>NW_009649934.1:659053-711862 GCF_000708025.1 Charadrius vociferus
TCGCTCTTTCCTTTCTCACCTTGAACAAGCTCTTCACAGCTGAGGCTCTGGGGGCGGCCCCACAAGAAGTGGGGAGGACAGTTTGCTGATGTGTGCATGGCTGGTCTTGCTTCAGAGCGAAGAGGCAGCCGCCCTCAGATACCAGGATGCCTGGGAGATGTGTGATAGCCAGCTGAAAAGGGAGAAGCTGATCCCAATTGATTTACAGCACGTAGGATGATTTGCCCTTTGAGCTTTATGTGTGTCTATATATATTGTTTTGATATATACAGTATTCGGTTGGGTGGAACAGTTATATCACTTTTTTTATTGTTCTGCATAAAGAAAAGGCTGTTTCTATAGGTGGTTGTTTCCTAAAATCTAAGAATACAGGAGTGAAGGTGCAGCGTACTGACACTTATACCTACCTCTTCCAAAGCAGATCACCAGAGTAGTTTCAGGGTGGCTGAACCATTATGGACCAAAATAATTTTGAGAGCCAGTGTGAGCTATCTGTAGAAAGCAATTTTCTACAATCAACTACTGTATCCTATATTTTTGGCTGAGTTCAGGAGCCTGTTGTGTGGTGTTGGTCCCTCTCATCATTTAGTCATGGCCGTGCAATGAAAAAGAGCAAAATTGTGCTTGTTTCAGAATAATTGACTGTGATTAAATAGCTGCTTGCTCTCGGTGGAAGGCAACTGTCCGGATGTGTGTGAGAAATGCCAGGTCTCCGTCCCTTCCTTAAAGAATGTCTAGTTGAGGTGTTTATTTATATCAGCCCTCGTACTATAATCTGGCCCATCCCCAAAGGGGGTCACTAGCAGCTCTGAAAAATGTCAGTGCTATTATTGGGAGATGCTGCTGCATGTATAAAAAAGTCTCTGCTCTAACCCCCCCCTGCCCCCATGACAGAGAAGGGATGAGCTGTATTTGCCACAGAAGCTGCTGTGAGATAGGATTAGTTAAATATTTCCAAACACGGTTGAAATATTATAGCATTAAACTAATCTTTATACCACTCAGTAAATAGCTGTTAGTTCTTTATGGCAGGCTGCGTATATGGGCTGTTATGGTGATGCAGCCAAAATGGCTTTTGGTACTTTTATTCCCATTAGAAATCGGACATACACATTTCCTGGGTGCTTTTGGAAATTTCTGTAGTCAAATCATTAGCAGCAGGAGGGGAGATAGGACTGATAATATGGAATGCAGTTTCTCCCCCTCATTTCTCAGGGAAACCTGGTGAGAGGGAGCAAAATGAGGTTTCAAGGGGGAGTGGAAGTGCTGTACCATCTAGCCCGGAGGTGCGTAGGTTCCAGCTCTGTTCGCTGTCTCCTACTTTATTTCAGTCACACCTTGGTAGCCGGAGTTGTGAGGGTGAATTTTAGATGTTGCAGATGTTGCTGATCTCATCCTCCTGGCAGCAGCCAACAGTGATATCCTCTCTGCTTTCAGCTGTGTCTTCCCATCTCCTCCCTGGCGCAAGTCCTGGCGCTTGGCAGACCTTGTGCTGGGAAAGATGCACCTTGATAAGCTGTCAGAAGTAGGTTTGCTGTATTTGGGGAGTTAGGGGGGTGAGTTGGTTCAGTGCAGGGTCTGCTGAGTGCCGGGGCGAAGAGGATAAACAGAGGGTGCATGAGCGAGGGGAACAGCTCTTTTGGCCATTTATCCATTAGAATGGTTCAATCTGTATGTCTGTAACTTACATTAAGACTAAAGATTTTTGATCTGCGTACACGTTTTCAGTTGAAGAAAACCATTGGTTTAGGACAGCCATAGCTGAAAAAGTGCAAAATGAAAAGTTGAGTCATTTACTGCCAGCATCTTTGGGACCACTCTTCCAGAGTAAAAGCTTCTGGATAAGGCAAAAAGTTTTGCCTTTGGATTTTGGAAGAAATTCAGTTCCTTGCAGAGCTCATGACGAAAGCAAGCAGCAGAGGAGTCGTTTTGCTGAGATCAAAACCACGTGAGAAGCTGGGACCTGGGAAAGAAGAGGAGAGGTGGTGGAGCATGTTTTTACAGCTCTACGTAGGCAGTGCTGGTACAGAGCTGCCTGAGGAACACAGCCCCATAGCTGAGTGTTCGTCGGCTTTAACTCTGATAATGTGCTCGATTTGATCTCGCATTTCTTTTACCACAGTTTGCTGTTCCTGCTCACGCAGAGGGTGCCGGATGCCGGCAGGGCACCTGGTCTCGCTGCCTGAACAGCTGGGAGTTCCCTGGTGTTACTGGGAGCCTGGAAGAGTAGGAGAAGCAAAGGGAAGCTTGATGATGAGGTCAGAGCTGTTTACTTAACCCGACCCATTGGCATGACACTGGGAGCCCACAGTTTAGTAAAAGGTTCCCAAGATGATAAAACCTGAAAGCTCCAAAAATAACTATTACGCGTGAAAGGTGCTATTTCATAGTGTTATGATTGTTTTTATTTGCTGTTTAAAATGCGTACACATGTACACAGCTGGGAGATCTCTAACTCTCCTGGATGGGGGCCTGGAGACGCTCTATTCCTTCATCTGTGGGACAAACTCTGTGGCTCCCTTGGAGCACCCAAAGTTTGTCCTGCAGGGTCTTGTTTGTCCTTTTGGGAAAGGCCCTCTTACCTGTTCAGGGCATGACAGAGCACTTGGTTGGCCGGATACAGGGAGAAAACCCCTTTGACACCCAGCTGAACTCAAGGAGTTTGTCAATAAGCTCCCACCTGCCTTGGAGAATGGATTAGGAGCATCTGGTGAGAACCCTAATTATCCCTTTTCCCTGCCAAATATTCTGTGGTTATCAGCTCAACACAGGTTTGTCATGGCAGACTCAGCGTCTGCATGTGATGACCCTGCTGCAAATGAGTAGATGCTAAGGACACAGTTACATTCTTGCTTCTCACAATGGACATCTCTATGAATCCAATTTTGCTTTAGCTACTGAGATTAAAGGTAGTGAATTAAGTGGGAGGAGGTGTAGGGACTTTGAGGGGAGACCCGTGGTTTTCCCTGATGGCTGCACAGGCTGGAGGTGAACTGGCGGTGATTTGGGCTGGGGCCATTTCACTTGGGCATCTCTGCATCAGAGGAAACCATTGTTGTGTTTGGGCTTAAATAGCTCTTCATTAGTTTTGATGGAAAGAAGGCAGGCAAACTACTCTCCTGAGCCCCTCTTCTAAACTGAGCCAAGACACTGTCTTGGGAGCTGTGACCCTGAGACTGCTATTCTCTTCTGCCTGAGAAGAAAGAGGCTTTCTGTTTCAGTACTAAGGTGCTGGTTTCCTACATAGGATCAAATAACGCAAAACCCCCCACCATCAGAACGCAGGAGCTGTCCTGCTTTTTTCTCGAGTGTAAGCGTGTGGGTTTTTTCAGGATTTCTTTTTTTTCTTCTTCTTTCCTCTGACTATAAATCCTTCTGAAATATATCAAATATCTCCCTGAATGGCACACTTCTGAGCATGATTCTTACATATCTTGTGTACAGGATTTTCTTCCAGGCTTTGTGAAGTCCTCTTTGTTAGAATGAAATGCAGAAGAGCCAGATGGTTTGGCTGGAGTCCAGTTACCTAAGAAACGTAGCACCAGGACTGTATCAGAAGCTATTTCCTCTAAAGATCATGCTCAGCCTGCTTTGTTCTAATAACCAGCTTAGAGTCAACATCGAGCTATTGATATCTATTTTTTTTTTTCCCCCCATAATTAATCTACAAGTTTCAGCCTGGAATCAATATAAATGATCTCATGGCTTTATTTTTTTAAATTATCCTTCAAATAATGTTTCTCCACATGACTGCTTCAGGGGTGTGTTGAATCATGCGTGTTTTTTCCTCGGTAAAGCTCTAGTGGAAATTTTTATGGTCTCTTGCTTTCTCCACCCCAAAGTGTCTGCGTTGTCTGTACACATGGGGAAGCTGGAGGAGCTCTGACACCTTTCTGGTCCATAGAGACTTTAGAGCTCTTGTACCTTCTGCAATTGTTCTGCCCTTTGGGAATGGATGGATGGATGGATGGGGGATGAGGTGTGTGCTGCTTAGGTGTCGGCCTGTGTATCTGCTGAGTGCTGACATGCAGGAGTTTCTATATATATGATGTTTGCAACATGAAGCTGGGGAGCATGCCATGGGTTTATTTCCCAAAAAGGACTAAAACTCATACAGTCGCTGGGTCCCTTCTGTGAAGGGATGTGGGTGTATTCAGTCATTCAGCGTATGTGAATTGGGTTGGGCAGATGTCTCCAAGGCCATCCCACTCTGAAAGATGGCACCGGCCACTTTACTGCAAGCAGCAGGCTCTTCTGCTGGGAAAACCTTTCATTTGTTTCAGTTTTTCCTCACGCATGTTTGAGGTGAAGTTAAATGTTCAATCTCAATTCAGACTTGAATCCAAATCTGATTTTCTTCAGTGGAAAATCTAAGGGAACATTTGGGTTGATTCAGTGGAGACATTCTTGCTTCAGTTCAAATACTTTTCATGTTCTTTGTCTTTCAGATTGAAGTATTCCACGTTTTGAACCAAATATTTTTATTTAGAAAATATTCACTTAAAATCAAATAAAAACAATTAAAAAATAAAGCAATGTTGGGGCGTCCATCCTCATCTTGGAGGGAGGCGGATGGCAGAGGGACAAAGAAACGCACATGATCATGATCCCATGTGACAGGCAAAAATTTATCCCAGAGGCAGTGCCAGTCAGGATCCTTCTGACATGGAGAATATGATTTAGCGACTGCTTAGTATCATGCCCCAAGCTGAGCGCTCTGGTATATCCACTGATTTTTTTGGTAGTGAGATAAGAGACGATTTTTCTTTCTGAACAAGGCTTTGATTGTGAGCTGTAAAACTGGCAGAAATCCGGCCCCGTTGACTTCTGCAGTGTGACCTGGTCATTGGCAGAGCCTTAACTCCAAGGCATCTCTCTCTCTTCAGAGTTTGTATGTCACCAAGCCTTCCCCCCCACCCCCGCCTATGATTGCTCTTGCACAATCGCTTCACTGAAGTAGCATATCAAAATAATTGAGTGAAATTGGACGCTCCCTCTGCAGACGTAAAATTTATTGTCCACTCGTGCCTTTGCGCTGAAGTTAGGATCTTGGGTTTTAAAAACCCTCCTTCTCCTGGCTATGTGGGAGTTTCCCCTAAAGATGTGGAATGTTTACTGCATACCAATGGCAAGACATTATGCAGACACGAGGCTCACAACACCTACAATTTCTAAACCGCATGTGGCCTGTGTGGATTTCCTTGTGCCGAATTCGCATGGAAACACAAACACATGTGGCATTTTTGTTGCTTTTCTAGGAAATCACTGAGCACGGCCCTGCTAAATAATACTTCCTACTGTTAGATCCACTGCGTGTGGGGGAAGGTACTGCCTTTGTGTCCCAGGCTGATGGAGCCGCATGCCAAGGCTCATGAGTCATTCACCCCTAGTGTCTGGCTTTCCAGGAAGGCAAATCCCAATTTTAGAACCTATGAGGGACCGAAGAGCCCCGCGGGGAAATAATAAAGGAAAGGTCATCGAATGTTATCAGAACTGGAGGTTTCCAATGGGGATCATGCCAGGAAGTGCATGATTAGAAATGGGAGAAACTGTGTTGTGTCAAGACAGCTGGAATAAAGCCAGCAGGATATGAAGTGGCTTCAGCCTGCTGTAAAGAAGGGTGAAGTGAGCCGGCAAGGCGTGGGAAGAGGGGAGGTTGGGGAAAAATGTGAGAAATTAATAGGTGGTGTCTTGCTCTGTGTGTTCGATAGCACTGTGCAGCTATCAGCTCTTCAGTCATCGCTTGGGTGATGTGAAGGGAAGGGGCATCTCCCTTGACTTGGTTGCTGCCAGGTGAATATCAGCATGTGTTGATGTTCCTCAGAGCTTCCTGGCCTGCAGTCAGGGTCCCTCAGTTTGGCATCCAGCAAGGTGGTGCTGCATGGTTCTTTAGGGAGAGGTGTGCAAGAGAAGGACAAGAGTGGCAGGACAGATTGTTGATGCGGGGAGATATTCCTTCTGTGCCGGTACCATCAGCCTTCTGCCTTTCCGATGACAGAGATGTCTTCTCTTTCCCACTTATAATCAATATGGCTGAAAAAAAAATCAGTCCTCAGGGAAAGTAAAAGTCATTTGATCTCCTTGGTGCATATAGCAGGAACAAGAACGCTTCACCTCTGCATCCTACCCAAATTGTGATGTATCGTCAGTTGTTTTGTTTAACTACTTGCATAATTCTTTCGTTGGATATATTGAGCAAAATACATGTGCACTACCAGCAGCTGCAGGACTCCACCCCAGGGATGGCTCCATTTCAGTGGTGAAATCACACTGGAATGTGTTTCTCATCCAAATGTTAACCCCACTTAACCTGAAAAAAAAAAAAAAACAACAACAAAACCAAAACAAAACCACTCCAATTTCTCCTGTTTGAGAACAATTTACTAGCCTGCTTTTTTGTAACAGAGGGACTTAAGTGTTCTGTTTATGTCCCTATTGACCCAGTGCAACTGTTTGACAGAGAGCTAGAAGCTTGGCCATACTATGTTCATATTGGTTTGGAGGAAAAGGCATCTAAGTGGAAGAGAGAGAGACAATTTACTTTCCTTCTCAAAAAGTCCACTTCTGAAAAGTCTTCTGAAGACATACACTTTGTATGATTGACCTCTTGGTCACGCAAGCAGTCTAGTGTCTTTCACGGCCTTTCCTATGGCCTTTGCTACTTCAACTGAGTTCTTCGAATTGGGTCTCCTTTCCCTTGGTGTGCCCGTAGCCTCCTTTGCTTAATATTCACTTTTAGCCCTGGCATCATGTCTCATATAACTGGCCTCTATTGTCACATGCATGGAGACACTTCCTCACAAGAAACCTAAAAAGCCTGACTCCTACTCAAATGACTTTCTACTTAAACCAGGAGTAATGCTCTACAGAGTTGGTTCCTACAGCAGAATTGCAAATGTCACCCTTAGTGACTTCAATGTGTTAATGAGTTGTACTGCAGGACTTCGGTAATATTTTCTTATTGTGACACTGCTATGAGTAAGCAGTTGGCGCATGGTTTGTGATACCCCTAAAAAGCTCCTGGCAAGGAACTGCATCCCTCTAAGTTCCTCTGGGGAATGAATGTAATGTAACCAGATGCATCTCAGGGCTTGGTCACTCCCGTGTGTGGTAACGCAGGCTTTTGGGCATAAGTATTTCACTGGTAGAAGTTGTATGAGTTACCAGGTGGGGTTGCTTCATAGTTATATCACCAGGGAAGAATTTGAGAGATTGTTCCCAAGAAGCTCACCATCCCAAGCGGCCCACTGATTGTTTCAGTCCGGATTGTCACCTCTCCTGTGGTTACCTTCTACACTTTGGTACTAAAAGCATTGAAAACTGTGAATTGCTGGATTGGCACATTACTGGTTTTAAAAAGTAAATGAGAGTTTTTCAGTAAGTGGATCAGTTTCTCCACCTGGTTTGGCTTGAGCTGAATTTTCCATCACCTGCAGTAGTGACAAAGTACTGAGGCTGCTAATGGCTTTTGGACATATCAGGACAACTTAAGTTGTTTCCAGTGAATGACTTAAGAAATCATTGTTGCTTCTTTTCCTCATTGTATTTGGATTTTTTCTGGCACTGTTATTTTGGAAACACTAGCTG
Source organism: Charadrius vociferus (assembly GCF_000708025.1). Classification (NCBI taxonomy): domain Eukaryota; kingdom Metazoa; phylum Chordata; class Aves; order Charadriiformes; family Charadriidae; genus Charadrius; species Charadrius vociferus. The sequence continues at coordinate 666,641 of NW_009649934.1, forward strand.
TTAGGCATGTTGCTGAAGCTTTCATTCGGCATTTACATCTGATTTGAGAAAGGGCTTGAGACAAAGTTGAGGGACACCAAGATTCTTGGTATGTCTGCAAACAGTTGATAGCATCCAAAAAGACACAAAGTATGTTGGTGACATGCTAAGCTTTCACTGTTCTCAGAAGAAAGGAAAACGGGAAGACCCTAATAAGGATATGTAGGGAGAAGCAAAAAAAAACTGAAATGGGGGCTTGAATTGGTGGCATAAATTTTTCTAGTGAGCTGTTAACTTGTTCGTTAAGAAACTAGGCTTGGGTCCTAAACAGGGTACATAGTCTAACCAAAACACTGTGGAAATCAGATACTTCAACACTGGAAAGCCAACATCTTATTAAAATGCACCATGTGATTAGGTGACAGCTACAATTTATTCCCAGGGAAATCCATTTAATTAGTTGGAAGGAGTCAGGATGTTTGATCTTCCAAGACAGAGACACTTCCAAGGGCTGGTAAATATGAATTCAGGAGAGGGATTTTGCGAGGTGTTCACAATGCATCTGTTCGCTCAAACTTGTAAAAAATCATTACAGCATTCAATTCTCTTGCGTGTCTTTGAATGCAATGAGTGCTTATTCCAGCAAGTGCTTCAGGTTCACGTTTCATCTGCAAGTCAGCCCATTTTTCCTATCCAGCTCCTTCACTTGCCAGGCAACTCAGAAAGACGACCCGAAATTGGTTCAGAACCACCACAGCTCAGTGGGGAACCTACACATCAGCCGTTGTCCACAGTAAGCTGGTAACACTGTGGCCACAGACTCCGTTTGGTGTGACTTCAGGGAAGGGAGGGTTTCCTCTAACGATGCTGGTGGTTTTGGAAATCTGTTTTCACAGCGGCAGCTGGTGTTTGATTCCTGTGGAGATGGGCGATTTGGCACTTTTTCCAAATTCCCTTTCTTTCTGCTCCCAGCTCTCCTCTACGTGTGTTGCCAGAGCAGACAGCGCTAGTTTTACATTGCCAGCTGTGTTCTGCATTGTGTGAGAGCAGGGGTTTGATCCACAGGAGGAGACTTTCATCCCAAAGAGTGTATGCAATTTCCACATACACATCAATGTACAAATGTGGCACAAAACCTGATTTCAAGAAGCCTGGGGCAAGGGTCATACTTAGAAATTTTTTGTCATTTGTAAGCTACTGTCTTTAAACCACCTCTCCTGCCCTCCCTCACAGTGCTTTAATGAGCACAGTGTAGAAATATCTCTACTCCTTTAACTCGCATTATTAGAACTTTGATCCAGATTTAGCGTTTACTTTTTTAATTCAGCCTTTGATATTTGAAGAGGGTAAACTCTCCCACTACCTGTTTCATGGGCACAGGATCACAGATGTTAGCGTCACTGTGTCGTAACAAACCCACCAGTCTCGTGTATCCACAACATTGTTATATGCAGAAACTGTTGCATGAATGGGCAGAGGTTGGGATGATTTCGGGGTAGAAAAGTGCCCTCCAGTCTGCCTGTCAACAAATGATTTGAAATGTCCTCACTTTCCTCTTCCATATAAAGCTCCAGCCCTTCATCCACCTCTTCCCCGTGTTAGATATTCCCCCTTTGATTGGGAAGTAGCTCCATGAGGATTTCTAGGAGGAAGGAGAGGACAGCTAATAACAGCGTTAAACCTGACCTTTGTGTGCGCCTGAGTCCGCTTTCCCCGAAGCGGTGCATAAATTAACATTCTGGCGATAATACTGAGCCTGTTTAATTTTCTGTTTGACTAGAAACGTTGAGAAAATGTCATGATACTTGATTTCATCTTTGTCTATTTTTTAAAAAAAGAATGAAGCTTATTGGACTCTCGAGACCCAAGTGCACACAGCACGTCTGGGAGCACATAAAGGGGCACTGTCCCTCAGGCATGTGCTCCTCAGCCATGCAGGAAGTATTGGGTTTTATATTTGAAGCCTGGCTGAGGTTCCCTAATGGCTGTTAATCCACTGGTTTCTTTGACTACATCCTGTGCCAGACCCAGTCCGACCTCAGAAGTCTTGGGGTTTCTGCTTGCTTCACATGAGCGTTCAAAAATGTGCAGGAGCGGGAGGCTCCATACCGGACTCTGAGTGTGCGAGAGTGGGATGGATTGAAGGAGTGGCTACAACAGCTAAATTTTCCTTGCTGACATAGTGAAAAATTGAATGTATTTTCAAGTATTTGAAGGGGAGAGTCACTTTGAAGGTAGAGGAGCTCTAACCCAAAGGGGCTCTAGTGTAAGAGGCAACAGAGGAAGTTAAGAAAAGTTTAAGGGTGGGCTGAGTGGATCTGCTGCTGGTGGTTGTTGTAGCGTCACTGAAAGCTGTGGGAATTCATGCCAGATGGGGACGTGGCCTTGAGCATTGTTGATACAAGGAATGGTTTCCCAAGAGAAAGCATGAAAAACCTTAACCTGCAGAGATGGCCTGACATATTGCTATGGTAATGGGACCTAAAAATAAAAAGTTTGGGAAGGAGATGAACCCTTTGTTTACAATCATCCTTCCCTTTCCTCAAGGTTGTTGAAGAGTGCTCTTCTCCCAAGTTCAGTGCTGCTCTGATGGCTGCAATCCCATGGAAAACCTGTCCCAATGAGGCATTTTGCCTTTAGCTCTCTATACAGTCTTGCAACTATTCTCTCTATGCTCACTTTAGCTGTTCCCTTTCCTCATGGCTTCAACTAGTCTCATTTCTCTGTATTTTTTTTTTTTTTCAAGCACTGGAATAAGAAAAGAAACAGGTTTTGTCAGTATTTTTTTCCTGAAGACTTGGCGGGGGGGTGCTGCCTGTGTGTGCTGCAGGGCTGGCGAGCACCCTTGTCCCCTTGCGTGGGGGCTGGGGGTGCAGGAGGACACGCAGACCACATGGCTGCAGCCCTGCGTGTAACAAAGGAGACGGTACTTTAGTGATAGAGCAGTGGCGCTGAAGGCAGCGTGGTTCACCACCACCCGCATGAGGAGCACGTGCACAGAGGGGCCATTGAGCACAAGAAGTTATATATCGTTTCTTTTCCCCACCTTCTGCTCTTTGCTGAGGGATCCTGGGCACAACGGCCAAACCCTGCTTGCTAATCTCCCCCAAAGGGAAACTGTTATTTGCAAAGGGCCTTGCAAAGAGAAACAAGGTGGGGTGAGGAGAGGAAGAAGAATATGGAGGCAGTGGAGAAAGGTGATCTGGGAATGAATAAGGAGGCTGGCAGAGCAAGGAGAAGTTTCTAACAAACAGCCTCCAGTCAGGCGATTCTGGAGGAAGGCGTTGGTGTTGTCTGGGCACGCCTGAGCCATGATACCAGGTGAGAGTAGCAGCTGTGTAGACATGGGGCTGGTTGGTGATCCCAGGGGGCACATGGTGCAGAACTGTTCAGGACCTGCCCGTGGTGATATGGGCTGGGTAGGCACACGTGTAGGTAGCTGTCATTTGAAGCACATCTTCAGGGGGACAGCCAAGCAGGGTAGAGGAGGGGCTTACCTGAAAGCATTTCAGAAAGGCATTTGCAGCCTGTCTGGTCTTGCTTCAGGAGGAACCCCATGTCCTGTGCTGGTGCTTCAGTGCAGACTGGGCCGGAGAGCCTGCGGATGGGTGCTGTGGGGACAATCAGCTACTGGAAAACGTGTCTGTGTTGCATTACCACTGGCTGGGAGAGGGCTTGAAAAGCTCACGAGGTTCAGCTTGTCAGAGACCAAATGTAGAGGTGACCATGCCAGCACAGACTTTTCACTCCTGTAAACTTTAAACAATTGGATTTTTTTGCAGAACATTTACTCCTCTTAGCTGCAGTTGTTGGACCCAAAGTTGAAACATACGCAGGGGAGACTTTGGCCCATGTTAAATGTGATAAATATGAGATCCTGTGAGATAATAAATCAGTTAATCAAGACTGCTGTGGTAGAAACCTCAGTGAGTCACTGCTAGCTCATGGCCTCCGAGCGAGAGCTCTCGTTGATCCTGGGTCTTTTAGCCAACAGATGTGATATGGCCTCCTCAGTTTCTCAATGTGATGTTCATAGATGCTGCACATCTCAGTGCTTAACCCCAGCACTGAAGCAGAATGGGGCTGATCAGAGCGCGTTAACGTTTTAGTAAGAGCTGTCAAAGAGGAAAAACAGTTGTGAGGTTTTGGGGTAAATGGCAGAAATTGTTTTCAGCTCCTGCACCTCAGTGCTGTGCTGCTGTGTCTGCTGGCCAACGAGTGCCTGTAAGTGCCTCCACCCGTGCTGGGGAAAGCCTTGTTAGCATCGTTGGCTTCAGTCAGTCTGCAGCCACCAAGAAATGTTAGTAGCCAAGACCTCTGAGTCTCTGAAGAGATGCTGGCTGAAAGGCACGTGTATTACAGAATTCACAGAATTCACAGAATGGTTAGGGTTGGAAGGGACCTCTGGAGATCATCTAGTCCAACCCCCCTGCCAGAGCAGGGTCACCTACAGCACGTTGCACAGGACAGCGTCCAGGCGGGTTTTGAATGTCTCCAGAGTGGGAGACTCCACCACCTCTCTGGGCAGCCTGTTCCAGTGCTCCACTACCCTCAAAGTAAAGAAGTTCCTTCTCATATTAAGATGGAACTTCCTATGTTCAAGTTTATGCCCATTACCCCTCGTCCTATCACTGGGCGCCACTGAAAAAAGACTGCTCCCATCCCCCTGGCATCCTCCCATTAAGTATTTGTATGTATTAATAAGATCCCCCCTCAATCTTCTTTTCTCTAGACTAAAGAGACCCAAGTCCCTCAGCCTTTCCTCATAAGAAAGGTGCTCCAGTCCCCTAATCATCTTCGTTGCCCTTTGCTGGACCCTCTCCAGCAGTTCCCTGTCTTTCTTGAACTGGGGAGCCCAGAACTGGACACAGTACTCCGGATGCGGTCTCACCAGGGCAGAGTAGAGGGGGAGGATGACCTCCCTCGCCCTGCTGGCCACACTCTTCTTGATGCACCCCAGGATGCCATTCGCCTTCTTGGCCGCCAGGGCACATTGCTGGCTCATGGTCATCCTGTTGTCCACCAGGACTCCCAGGTCCCTCTCCACAGAGCTGCTCTCCAGGAGGTCAGCCCCCAACCTGTACTGGTGCATGGGGTTATTCCTCCCCAGGTGCAGTACCCTACACTTACCCTTATTGAACTTCATAAGGTTTCTTTCTGCCCAACTCTCCAGCCTGGCGAGGTCACGCTGTAAGGCGGCACAGCCTTCTGGTGTGTCAGCCACTCCTCCCAGTTTTGTGTCATCAGCAAACTTGCTGATGGTACACTCTATCCCTTCATCCAGATCATTGATGAATATGTTGAACAAGACTGGGCCCAGTACTGACCCCTGAGGGACACCACTTGTTACTAACCTCCAACTAGACTCTGCACCACTAACCACAACCCTCTGAGCTCTATCTGTCAGCCAGTTCTCAAACTGGCTTACAGATAGGCTCTTATTAGAGCCACGCTTGTCGAACACAGGCCCTAAAACTTGTCCCCAAAGATTCACCCCTCGTCCCCCTGAGAGATACGGTAGAGTGTTGCAATCTGGCCCAAAGTTTCTGTTTGAGCTGCTGTAACAAAGTGATGGTTTCCTCAAAGCCAAGGACCCCTTGTGTCATGTGGCGGCGACCCGCTCATTGCCTGATAGTTGGGATTTGTGGTGCTCTGGAGATGGCTGGGAAATGAGGTATGGCCCTCTAAGCCCAGCCAAGGCAACACCTTACTTTGTGCCAAACACAGCAACTTGCCTGGCCTTTGTTTGCAGGTTTGTTAAAACTGTAGGGCAGGTTAGCAGCATGGTTTTGACCAGGATTTTGAAGTTAAATGCCTGTAATAATTTGCACAAAATATATTGTTCTGGTGCAACATGAAACTTGCTGAGGGCTTAGAAGCAAAAGTCTGTGACCGCTCTCCCAAGGAGCAGGAACTGGTACGCGTGTAAATCAGGAGACTTGAGATTAGTGGGACTTCCAAAAAGGTGTTTTAGTAGCTGGGCTTCCTTTTGGCATTTTATTAACACATCTGAGCCTGGACTCTTCATCATACCGCTTCATTCCTGCCAAGGAAACACAGGCTAGAGTTTGGGGCAAGGAGGTGTCCCCATCTCTGTCTGTCTGCAACGTGTATGCTCCTTAGCAGCCACTGCTCATCAGCATTTGTGCTTCGAGACTGTGGCTGACAGTGGCCATCCAGGCTGGGCAGAACAGATGGGGAAAGATAGCCCTGCTCCGAGGGGCTTGCACTCTTACCAGGCAAGATGACCAGCGAGACATGAATTTTTTTCATCTTCCCTTCAACAGAAGTTCTAATTGTGTGGCCGGCTGGGAACATGCAGGAGCATCAGCACTAGCAGTGGAAGGGAAACCCAGATCTCCCAAGTACCAGACCAACAGCTCCTCCAAGGATCGCGGGTTTTGCTCTGGTTGCTGCGTGATGCGCAGCGGCTCTGTTCCTGAAGTGGAGCCTGTGCTGAGGCCATTGCTTGCTGCAGCCAGTGGAGAAAACTTTGGCGTTTTGGAGGTGAGTTGCTCAAGCAGACTTTTCTTCTCAATATTTCCTTCTAGGTAACTCTGGAAATTTGTGGCTTGCGGTCTGTCAGATTGAGTTTCAGCTTTAACAGATTGTTTGAAATCACCTATTTTTTTCCCTAAAAGATAACTGTGAAACTATTTTTACAATTAGACACTGGATGGCTCTCAGGGGTTATTAAGAATTACCTGCTACCACAAAAAATGTCCAGAAAAGGAGTGAAATTCTGGTGTTTTCCATAGGTCTGTGTGCAAACTCAGTGGCAGAATAAAGCTGTTAGTTAAACCTTGTCAAGCTTAGGAAAAGAATGTGAAAGCAACTTGGTAATTTTATTTTTTGATGGGTTTCTATTTTGTCTGAATCGAGCCTTGCTGAGGTTTGCACTGTTGCTGGTGCAGCAGAATCAATAGCAGGTGACCTCTGCCTGCAGACAGGTCTACTTGTTGGGTGCAGCTGTGGGGAAGATTTTAACCTGCTTGTCAGAGGGTACCATTTTCACACAGATGTGCAAGCCACCATGGCACCGTTTCTCTTCTGCATTCTCCATTTTGTGTGGTTTTGGTACGAGTTTTTTGGGTTTTGTTGTGGTTTTGTTTTTTTTTTTCCCACTGGTGGCTTAGAGGACTTCTTGCTCATGGTGATTTTCATATTGAGTGGTTATTCACCCACCATATGAATATCTGTATGTTTGAGTCTCATCAAACCTCTAGGAAGAGGGGTAGAGAGACACACACACATCAGACCGCAATCAACCCTGATCTATATGCTCTATTGGTGGTAACAGTCTTTATATGATAAGGTATCAGGTAATGATAAACAGCTGGTGTTCCATAGGGGTGTCTCTGTCCCATATTAACACCCCTCTTGCCACAGAAAATCAATGTTTTATACTGAAAAAAACAGATGGGGACTCAGGATTTTATTTTTTTTTTTTTACCATGATGTAAAAGCCCACAAGCATGAAGTAAAGTTTTCCCCTCCACCGTACACTACCAGCAGCTCCTAGCTCCTAGGGTGGAGAGTTTCTGAAGGGTCAGCTCTGCTCAGGGTGTTGAGAAGCAGATGGCTCAGCTTCATGGGCTGCACACATTGGGAGTGATGGTGGTTCCGTCATTTATGACACTCAGTCCCTTGAGGTCACTTTGTAACAGTGTTGTTGAAAATATATTTCTGGAAGTTGTGTGTGAAACTGCTAAAAGAGATCGTAGGTGTTGGACAAACTGAGGGATCTGAAGCAACAAAACCTCAGGGTTCTGGTTTAACATCAAGCTGGTGCTGTTACTAGCCCTCGCTGCAAGGTGCATTTGGGACATGCACTGTAGACAACAGTTGTGCATGGTGAATCATGAGGGTCAGGTGAGCTATCCAGGGGTGAGAAATCCACCCCGCGTTTGGCAATGCAATATTACAGGTTTTGTATGGTTGGAGGGAATTCAATAATAGTTGAAAAACAGAAAACGATGGTAGGAAGGAGCCTCTGCAGATCCATGTTAGTGCTGACAGTAGGGACCTCTTGCTGCTCAGGACTGATGCTGTTGAGAAGACTGTGGATTCTGGGAGGAAGGCCAGAGGCTCTGTGCTGAAGGGGAAGAGCAGGTCTCTAAATTCGGGTGCTATGTTTTCTGCTGGATAGCAACAAGCCTGGCCTTGGAGAGCCTGCAGCAGCCAGTGGGAGGGAGCGGTGGAGGGGAAGGTCTTGTATGGCAGTACATCTCTGGGGCTCCATTGTGGCCTCGGTGTGCCTTGGTGATCACAATGCCACAGACTCAACTTTGTGAGTAGGAACTGAGGGTCCTCTTCCCCAGGACAAGCTACCGGTCTGGCTTACAAATGCTCTACATCACCTGCTAATGAAGCAGATGGCAGAGGAGGTGTAGGAGGAGATGCTGGTAGGAGTTCCTACTCAAGGCCATATCACTACCACTATGGGGATAATGTGACTGCGATGACCTGCCATAGTGTTTGGGTAACACCTAGCACCATGGAGACATGATCCATATCCAGGCCTCCTACAGTGATGCACATAAATAACAGTGATTTAATGGAGAGTTACTGTGCTGAGTGGCCCAAGGGCCCCTTATCACTGCAGATGAATGGAGTCTTACGGATGACAATTCATAAATTCTGAGTTATTTACTGCATGCAACCTGTCCCAAGCAGTAAATCTTAATTTCATTTACCCGAAGTTAACTTCTTTTTAGGAACAATACTGTTGCCCATGAGCCTTTTGGAAGATGTATCGGTTTGTGAACTCGTGGCTAATGGATGGTTTGGATGGGTTCCAGGACATCAGGAAATCAGTTGTGCACATTCTGGCTAAGCTTGAAAAAATAGTCAGTGTTTAGTAACAGTATCCAGAGGCAAGTAGAAAGATGATGAAGCTACAGACAAGCAGGAAGAAAATACTCTCTCCTGCTGTGCATTACTTACCTCTGGTCTGAGCTACATGATCAAGCCAGAGAGGTGCTGCGCTGGAAGCCGGAGGGGTTATTGCATAGAGCAGGACACCCTCCAGCGAGATGTAGTAAATTGGGCAAATCAGTGCAACTCTTTGATGGCACGAGTCAGGAAGAGGTTAGAAACTTCAGGCTCAAGGACACAGAAGCATATTTTGAACGTGTATCTGCAGAAAAGCATCTTCCTTGACTACCAGATTGCTTTGCTCCTGTTAAAGTCAAGGGCAGTATTCCTATGGGATGCAGTAGGAAAGGACAATAACTTCTATAAGCAAATAATTTTGTCTGGAAACCAGATACATTGAGAGATTTAAAAATTTAGAGGCCCAGTTCTTAGATCTTTTGCGCGAATAAATTGCCGTGAAACAAAACCAAGGCTGCTGCTTGTACCTATGGTGCCTGGAGATTACAGGAAAGTACTTTCTTTAAACTCTGTTCTCTGAAATAATACACTTTACAAGATCTGTTTCATTCTGTATGAGAAATGAAATTTGTTGTGAGCATGACCGCTCTGTTTTATGGAGCTAAATGGATTGAGGGTAGCTATCTGCCTGATGTACTCCTCGGGCGTAATGGAGTGTTCTGACAACGTCAAAAAGAGGTAGGAAAAGAAAGGCAAACCACTTGCATTTTGTACCCCTGTGGGTAAAGCAGCACACGATGAACCCGTTTCATTACCAACATGAATGCAGACTTAAAGCATATTGCTTGATGTGTGTTTTTCTTTTTCCCTAAAAGTCAGTAGTGTGGGTTTTCTTTCTGCACTTGGGAAATGTGTCACAGATGAGCGATCCCACCAGATAACATTGTCACTAGTACTTATGTCCAGCTGGACTCTTGCAAATTGTCCTTAGGGCTTTGCGTGGTGGCTAATGAAGTGCTGAGTGAACGTGTAAGTGCCCCTTTCGCAGCTGGGCTGACAAAACGAGGCAGAAGGTATGTTTGTGCAGAAGCATGTCTTCTGCATCCTACAATCTGTCGAATAGCTTGGGTGGGATTTGCTCAGTAGTTCTAACTGGGGAAAAAAAAATGGGTGCATGATGGCTTGAAGGTGGTCTTACTTGCATCTTATTTGGCATTTCAGCGACCTCATTCAGAATATGGAAGTCATGGGTCTTTTTCCTTTTATTGCTGGAAAGGGTTTAAGTTTGAACCTGGGTTTGCTTTGGATTTGTGAGGATTTGTGGGTTGCGGACCCCAGGAGAGCCCTTCCTTCCTTCCAGAGCTCTAGTGATCTTATCTTTCTCAATCCCTGTTCTCTTTTCCATTCTTTGTGTACCATGTCTCTACAGCCTTCAAATGTTTCAAACCCTCAGTGGTTTCCTGCTCAGGTTTTTATAGTCTTATATACCATAATCTTTTCAGTAGTTACGTTGAGACTGCTCTGCTTAAAGTGTAACTACGTCTGAATTACAACCCAGAAGCACATGAATAGATCCTGTATGTAAAAAGAGGCAATTTTTGATACACCACAAGCAGCAAAGTAGACTTGTATCAGCGGAGTTCCTTGTAGTACAACTACTAATGGTCCTAGTACAGATCTAAGTGGATCAGAGACCAAGTTAGGTAGACGTTAACAGAGATATCGAGGGTACGGTGAGCATGAAGTATGAATTATATTCTCCAACCCCCAACCCTACCTAGAAACCTGTCAGTCTGGGCTGTTGTTCAGTGTGCCATGTTCCATGTGGTGGAATTTCTTGTCTAGCTTGAAGACATAGCTGAAAGAGGGGGAAAAAAAACAACCAACCAAAAAAAAAAAAAAACCTGACCCAAAATTTATACAGCCGCTCCTCTGTCCTGGGAAAAATAAATTGGCTCCTAAGGAAGGTGTGAATGCCTGAGTCTGAACTTATGCTCCCTGCTGGGTCCTACCACCTCGGAGGTACATCCTGGAGGTCTGCCCTGTTTCCCTGCTCTGCCAGAGGAGAAAATTGCCGCTGGGCAGCCTTGCCCAAGTAACTTCCATCTGTCAAACAGTACAAATGCATTTCCTCTCGGCCAACAATTTCTGAGAATTCATCAGCATGGTCGTTAGAGGGGGTTTCACCCCTCCGCGTGTGGTTTTACGGTCATTGTTTCAAGTGAGCTCAGCCCTGAGTCATTTAGGATTTCTTCAGAGCTTTTGTGTCCCAATGGCCTGGCAGGCATGCGGGCGTTGCTCCTGGACACAGTGCAGTGAAGCTCTCTTTCCATGCTCCTGCTGGTGTGTGTGCTAAAGTTGTGTCCTGAGGCCATGAAGTCAGTCAAGACCCACCTCATTACAGGCACTGGCCTGGCAAATGGGAAATTATTGGTTTTTTTTTCCCAAAGTGATTATAAAAAGGAAGGATAAGACAAAGGGGAATCTGTCATTTCCCTGTTATAGATGGCAAAAGGAGGAGAATACTTCTCTCGTTAGAGATGTGCTTAGCTGCCTTAATGGAGGTAACTCATATACTGATGGCATGGGTTATGCCAATAGAAACTGTTTTTACTGCTTCATCTTGGTCTCCTTCCAGTGCAAGAAAAGGTGTAGCAGCAGAGACAGCCTGAACACAGTACAGGCAGGGGAGGTTGTTCTGAATGAGATGAACTTCTGTTGCAGGAGTACACTTTTTTTTTTTCTCTGAAGAGAAGACCCAAAATGCCTTTCTCAACCCACACAGGAAGGTGAGGGCAGCGCCTTTGTCCTAACCCCCTTCTTCCTTTCCCTGCCAGCTGACAAGTTTCACTAGGCTCACTCTTCACACCACAGTAAATTAAAGCTAAAGAAAACACAACAGCAGGGAAAAGTCCCGTCATCTCACAGCATGGATCCCCTGCAGAGAGATATTTTCGACAATTCTGTTTCTTTATTTCCTAATTAGAAATAATGATGTGTTTTTCGGGTCAAGACGACCTCCTTTGCTGTGAAATATTAGACTGATTTTGACAGTGTAACTAAAAATAGGCATGCGCGCACACGTGTGTATGCATGAACATGCACTAGCGGGAATAAACATGCAATGCTCTTCGCTTAATTATAAACATACTTTTCTCGGGGGGGAGTCGGGGGAAGCGCCTTTGCCTCCAGTTAGGGGTTTGGTGGGGTTTTTTTTTTCCAAGTAAATAGAGAGAAGTTTTCTGAAGAACAGATGGTCTGGAATGAGGAATAGAAATATTTTCAGTCAAAGAGGGGCTGGATGATGTAATAAGCCACAGGAACAAAGTTCAGTTATTTTATGCTCTCATCCAGACCTCAGAGTGAAAATGCTTCTGTTGTTAATTTCAGATTCATCTGCTTTTGAAGGCTGGCTCTGTCTTTAAATGCTATTATAATACACGCAGAGCTAAACTGAGCAAATAGCGATTGAGCAATGATGGAAGAATATATTTGTCAGCACTGGAAGCATTTGGGTAGTGTTTGCAATGTAGATGATAGGCCAGATATGCATTGGGTTATTCTGGAGGGGAAAAAGGTGTACCTTGAATAACCTTAACCGAGATCCTCAAAATTTGCATCTGCCTGACTGAAGTGAAGTTGGCATTTGAGGGCTCAGTAGCTGCTCACAAATACTTGTAGAAGTATGGCTAGCTCTTATGCTGGTGACTAAACTCTCTCCTGCTCCGCTTACGTGCATAGCTCCTACTGGTGAGGGCTTGTAGGTGCTTGTCCCCGCCTAGGGATCTCTTCACGCTTCCATGGGCAAACTAGTGAGAAGCAGACGTGACACCCACTCTGCAAGGTCAACTGCTTTGGTCATGTTGAGTTATTATCATTGTACCCTTTGAGAGAACTGCTAATGAAATGCTGGTTATTGTCCTGGGTTGTAGAGTCTTCGGGCAAGGTTAAGTGTCAACAGACTTGGGTTGCGTCCCACCAGGCAGAAGAGGGCCTTGTGCAAGGCCAAGACAGAAGTAAGAGGAGGAGGGAGCAAGGAAGACCCTGCTGGGTGCAATTTGGTACATCCAGTGATGAAGAATGACTGTGAGAGTTAAAATGACAGTAATTGGAGCTGCTGGTGATGATCACTTTGCACTCAAGGTGCTCAGGCAGCAGCTCTTGAGGGAACCTGAGCTGAGCACAGAGCTGGGATGTAGTTCTGTGGGGTGCTGGTGTCCCAGAGCTGGCTCAGAGTACCATGGTAGTGGTATTGTAATGGCAAGATGTTGTAGGAAGTGCAGAAACTCTTGCTGTGGGTCTGAGCATGGAGATTTTGCCAATCGCTGTGTGCAGGAAAAGGTGGGGAAGTGTGTGCGACAATCACCTCATGGCTCTGATGATCTGGTGGAGAAAATGAGGATGAGAAATGCTGCTAAGGATGATCATAGAATCATCTAGATTGGAAGGGATCTTTAAGATCGTCGAGTCTTACCATCAATCTAACACTGCCAAAACCATCGCTAAACCATGTCCCTAAGCACCACATCTACATGGCATTTAAATACCTCCAGGGGTGGTGGTTCAACCACTTCCCTGGGCAGCCTGTTCCAATGTTTGATAACCCTTTCGGTGAAGAAAGTTTTCCTAATATCCATCCTAAACTTCCCCTGGTGCAACTTGAGGCTGTTTCCTCTTGTCCTATCGCTTGGTACTTGGGAGAAGACACGGACACCCACCTCTCTACAGCCTCCTTTCAGGTAGCTGTAGAGAGTGATAAGGTCTCCCCTCAGCCTCCTTTTCTCCAGACTAAACAACGCCAGTTCCCTCAGACCTCCCGATAAGACTTGTGCTCTAGAACCCTCATCGGCTTCATTGCCTTTCTCTGGACACGCTCCAGAGTCTAAATGTTTCTCTTGTAGTGAGGTGCCCAAGACTGAACACAGTATTCAAGGTGTGGCCTCTCCAGTGCTGAGTACAGGGGGATGATCACTTCCCTAGTCCTGCTGGCCACACTATTCCTGACACAGGCCAGGATGCTGTTGGCCTTCTTGGCTGACTGGGCACTCTGCTGACTCATATTCAGCTGGCTGTCGACCAACACCCCCAGATCCTTTTCCACGGGGTAGCTTTCCAGTCACTCTGCCCCAAGCCTGTACTGCTGCACGGGCTTGTTGTGGCCCAAGTGCAGGACGCAACATTTGGCCTTGTTGAACTTCATACCACTGGCCTCAGCCCATTGATCCAGCCTGTCCAGGTCCCTCTGTAGAGCCTTCTTACCCTCCAGCAGATCAACGTTCCCGCCCAACTTGGTGTCATCTGCAAACTTACTGAGGGTGCACTCAATCCCCTCATCCAGGTCACTGATAAAGATACTAAACAGAACTGGTCCCAGTACTTGAGTCCTGGGGAACACCACTTGTGACTGGCTGCCAACTGGAGTTAACTCCATTCACCACCACTCTTTGGGCCCAGCCTTCCAGCTGTTTTTTTAGCCAGTGAAAAGTACACCCGTTCAAACCATGAGCAGCCAATGTTTGAAATGGGTTCAGGGGTGGTTGCATACCTGCAGAAGCATTCTCTCTGCCTCTACAAAGCTACTTTTCAGGACTTCATTCATTTATATTTCAATTGGAGTAAAACTCCTGCTGTTTATTTCGGTATTGATCAAATTGGTATTAGTCACTTGCGCAGTGCTATGCACTAGTCCTGGTTATGTTCTGGTTAACTCCCTTCAGAGACAACAGCGTTGCCTGTGAATCAAGCAGAACAATTTATTCACTAAGAGAAGCCTAATGGATGGTTTGGACAGCCTCCAAAAGCACAGCTCTCCCTATCTGAACAGCCTGAAACATTTCAGCACTTGAGAACAAAATCCAGAGATGGGCATGGCTGAGAGCCGCATGAAAACCGATGGACTGAGATTGCTTTTTCCTTTCTCTGCTTCCTCAGTGTCTCAGGAAGATTGACTCCTAGGAGGAGAAGGATTTGGGAATCCAAATCCAGCCCAAATGCCATTGCCCCAAATCCACAGCTTTACTTTCTAAACTTCAAGGGCTGAGGTCTAGAAAGTTTCTGAGAAGTATTGTGATGATGACTTAAAGGTGCAATGTGTCCTGGGCCCCTGCATGGCTTTACTTGGGTTTATTCGAATTAGCAAGTCCTAAAGTTTGAAGTGAGATATGAAAAAAATTAAAATGCACAGCAACTTGAAACACAGCTAAATTGAGTTTTTGATTGATACTGGGTGTTTTTAGCTGTGATTACAAAAATAGTTAAGTCCAGTAAAGATTAGACTAAAAATGTCCTTTTGAGTGTTTTAGGGTGCAGTGGGTTGATCCCAAGCAGCAGCTAAACACTCATCTGGCCACTTGCTCGCTCCCTCTCCCGGTGGGATGGGGGGAGAGGATTGGAAGAGCAAAAGTGAGGAAAAACTCCTGGGTCAAGACAAAGACACTTTAATAAGTGAAGGAAAAAAAGAGCGAAACCACCCCAACCCTCCATGCCCCTCAACAACAAGTCCTCCAAAGGCAGTCGTTCACCACTTCCCATCAGCAGACCAATGCCCAGCCTATCCCTGAGCAGTGGCTACCTTGGAAAGACTAACCCTCCCTTTGGTGCCACCTGTGTCCCCTCCCAGCCTCTTGCCCACCCCCAGCCTACTCGCTGGGGGAGTAGAGCGAGAAACAAGGAAGGTCTTAATGCTCTGCAAGCACTGCTCAGCAGGAGCTGGAACATTGGTGGTGTGTTATCAACGCTGATGAAGTCACAAATCTAAAACAGCACCATACGGGCTGCTAGGAAGAAAATTAACTCCATCCTAGCCATATCCTGTGCACAGGGTTTTAGAAGGGAGAGGGCTTTGTCAGGTGCTTGTCTCTTGAAGTCAGCAGGAGTTGGGGAGTGGAATCAAGAGGCTACATAACGCTTCCTAGAAGGGCAGTAGGAAGACGCTGTTAGCTGCAGGCCTGGACACAAAGCCACTTTCAGCAGTTCCAGTGGTTCATTTTGTTTGGTGATAGTCACCCATGATACATGTCACAAAACAGGAGATAGGAAACCAATTAGTTCATGAGTTAAGAGGATGGAGTGTGCTTCAGGAGTGGTGGTAGCATTCACTTCTGAAGGCCACAGTGGGCGCTGGCTTCCAGGATCAGTGTTTGCACTTCTCTTCTGCCCAGACAAAGCGGTGCTGTCAGCCAACGAGAGAATAAGGCTTTGTAAGGGAAGGAACCCTGGTGTTTCCTAAGGTCCTGCAAGTGGGTTATTTCCTATGGAGCCCAGTTTTCAGCTGGGAGGGTTAACTTAGGGAATGTCAATTCAAGAGGCTGTTTGTGGAGCATGTACTGTTCCTTTCTGGCAACGTAGCTTGAACTTGTCTGGATGATGCACGCATTCGAGTGGGGCAGTATGTGAGCACACTGGACAGCAAGACAACACGGGGCTGTGGTTCCTTCACATGCTGCTGTTAGGAGAGGTTGTGCTGTGAGGGATGAGAGATCTTGAAAATTCACTTGGCCAAAGGGCAGAGAGTTCCTGTGTCCCCTCCGTGTCTCAATCATCAATCCATGAGTTAGTGCTGGCAGGTGGGGGTGTCTCATCTTAGAGTTTTTCCTAATTGGGCACTAATAGTCATTTATCCTTGCACAGTTTTGTTAGAAAAATGCCAAGTGGCTACACAGTGCTTCCAAACGAGAATACAGCAGTGATAGTTGCATGACATTTCAGTAGGACAACGTACTCAAGTGGGGAAATCTTTACGCAGACATTTTAAAGGCTCCTTAGAAGCTAAAATGTGTGTGCTGCTCCATCATTTGGCTGCAGATGGAAAAGACCCTCCCGGGCTAAGTGCAAATTCTGTGGAAGGAGAGAGCTAGCATCGACAGAAGCGCACATGAACAGGAAATACACACAGGAGAAAGGGCAGGTACGTGGTACGAAGTCTCGAATAGCTGCCAAAAAGCTGACCTATGTATTTAATCACTCAGAGGAATCCCAGAGCCTGTGTGGTACAGTTGAGGGTCCCTCGAGATGGAAGCGTTGCTGCCTATAAGTAATGTTCCTGTTTACTCCCACTGATGCTTTATGTAACAATCCTGCTCTGCCCCTGACTGCCTGTCAGATCTAAAATAACTTTCCTTCTGATGGATGTCTTCATGCTGGAGGGGAACTGTGGGGATTTTCAGTATGAAATGGCCAGCAGCAAGAACAGGTATTCTTTCTGTGCCGTCTTCTAGAGGAGTATGGAGGCTTGAAGATGGATGATGAAGATCCAGGCACTGAGTGCTGCATTTATTTTTTTTTCCTGGATGTTTCTTTACCTAAAGGAAGGATTATTAGAACAAGAGTCTTGCTTTGGGAGAGAGATTCGGTGATCAGTCAGATGCTTCCAGGAGTTTTTACACTAAAAGACAAAGTAGAAATCCTAATATAATAATCTCAGCTGCTCTCTTTTCTGACTTCCTCGCTGTGTTGTATTCCCATTAAGTTGTGGAAGGCAAGGCTGTTCGTGCTAGGGAGGTGATGCAAAGACAAATGTCCAAGCCATGTCCCTAGTATTGAAGAACTGATGATTATATTCCAGCCACCCCCAACCGAAGCCCCAAATCTCAACTACTCGTGTAGCAGCAGCAGATGGAGGGATATTTAAAATGCCTTGAATCATTTAAGAAATAAAACAACCACAACCTATCACTAGGTTGTGATAGGTTAGTCCTATCTGCAGATAAAGCTGTATGTTTTTACCCTTTTGTGAGAAGTGGAAGGGGCAGCACTGTTGGAGAAATGCCATGGTTTGGTGCTCCAGGGGACCCATCGTGTTGTGGGGCAGGACGTGAAAATTGCAGCAGCATCTTAAAACAGTTCAAGGGGTCAGCAACCAAGTTCCCATCAGGAACGCTGCTTTGACGATGCAGCAAGCTAATCTTCCAGGACTTGCTGAGGTCATGGCTCAGCTCACATTTGATGAACAGCAAAGTTTGTGGTAAAGAGGTAGGCTCTAATTCTTTTCAAATCTTTTACCTTGCTCTGAGATTTACCAGGACAAAACCTGAATCATTTTTGAACTATCTCCCTTGACTGCTAAACAGAGGAAGAGAAGCAGCAGCTAAAACTTGACCTTGTTTAGAAGAACTCTAATTATTTATGTCCTTTTTATGGACTGCTGCTGCCAACAACTTTCTCTCACTTTGTGGTTGTGGGTCACACTGCCTGCTGCTGATGTGTGTTCAGCTGGGCAAATATCTCACGCCATATTCCATGAATGCATTCCCTTGATCAGAAATCAGAACTTCTTTCAGCTGTGTTTATTTCTCTCTTCATCTGCTCTGTCTCCATCCATCCATCCACCATAACCCCACCACTAAGATCTACTGCTCAGTTTTTCTTGAGACTAACACAGTCTGAAAATGCAGTTGCTTTTCATTTTATGCATGTGACTAGACCTCTCAGTCATGTTTGTTTTCTCCCCCCTTCCTCGTGTCTTCCCAGTAAGCTGTTTTGAGATGTGTCAAGGGATAAACCTAAATTGCGTTTGTCTATTACAAAAAATCTGAGGTCTTGGTTACACTGTGAATACCAGCCCAAAATAGGATACCAAAGGCTGTTACACCCACCAAATGCTTCCTCATCTGGACATAGCTGTGCTTTGTGCTGTCAGAATGTAAAGGAAAAAAATATACCTTTGTGCAGACACAGATATATGGCTCAACACAAGTTGAGCTTAGGAAAAAAAAAAAGGGGGGGGGTAGGGGGGATGTGTTGTGGAGGGTTCCTGGTATAGCCATATCTACACATGGGATTGTTGCCAGCACAGCTCCATCAGTGAAGGATAACACCTCTTCATATCCCTGCCTTGCAGAGGTATGCTGGCAGAAATGCTTGTGCATACGTCACCAGTTGTTGCCTGATTTTTCTCTTTAAAAGGACTCTGCTGATGGGAAGCAGGGAGAGCGAGAGACCTGGCCTGAATTCCTTCACTTCACTCACAGAATAGTTCCCGTGGGAGAGGAGAGACTAATAAATGGGGTGTGAGTTTGAGATACTGGTCCCCTGACAAAAATACGCATCGGCTGAAATGGTGTGAATTCAGGCTGCTCTTGTCTCTCTGGTATTATCTCAGTAACGTGATTCTCATTACGGCTGGAGCGGAGCCATGCAAGTTTGGTCCTCAGTGGGAGAAGAGAGACATTGTGTGGTCGCAGCTCTCTAGGGCAATCCTGAAATTCATCCTTGCTTCAAGGCTGTTTTGAGGTTGCTCATGGCCACCTGGCTTTGAATTTAGCAGAATCAAGAAATCACCTGCAACATCACCCAGTGACACAGTTTCCTGTTGAAAAAGCATCTGGACCTAAGCTTGCTTTGGATACACGTTAATTTTGCTTATTTTCTTTTAATGTATTTGTGATCATGCTGAGGTAGTCCTACATGAAGGCCCGCTCCTGTCCCAGGCAGCTCTGAGTCAGGAACCACGCTCAGTGGATCATTGAGGCAGGATTGAAAGTATCCGCAAAAGTATCTAGTTTTCCAACTTCCTTCACCACACAGGCAAATTCGTAGTGTTACCAAAGTCCCTCTTATCCTCTTTGACATCCTATCTCTTGCGTGGGCTGTTTGCTTTAGAGTGCATGAGCTGGGAGGTGTTCGTGCAGTCTTCAAAGGAAGGAGACATTTACCTGTTGGCATCTCCCAGGTTCAGCCTTGGAGCACCAGGATCCTGAAGCCATTTGTTTCTAAGTGTGTCTTCTCATTATCCACACCAATATCTAAATGTTTTCCTTGATTCTGCCAAGATTCTGATGCCAGAGAAGCTTTCCTGCAGTTGTTTCTGTAGTTAGATAATGTAACATGTGAAAAGTCATTTTACCTGGTTCTTTGACTTACCAAAGCGTTACCCAAATCTGCCTATTCTTGCACTTAAGGTCTGGTCAAATGCTGTGTAAGGTCAGTATGTTCAACTTGTATCTCAGGTTTCATGTCACAAGTTTTGTATTCAATTCAGTTTGGATGCCTGTAAAATTCCCAGTATGCAAATGTCCTAAATTTGGGAAATTTGGACTGGAAATCTCATTAGAGCAGACTTCTGTGTGTTGTGTCTGTGACTTCCCTTCCAAATAAACTGTCCTCAAAACACTTTTGGTAGCCTTTTCCCAGAACAGGACGAAAAAGAAAAAAAAACAACCCAAAACAAACAAAAAAAACCCCAAACAACAAACACAAAAGCACCAAACAAAAAAGAGAAAAAAAATGCTGGAAGATAACAAATGCATAAATAATTTGCCTATGTGAATTTTTTTCCAACCTTCTGCACAGGTTCGCTTCAGATCAAAGTTCAGGTCATTCCCTAGTGCCTGAGGTTTTTTTATTTTCCATGCTTGCAGCGCAGGGGATGGTGGAACTAATATGAAGTGATGCCAGTGCCTGTTTGGACGTTACTTGGATCTGCAAAAATGCACTCAGTGTTTTCCAAATATAAAAAGCCAGAAGAAACCACCTCGATGTACCATGTGATGTTATTTGCTTTGACCCAGGATAACTAAAATGAAAGGTCTCTCTGAACACAGGGTGCTCAAAACCATCCCAGTTTTTTACACGTATGTGTGAGGAAGGAAACGTGGTGTTTACGAGGGCACGCTGAGCTTCAGCTTGTGTATTTGCCTCTGCACGGCTACGTGTTCACACAGAATTTCCCGAGTGAAATGGGTTTGGTTGCTCTAGTCCAGCTTTTAAAGGTGGGCAGAGAACTCGTCTTCCAAATTACACAAATTGAACCTTTTGTTGGAAATGTCAGTAAGCAGGGCGAGAGCTGGGAGGCTCCTTCCAGACAGGCTCGCTGGTCAAGTGTAGTCTCCCAGGTTCAAACTGAAGGGGGCTTTTGGAGCCCTGTGAGGTGCTGCTGCAGCTGGTTGTACAACCGCAATGTACCGTGTCCTTTGAATATAAAAATTAAATGGAGCTGCTGTTATTTCTAGCTCTTCGTGAGACTGTTCTTGTCCACAAGGCTCTTGGGCACCCGCACATTTTGGGACCGAGGAAGCCAGGACGGTTTGAAGCTGGACCCGTGGGTGCCAGTACCAATGAGCAGTGCTCAGCTGGATTGAAGCCTCAGAGTTGCTCTGTGCTTCATCTTGCCTAAATTGGAATAACTCTACTTTTTTTTTTTTTTTTTTTTTTTCCTACCTGTTGTCCACGGTATGGTGCTGTGAGATCCATGGATGAACAGCACTGCTTGGACTCAGCACTGTGCAAATACCAGGCTGATACGCTGACAAGCTGTTAGCTGGTGGGCAAACATCTCAGGAGGCGTCTGTGCAGTTCACAGCCTTGTGCTGGGGTTGGCAGCTTTTGTCAACCTATTTTTATTATTATTGTCAACCTATTTTCCCCACCATACCTGTTGATTTGGGGGTAATGAGAGAAGTGGAGGGGTGAAATGCTGGGACTAGCACTGACTGTTGGGCACAGTCTCAGTTTCAGCTATTTGGAGATCAAAGTAGCAGCTACTGGTATACAAAGACTTTAATGGGCATCAATACCCTGCCTAACCTCCTCTCATTCTCCTAACAGCGTGTAGCGTGGGGACGCATCACTCGAGGGTCAGCTAGACAGAGCAAAGAGAAATAGCAGTAACGGAAGACCAGGAAGGATGCAGAACTGTGATGTGAGAGGAGAAGAGGTCTCCATGAGCAAGATGTGCACTGGTAGGACTGGTATGATCATACACGGGGAACATGTTGGACATCTATGAAACAACTACATAGATGATGTGAATTGAAACAGAGGAAAGTCAGAGCACATAGACTGCTACACCAGGATGGGAAAGCGCGTGCACTCTTAGGTTTGACGTTCTCTCCATCAGCTCCCAGCAGAGTTTTAAGTGGCAGTCACTAAAAATGAGATGCCCTCACTCGCTCTCTGTGAGGCCGGAGAGCTCAGTCCCAAGTGTGAACGCAGCTTCCATCTTTGATGTGTGAGAACAAGCTCCACTCTCGTCGCGCTGGCTGGCTGACTTAATCAGCTGCCATCGGAGCCCCCCTTGGCTCTGTGTTAACACAGCCAACATCTGCAAAAGTACGGTATCGTGCAGATACCTGTAACTTGCAGGTCGACACCTGAGCACAGAGGAGCATCCATGTCTGTCCAGATTGTCCAAGTCCCAGTCTCAACTGACAGATTAATTTTCTCGTTCAAAGATCGCATCACCCGTGTCCTTGCCCAGCCAGCAGAGGAACATCTCTCCTCCTCACTGCAAATCTTTACAGGATTGCTGACCCTCTCCCACTCCCCGTGCTGCCCTACACGCGACTCCATGTTTAACCCAGCCTTAGTTGAACAGCCAGTTTTTCTCCTGCAGGTGGTTGACGGGGGGCTGGGGATGAATGCCTGAACTCTTTGAGCATTTCTGAGACTGAACGTGTAAATCATTCTCTGTTCGGGGGTGCTCGCTATACCTGTTACTGAAGTTCGAAACAATCCCAGCTCTGGCCTGACACAAATAAAGGTGTCTAATCTAACTGCCGCTCCCTGCTGCAGGGATTACTTGTCCTTGGTGTGCTGGGACTCACATCTGGTGACACTCGCACGGTTTAATCCCGGGGACGTTATCTCTGCCATGGGGGGGGGGCTCCCCAGTCCGCCATCTGTGCTCTGCCTACCTTGACATTGCCTCTGCTCTTGCATCCCCTCGTGACTGAATGAGACAGGGAGGGTTGAAAGCAGGAGTAATATGGCTGTGGAATGGCAGGTCACTCTTACAGCGGTGGGGAGGTCTGGCTGGATTGAGCTTTTGGCTTTTAAATGAAAGAGGCACTAGGTTGCTGTTTGGTACAGAAGCCATTAATTAGCAATCAGGGGCCCAAACTCGCTGGCCCAAACTCAAGGTTTTGCCTATGACGTTTAGTACACCCCAACTTGCTCAAATATCTTGGTATGTGCTGGAAGAATAGGCCCTTGGCTTTTTTTAAATTTTATTCTTTTTATCCCAAGCTACGGGAGCGTTCGGTTTTGAACCTGGAGGGTCCTTATTTGCGATCGCTGCTTGTGATGCAAACAGCAATCCTCAGGCACGCGCGTGCCGCCTATGTGGCTTAATAGCTAAATCTGCACAGTGTCCTCTGCTGTCTGTGCACTAGGGTGTACTCCCAAGTGTTCGTAGCTTTATTTTACAACCACAATTTCTTCTAAACTTAGCAGAGCATACACTTTGTCAGGAACTGTTCTCATGCCAAGTTTCAGGTTTCAAAGTATTGCCATTTTTAAGCTATCCCCTGCTTCTTTCCTTCTGTGTGTCTCCCTCGCGCTTGCACACAAAACTTTCTTTTTAATGTAGAAAATTATATTTTTTTCCACACATTCATAACTTAAAACATCTGAAGAGGTTTTGCTCCAAGTTTATATTTAAAAGAAATAATGAAAGCCAACGCTGGCAGAGAAAGCAGCGTGAAAAGTTACAGCTCAGAAAATTCAGGAACGTTATGGGCATTTGCAGAGGAGGACTAAAATGGAAGTCCTTGAGCCTGCCTTAGCAGGTATCTGTATGCGATATTCAATAAGATTATAGCTGCTGTAGCACAGAGTAGTACTCCTGTTTGGGCAACTTAATATGCTTTATAGAGCGAGACTTACTTGCTGGCAGTCCAGTCGGTTGTTGTCATCCAGCCTCTTCAAAAGCACTGCAAAGGCTGAGCATTTATATATCTGACGATCTAACTGGGAGGGCTGTGCTGTGAGTTTCTGGCCCATTAACAGTTGCAAACATCTGGGCTTTCTTCATACTAGCATCGTCAAGTCGGCACCCTTTTGTACAACTCCATCTGGCCTGGCAGAATCTTCCACCATTCCCTGACATTGTGGGGTTTATTTACTGGCTGTCCCCCTGAAGAAAACTGGTATAATATAGGCTGGCTCTAGGTTGTCTAGAGGCCAGTAGGCTCAATTTAAATCTGTGTTTCAGAGGAGTGCTTTGAATCTATGTCTAGACATAGTGTAGATGTTCCTACATCTTTGCTCCAGTTGAGGCACAGCATTAGGTTTTGGTGATCGTGTGGCTGCTGGTCAAGGCAACGAGCTAGACTTTGATTTTCCTCAGAAAGTGAAGTTTCTCCATTTGAATATCTCATGAGCCTGATGCTGCCATCTCCTCAGATTCTCCTCCCCTCCCACCCTGTCCTCTGAAGCCTCCCAGCAATTGTTTTATGAGTAATGATATACACCGGGGTTTCAAAATGTGCACATCTTTTGAGAATTTTGCTGGGTTCCAGCACAGAGTTGCTCTTTCATCCACTGCACAGTTGGCTATGTGGCAGAAAGTATACGATCTGTAAGACAGGATGAGGAAATAGTTCTTGGACTTGGAAGTAGATCTTGGACTAGGACATACATCTTCTGCTTGCTTTTTATGTAACAGAAATGGGTTTTGGTTGTAACCCATAATGCCGGGACCAGGATGACAACTTGGGTCCTCAGCAGAACCCAGCATCTCACAGATATAATGCTCTTCTGTGTCCCTAGTTTATGTTTGGCTCTGGAGATCTCAAACTTCCCAGATTACTTTCTGTGGTGCTGTTAGGGCTTGTGAATCCAGAGTTATGGATTCATTGGTGTGTAAAAGGATTTGAGGTGCTATGCAGTTAATCCTGGCTGTAATGCCAACTACAATGAGACGTGGCTCTGAATCAAAGCCACAAGTTGGCCAGCCTCCTCTCTGGGGACATCCTTGCCTGTTTCCAGATCCAAATGTTATGTCTGGTTTGAACCTTTGTGATCGGGTAAATTAAATTCTTAGGTCTGAATAGTGCAGGAATTTGTAAAAATGTAGAACTAGAGTAGGATCTAAACTGGCCTTGCTTAAGCTTATCTTTTTGTCTAAACAAGCTTCAGCTGGGAAAGAGGTAGACCTTCTGGGACCAAATAGTAGGTTCGCTGTCCTGAAAGGGATGATTTGACATTTCATCTTTAGGCCTGGCCAGATTTGTTTGGGTGCAACCGATCTGTGTGAGCATGAAAGATCCCATGTGCTTTGCATAAAGATCTTCTTCAGCTTGGGATTGTTTCAGACTTTTGGCCATTGAAGTATTTGTAAATTTAAAAACAATCTCCTGATTTTCTTTAAACCAGCCTTGTTTGGTGTGTTTCTCAGTTTCGTACTGCTTTGAGTTGTGCGTGGGCACAGTATTTAAAAAAAAAAAAAAAAAAAAAAAAAAAAAAAAAAAAAAAAAAAGGCAAATCTAAGGATATTATTCTTATCACTGGAGACAAACTCCTAGAAGCGGTGCCATAGTATAGTAAATGCAGTGTAAACCCAGAGTAACAAGATGTTCTTTCATTTACCACCTACCATAACACAAAGCAGCATTTTTGGGTTTGAATACTGTCGTGTACCATACACAGCGTGCAGCTTCTGCGGCTACCTGATGAAATGCTGCATGTTGTTATTTCTAAGCTTGTGTCTTTGGGACGCGCCAGGTTGGATACAGGAGGTTTCTTTGTGGCTTAGTGTCCGTAAACAGCCTCGTTTGCTTTGGCCTCTCTGCCGATTGACATCTGCCTCTTGCTAATTACGAACAGATTAAAAGGTGATCACCCAGCTACTTATCTTTACGGTCCAGGTGGCGGTGCCAGGCAGCGTGTGTTTAACATGCCAGGAGAGCTGGGAGCCTCTCGCCCCACATCGGTCACCCTTGGTCACCATGCCCACCACACAGCTCTATTTCTACTTGTTAAATATACTTAATAAATAAATAGCACCTTCTAAACGCGTAGGCAGGTTGTCTAGCGTGGTGCTGGCCCTTCCAAACATGCTCTGAAGTTGAAGCTGTCTGTTCAGCTTGGCCAGGATTTATCATTAGAGCTGTACGGGCTAGAAAGCGTATTTGTGGCTGGCGTGCCAGCTTGCCTGAATAGCCCACAGTGTAATCTCCCTCTTTCCTTAGTGGGAGGAGCTGCCAAAAATAGCAAGCCAAGAATTTGTCCATGTTATTTCTGGGATCGCACCAGGAATTGACATCAGGAGGAGAGGAGACAAAAAGCAAGCAGTGTGAGAAGTTTAGGGTCCGTGGCTGTTTGGGTTTGCGGGCTCTCATGAGGCCGTGTGGAGGGGTCTGGTAGCCACCTCCTGCGCGTGTGTGCTCCCGGGTGCGAGACTCTCCCCAGGCCCTGTCTCTGTTAGGGCAAACCTGCTTGGCCCGGCACACTGGGCTGAGCCAGAGAGTTGGTTTTGTGGACACACGGAGCAATAACGTCCCCTGCAACAGCCGTGGGACTGTGCAAAGAGTGAAGCGTCAGTTCTGCAGCTGAGAAAAGGCATGAATGAGCCCCAGTTGAATCAGCCTTCACAAAAGCCTGTGAATTGAGCTGTGACTTCTCTGTGGAAAGGGCTGTTTGTGCTAGAGGAGACATCACCACCCTGGACAGCTGGGTGGGATCCCAGGGACGGGAATGGAGATGCTGAACATGCCTCTGCCACTGCTGCCACATCCGGACCCGGATGGCCCTTACACTGTGGGGGTGCTTCTGAGATCAGCTTGAATGATCCTCCCCGTAGAAAATTTTTTATTATTGCTAGTCAGCAAAAAGAATATTGAAGGTAATACTATATTGGTCCTACCTGATGTTTTCTGTGTTATCTGCCCCTTCCTTTCTCCCCTCCTCTCTGCACCAGCCCTGGCACATGCCACCGCTTGCTTGGGCAAGGGTAAGGGGATGTTTAGAGGTTACCCTGGGCTGGATGATGAGATGTGGGGGAAAGAGGGTATTCTTGTTGGAGAGAGAAGTGAGAGACGGCCACAGCAAGGAGGGAGGAACTCGAGCTGTTGTATTGATGGTGTAGGAACACGGGCTGCAAATGAGTGGTAGATCAGGCTTCATCAGTGTTGTTGCTGAAATAACCACTTTGCTAGCCCAAATGGATTCATACAAATATGTCATGTGCATCGCAGAAGAGTTTAGAACTGCCTCTATGCACTAGCGAAAGATCCGTCTCCCTCCAACGCAGGCTGTGGGCCAACTCTCTGGCCCGTGATGGAGCTAATTTGGCATCCGAGTCCCGGGTTCAGTGGCACTGGCCTCACAAGGGCCTATTTAGCTGCCTGACTTATCTCCAAATAGCTGTTTGTTCACTGCCTGTGGTTGCATTCACCATTATCTTTACTTAATAGCGCATCATACTACAATGAAGAGGCTACTGAGTGTAAGTCCGAGGGAATGAATAAATTGCTGTGTTGTCTGTTATGGGCCAGAAGGAGAAGGAGTTCAGTTGCAGTGCTGGTCCACCCTTGTTTCTCCGAAATTTGTCACACTCTCAAAGTTGGTCTGTGTGCTGTGTCAAGGGACAGCTCGAACATCCGGGGCGGGGGGGGCACCAAGATTTACCAATGCAGAGAAAATAAGAAATGCACGTTTGGCTCTGGTGATTAATGATGTTATACTGACATCCATTTTAGAAAACGCCATGTATGGAGCTCAACACTGCTGCTGTTGTGGTAGGAGATCCATCCTGCTTTGCAGGGCTTAGAGTCTAACCAGGGAAGCCAGGCAAAGGACAGTGGTGATGGAGAAAGGTGGATGTAAAGGCTCCAAGAGGCAAAACCACCTTCTGCGAGTCCTGCTCAAGCCAGCAAGTGGGGCTGGGAGTATAAATTAGGTGTTCTTGTTCACAGTCCTAGGTGAAAATATTCTAAGCAAAAACTGTTCTGTAGGCTGAGGTTCTGGATAATGCCAGCTCCTCCCAAATCCTGACTTTTGCCATAGTTGGTCCTGTTAGAATCGGGCAAAGCAGCTACAGAGGGGAGCAGCCCTCCCCATAATTAGGGATCAGCATCCGACACGAATCCCGCAAAAAGCAGGCTTGGCTGCAGCAGGTAACAGGAGCTGGGCACGATGGTTTCACCTGCACCTTCTCCATGAAAAAGTCACTTTCACCCATCGTCCCCTTTTTCTTTCCTCAGTGAATCAGAAATCAGCAAAGCATCTTGGTTTAGCACTTGCAAAACAAAAAGCATTGAGTACTTTTATTCAAAGTAATGTTACAGTTCAAAATTTACTTGATCCTTATTTCTAACTGTTTAGAATTGGTCGAGCAAAGTATTTAATCCAAAAGGGATTTTTTAAAAGACAACAGTCCTAGGTACCAATCTACTGATTATTTGATCATTTTTAAGATCTGGAAATGGCAGCCTGCCTTTTCCACATAAAAAAGGGATGCCTTAAAGGCACCAACCAACACATTCAAGGGGAACACAGTTTTTAGTTTTAACTCCTCCTCTGCTCTGGTATTTAAAGGATCACGTAGAGACGTGTGGATCATTTCTACAACTTGAAAACAATGCGGTAGGTTTAAAATTTCACAGTGGAACAATAAATCATAATCATAAACCTATAACTGGGTCATCCGCCAATTACAGGAATAAGAGAGTTGCACGGCAGAACACGCCCCACGAATTAAACTCAGCAGGATTATTTGATTAACGTATTGCTGTCATTCCCATTAATGGCACACAACTGAAGCTGCTGTAGGTGACCCAGCAAAATGTTTTCATAGTTTTTTAGATACATGGGAACTTTTTTTGCTAAACTACACAATGGAAAGGCTGCACTGCACAAAACACAGCATCTCATCCAGGCACAGCCGTGAAAAGCCACAGTTTCCCTTTGGTGCAGTAAATGCTAGCCAGTCGTTCCATAACTTGAGAGCTGTGGATGACCTGCCAGTACGTAGGATCCCAAACTGTAAAGCCAGGTGGAGAGGAGAGAATGAGGGAAGCTGAGGGCAAGGAAGGAATTTGGCTGCACAGCTGTCTGGGGTGCTTAAATTGATGTGAGTGAACAGGGCCCATCAGCAAACAGAGATGCGCTTCCAAAACAAAGCATTTAAAGCCTGAATTCAGTGGGACAGCAGAGTGCTGAAAATGCTGATCAGGAAGTCTAATCTCGTGCAAAAAGCGATTGATGAGTAGGTAAAGCAGGGGAATACCTTATGGAGCAAACTGTGAGGTGACTGGGTTGAATCGCTGTGTTCATCATGATGTCTGTCCTTATCCCTTTGGTTCGGTTTTGTTATTACGCCTTCATGTGCAATCCCCTACAAATAAGATAAGATAACAACAGCTCATGAAACTCACAGCCTGCCTGCCATAAAGGATTTCAGCCATGGCCTGGAAAGGTAAATATTATTGCAGTTTTGTTTTTTTTTTCCTCCAGATCCTTTAGGAAAAGGATGTCGGGGTGGTGGCCAGCTGTAGCAGTTTTAACATAGGAAATGTAGGGAACTCTCTATGCAGAGCATCATCGGAGCTGGGATTCAGACCTCCTTTTTCCTCTTGGTGAGGTTGAGATGTGAGCTTGTAACTTCCTTCAGTTAAAATCACATTGGACCCCGCAAGATTCACAAACGCAAGTTTCTGTACGCTGATAGCCACCTGCAGTGCAAGTGCTGCAGTTTTAATTAAAGACATCTCGGCAATCCTTTGGGCCTTCAAGAAGGCATCTTGCAATGGAAATTTTGCATAAAGTGAACAAGAGTAGTCATTAATAATCAAATAAATACCCTCAGTACCTGCATTTGGGCTTGAAAGTGCTGCTTGGGATGGTTTTCCTTATCAGAGCTCTGTGTTTCCAGCACAAGCCAGAGTCTGCTTCTCTGTCCGGGCACCTTGGCTAGTAGGGAGATTGGAGCATCCTTATTTTACTGTACTTCTAAGTTTAGCTGTTGTACAGGTAATTCTTGTGTTGGAAACCCAAGGTGGATGGTTCAATCCATAAAGACAGAAGGAAAACCCAGTGTATATTCTGTTCCTCCAGGGCTAGCGAAGGCCTTTGTTTGAGGAGATGGTGTGGTTAACTGGTCAGGAGAGCTTTTATCCTACCAGGCCAGAGCTGATATTGTTCTGCAAAGCTGAAATGGGGCCTCTGGAGAGGAAGATAAAACTCTGTATGCTTAGGCAGGGAGCTGCCAGAGGATTTTTTGGCTGGGGGCTCTCATCTTTCAGCACATCCTCACCCAGGTGAGGTAACCAGGAGATCAAGGACCACACAAGCCGACATTATCTCTGTTGACTGATCCATTTCAATTCTGGATAAGTATAGCCAGTTTTCTGCGTTGTGACTGCTTTGATAGATTGTCTATAAGGTCCCTAGATTTTGTCCCTTCCCTGTGGTGCCAAGCCCGTTCAGCTAAAATCCCACACAAAACAAAACAAACCTTTTCATCAGGGTAGATTTAGATTACATATTAGGAAGACATTCTTTACTCTGAGGGTGGTGAGGCACTGGAACAGGTTGCCCAGAGAAGCTGTGGCTGCCCCATCCCTGGAGGGGTTCAAGGCCAGGCTGGATGGGGCTTTGAGTGAACTGGTCTAGCGGGAGGTGTCCCTGCCCAGGGCCGGGGGGTTGGAACTGGATGATCTTTAAGGTCCCTTCCAACTCTAACCATTCTGTGATTCTATGATCACTTTCTGGACTTTCCCCCATTCGTGTACCCACAAGTGATTTTGGTGTCTGAAACCTTTCCTCCTAGCCTGAAGCCCTCGCTCAAGACAAACTCTTTCTGACTTGGTAGGAGTTTCCCAGGGTAAGAACTGATTCAGGACACGATGATGCAGTGACGGTATAAACCATAACCTGTTTATTTTAGCCAGTATTTAGATTTCAACTGAAGTGGGAAGCAGCGTGAGTTGCCGTAAGCCAATGCTCACATTTCTCACAGAGCATTGGAGATGGCATGGG
The DNA here is from genome assembly GCF_000708025.1 of Charadrius vociferus. Taxonomy (NCBI): domain Eukaryota; kingdom Metazoa; phylum Chordata; class Aves; order Charadriiformes; family Charadriidae; genus Charadrius; species Charadrius vociferus. The sequence goes on from NW_009649934.1 coordinate 697,151, forward strand.
TTCAAGGTGGGGCTGGTGCTGGTGGGAACCTTCAGAGTTGATGTTAGAGGAGAACAGACACGTAGAGCATCACGTCAACCCCTTGTTGTATGTGAAGACATAATGAGGGATGTTACAGATTAACCACAATGACGTATGCTCATAGGAAGCAATGGGCCTGGTACTCTTTCCTCTGTACAGATAAAAGATCAGATAAAGACATTGTGCCAAACACGGTCTCCGTTAGAGGAAGCGCTTTTAGGCTGGTAAAGTCATTGAAAGATATCACATTGAAACACTTGTCCTCTTTCCTATCCCATAGTCATTCAGACTTTGTTTGTAAGTAACTCCTTACTGGAGTTATGGGGGAGAGTTCAGGCGTTCATTGCTCGCGCTCTTTTCCTGTTTGGTCCTAGAAAAAGAGGATTGAAAGTCAACAGCCTTCTGCACTCCCATTTCTGTGCCTGAGGGTTTTGAAGTGTAAGGAAACATTTGTTTCAGTGAGATGATATGTCATGAAATAAGTTTTTCCTAATTCCATTTTTTTAGTCTAAATTTAGCCTCATTTTCTTAATTCTGTTTTGTTGGTTTTACTTAAAAAATGCAACAAATTGCAACCCAGAAAGGGAATAATCGATTATTCCCCCCCCCCCTATTTTTTTTCATTCTGATTTTTGACATTGCGACTCTTCACCAGCACCTCTAAACATGGACCAGCTCTCAGGTGTGGGTGTTGCCTACGGAGGCGGAGGGCTGCTGCTCACATTCATCATTAATAGCACAGTTGTGACACTTGCATACCACTTGGCTCTCCTTAATTTGACACCAAATTCACTGCATGTCCCAGAAGCAGCAGCAAATTGCTAGAGAAGAGACATAACAAGGGGACAAAAAAAATATGTATTTGGTAGCAGTAAAGAGCATGCAGGAAGATGCGAGTCATGCAAATCTCTTGCATTATAAATGCTGCCTGCTCTCGGGTTAGCTTCAGTATGAAAAGTGGCTCCAGAAGTACGGTGCGTAGCTTCGGGTGTAAAGCAAGTGAATGGCAGCAATGAAGCCTCTGTGTCGTTGCCCCTTTGGGTAGCGCTCCTTCCTTGGGGGGCTCTGTGGGAGCAGTCAGTTTAGGACCCCCCTCTCTGGCCTTCCTCACAGTTATGTTTATCTCCTTTCTAAACATTCTCCCTGCTACCAAGTGTATCTTTGATGAGTGTCCAAAGTTCATATCCGCTCTTGTGTTTAACCTTCATGTTCAGCGGCTGAGGTCGGTGAGCTAATTACGTGCACACCAGCCTCCAAGCACGTAGACCGGCTCCTTTTCTTTTCACTGGATGACTGATTAGCAGCAGCGGGCCAGCCCATAAAGGAAGGGGCAGCCGTTAATGCCAAGGAGTCAACAGGGTTTGTGCTTGCACCTTGCAAAACATGTTGGACAATTTGTGGGCAAGTGTGAGTGGTGAGCCCAGCCCGCTGCCGTTTTCTTAGGTTGATGTACAGAAAACATTCTCTGCAGCTGATAGAAAACATTTTCAAGGTGTTAAGAGGTCCCATATTTTATCTTGTAATCTGGCCCAGCTTTGCTACTCTCACAGAAGTTAAAGGTTGGGAAGCTGCTGCCAGAATATCCCCCAGCACGGCAGAGTCCCAGCCTTGAAGAGTAAGTCCTTGAGGAAATATTACAGTGGTCAGTTCGGGTAGGACCCTTGGTGGTGCGATGTCTGTGTGTGTGGAGGAGACACTGCAGCTTTTCTGCCTCTCGAGGTGTTTCAGTGAAGAGACAAAGCGAGCTGTCGTGCTGTGCAGGGTGGTTGTGATGTTCATGGTGTGTTGGATCTGCATCTGCAAACAGTTTTCTTTTAAGGCACAAAAGACCTCAGCTTTGCAGCACTTAACTGGAAGGATCTGGAGTCTCAGGAAGCTGTAACCCTAAAGCTGTTTGTCGTTGCTCTCCAATACAAGTGGGCTACACAGTGGTCAACGCATGGGGACATCTAAGCGAGCCGATGATGAATGCTTGGGAAAAGGGTATGCCCTAAGTTCTTCTCTTAATCGGGGCTAAATCATCTAATGTTCATAGCAGAGGTCAGTTCATAGATGTCTAGCACAAAATGTGGAGAGGGTATCGCCTTCTTTTAAAACAGATCATGGTGTGACCAGCCTGTCCGTGGCTACAGCACATGCCCAAGAGGTGTATGGTGCCAGGTAGTGGGACTCTCCTTGGGGCAGAGGGGCTTGATGCCGAAATTTCCCTCTCCGCAGAGACTGCCCCAGCCCCATGGCAGGGTGCTCTCTCCTCCCCCTTCATGTAGCCTCATGAGGCCTTTGTTTTGTCTGGGGTTTGGGGGATTTTCTTCTCAAATGCCTAAATAAAAGCATCTGTTTGGATTGCTTGGGTGGGCTGTTATGGACACCAAAACCAGAAGGATTTTTCCCAGACGTAGGTGGCTTTAGCACCCACTGAAACTTTGGGAAATGGAGCTTTACACGTAGATTTCAAACTCTTTATCTCCACGTTTTACGTGGATATTTTGCTTTGCATTAATACTTCTCAGACACTATATTTTGTGCTAATGAGCTCCAATACTTATAAGAAGCAGAACGGAACTGCATAAAGTGCCAAAGGAATAATTATTTTCACACTTGAGCAGCAGACTGACAAGGACAAGTCCTGCTCAACCTAATAAGCTCCTGGAGCAGGAGGTGTTTTAGTGTGTTACCGTGAGAAGTTGAACTCCAAGAGGTTTAGAGCGTATTTCTGAGCTTCTTAGATACTGACGCCTACTTGAAATGCAAACCGGAGGGAAGCAAGAAAGCATTAGCAAATCAAAGTGCGTTCTTCACTTGGGGTAGCTTCTGTCTTCAGGGACAGCTGGATTATGGGCACCAGTTTGATGCAATACCTTTTTTTTTTTTTTTCTCCACTATTGGGAAAGAAAATAAAGTTAATGCTACAGTTGAATAGAGAACTCTTGCCTGGTCCAAACAGAAAAATACACCTTTTGCTGTTGGCATATCACACTGTGAATATTTGCTTTGGCTAATAAACATGGAGAAGTTGTTAAATGATTTACCTGCTCTGTGTACCTAGCATTTGTTGCTAAGCTCTTCAATATTTAAACACCCATCTCTCCAGCACACAGTGCTCTGCTGAGCTGGGGTGCGGAGGCTCCATACAGTGTCTCCCACCGAACTTTTTGCTGAAAGGTGGAACTGGGTGTGTAAAACATCCCAGTGGCAAGGATGGGCCCCTGGACCGTCAGCTCTACTCTGTCGATGGCCATTGTGTGCCCACTGCACGTGGGCCATCGCTGGGTTCGGCTGAACAGCCTTGCCGAGTGACTGCCTGTGGCACTGGGATTGTGCTGGCTGCAGCATGCACAGGGCGCCGTTGGGAAGGTGATTTATTATGTTTATCATCTAATTTTGGTGCTTTTTTTGCAAATAGTGTTAGTCTACCAATAAATTGCAGGGGTTTGCCCATGGATCTTAATAGCAACTTGTTGGCAAGAGTGAACTGTGTTTAAAAGTGTTTGTCCTAAGGAAGAACAAGCAAGTGAATAAAAATCCAGCCAGTCGTCATCTGTGGTTTCAGAGGACTCAAGGTGTGAGTCCTCTCCTAGGATTTTGGCAGTTTCTTAAGTAAAGCTCTTGGGTTTTGTTGAGCTTGGGGTTTTTACATTGACTTGACTCCCGTTTCTGCAGCCATGTCCCAGCCGGGTGGCCCGAGGGCTGGATATGTGAGACAAGCTGCTCTGAATCGCTACCTCTGGTACAGGGTATCATATTCATATGATTCCGTCACAGGGATTGTTGCTGGGTTTTGACCCTTCTAGGATTCACACATAACCAGAGGAACCTCTTGATGCTCTGTAGAGGTGGGACTTTCCAAAATAAATCACTTACTGGAGCCATACATAGCCAAGAACAAGTTACCCCCTACCCCAGGTGATGCTCATGCATGACTTTGCTGTAGCGCTGTGCAGCTTCTGAGGCACACTGGTAGATATTTTGTGACTGTATCTTCCACTTTAAGAGCTGAAATAAAGAGCAGCACACAGGTGGTGGTTTGCAGCAGTTTTCCTGGTCCTAAAACCCCAGGGCTTACATTGCATATGCTCCAGTGCTATTTACTGACACTGTCTCTTAGCTGTTGGTTGGTGCAGTTGAAGCCCCAGAGCGCTCTCGTAGCACTACTGGAAAACCAACAGCAGCACAGAGGTGATCTCTTCACCACCAGTTGAATTCATCCCTGCAGTGCAAAGGGCCATGTGGTGTCTGGCAAGTCTGCGTGGAAGGATGCACTCTTGCTTTGAGCTCCTTCTGACATCCCAGCACCAACCTGGGAGCCGGGCTGGCCCCCGTTGGCATAGCACAGAGCCCTCTTCTAGGGCAAAATTCTCACTGTTGATGTGGATGTCTGTGAAAACAGCAATAATTTGCCCATAAAAATCTGTAAGCTGCAGTTCTTATGCTTATTACGGAAGGAAAAATTGGGTCCCTAGATAGCCAGGTTGCTGGCTGGAGCTTAAAGCATTATTTTATATTTGTCCACCATTTTTAGCTGTGCAGTGGCCCAGTAATAGCTATTGCAGCCAAATACCTGATGTTTGTATGACACATGGGCATGTGCAATTACAGACTGCATATAGGAATCTGCTGCATGGTGTGCTGCAAAGGATGGATTTACTGAATGAAAGGTAGAAGGATTTAAATAACCTTTACTCTTCACATTGAAGAGTGGGAAGGGTCCAGTTTGGTTTTTAAGTTTTGAGGACCTGCAGGACGATCTTGTTTAGAATCATAGAATCATTTGGGTTGGAAGAGACCTTTAGGATCATCAAGTCCAACGTTAACCTAGCACTGTCAAATCTACCGCTTTTTTACCCTGGGTAAGGACTTGCTAGTGAGTTGAATTTTGTACTCCGATTCCAAATCAAACTATTTGTTGATGTCATGAAAATAATTCTTTAAGCTGTGTCAAACCCTCAAAAATGTAACTCATTTCCTCTGTTCACTCAACACCCCTCGCTCAGTAAACTGGGGCCGGAAACCAAATGGCAAATCAGCTTGTGACTATTTTTGCTTTTTGTATAAATGTTCTGTTTGAATGTTTTTGGGGGTTGGATTTTTTTTTACCTTTTCTGTAGCCTTTTTTATCTTTCTGTGATCATTCCAACAGCAGTGTTTCCGCTGTTTGATTTTTCTCTAAGCAAATGAAATGTGTTTGCTCAAATTATCTCTGAACGTGAACTCTGCATCTCATGTTTCCCGTGATGCGTTGTAAGCTGCCAGTGCGTAGCCACCAAAATGGGGAACACATGCAGTACTGGGGCTTCTATAATTATTCAATACGGAGTAAATTTCTAAATTTGACCATGAGCTATACAAAATTTGCTGTTTGCAAGGCATTCGTTGAAATAGGCTCATACGATGCAGTGAAATTTCAAGTAACAAATTCATTCGAAGATTTGGTGAGATCCATTTGAGCATTCAGCGGGAGAAATGCTCATCTGGTAGTTTCCAGGTAGAAATAAATTCATGGTTTAGTTATTGTGGCGGCTGACTCCTTTGTACGGAAACATTTCATAACAATTCTAGTCCTCCAGTAGTGTATATATTTTATAGTATAATTTTAGAGCACTTTGAGATAACTAGATCTGTGTGCCTTTTTACGAGGATCTCTAGGAACTTTACAAATACTGGTTATGACTTATGTTTTCCTTTCCACCTGGGAGGTTGAGTGTAAGCAGTTGGGTTCACATTTACAACAAAAGGTTTGTGATCATAGAGGGCATCTGATCTGCCTGATGTCACATGCAGTATCTCAGGGTCAAGCCAGATTCGGGTATCCTCACCTGGTGTGCTCTCTCCTAACTTTATCCATGACCTCAGACGGAAGCATGTTTGTATATCCCGTGTTTGCCAGTAAGAAGAGTTTCTACTTTCTGTTGAAATGATAGATAGGAATGGGTTTGAGACAGGTTTCAACGTGAGCTGGAACTCTGATCTTACTGATGTGTCAATGCTTGTAAAAGTTGAAAACTTAGAGTGGAGAAGTTCACAAACATCCAGTTAGCTCTCTTGCGCCCAAGTTGGGCTGTGAGATCTTAACTTGGAAATACCACAAGAACTCAAAATAAATGATCAATAGGAAGGAAATGCAAATGGAGGGAAATACGGTTGGGCCTGAAGCCTTAGAGCTTGATTTGAGGTTTGGAGGGAAGTTAAGGCTAGCTGCTGTTCTGTCCAAGCTGGATCATGTGCCCATGGCTGGTCAGGACACCACTCATCTGCGTACTGCCTGGCCTGAAGTGCAGGAATATGTTTTCCCCACCTAATGGTCACTGCCTGCAGGAACTGAACGCTGAGCTGCAACAGCGTCAAAGAGGACCCAAATTTGGTGTTCAGGAAAGGTCAGAACATGTGTGGGGACTGACCCACCCCCCCCTGTTATGGGCTGCCTTCGGCCTCAACCGCGTTGGCCAGGCACTCAGGGCATGCTGGCGTCCCCTTACAAATTATAGAGGTCTCCAGTGCTGTCAAAGCCAGCAACTGGGATCAGTACTGTGTTAATATTTCATAAGTAAACAGATTTGGCAGAGACGGCTCTGCAAGCCATGTTGGCTCCTTGGAGGACGGTTTTTCAGGTTCTGTGCTTACCATAAGCTTTGCCTAATGTAGTAAGTCTCAGAAGAGCTCAAGAGGAATTTTAATGTGCAAAAGCTGGAAAAGGAGTGACCATCTCATGGCAGGATTCACCTTTCCCCTTTGGCCTCTGGATCGCTCTCCACTTCCCTTTGGGTTTTGAATGTGTTCCCAGAGCAATACACTTTGCACCCCATGGGAGCATCGCACTTCAGTGTTTCCTTCTATGTATTATGAAGCTGCAAAAAGAGCTTTGCAGCTTTGAAATATGTTCTCATTAGCTGCAATTAAATCTTTAAATTCTCCTTCAGGCTTGGATAAGGCACAAGCTCCAGTCATACCCAAAGTTTTTCTTCTCTTTTTTTTTTTTTTTTAATACTTTATTAGTCTCACACTTTGCTAATTACTGAATGCAATGATGTTTCCAAAGCAGCCACAAATAAAAGTATTTACTATTCAGTGAGGCATGTGTTAATCTGGCAAACTATTATATTGGCTACACGGTCTCTTATTTAATATGAATCACTCCGTAAAGTGCCTCAACAGCACAGCTTCTTATTCATTATTGCTTAATTTCATGATATCTGAGATGTGGGATTTCAGTTAACGGATAATTGAGATCATAAATCAAAATATTTTCAATGAGATTACATGAAACACAAGATGTTCAGGTTCAGAGCCTGAAATAACGTTGTCCTTCTTGGCAGCTCTCAGCAAGGATGGGTGAGGTCTGCAGGCATGTCCCTCTTTCTGTCTTGACTCCAATGTTGGGTCAGCTGGGAGGGGGCAGGTTTCTGGATTGTTGGCCGCTTTCTGTCTATCTAATATACTCGCATCGCCTCAATAGGTGTAGGATTCACAAGTGATGTCTCTCTGCTCCTGACACATCTGTTGGATGGGAATCTTTCCTATCCTAAGCTTACCAGCAGGAAGATGAGGCCAATCACAGCACATGCACCCAATTTCTCGCAGCATCTGGGCACCCACTGATGTACATGGGACTTGGATGGATCTTCAGGATCTGTGCTAACTTGACAAAAACATCCTCCAAATGTCCTCAGGGTTGCGCAGGAAATCTAGGAAGGAGCAGAGATGTCGTAGACGGGTGCTTTGAACCACTGACCCATCTTTTTAACTCTTTTCCCTGGCAGATACTGAAAATCAACTTACCTGGGATGAATAATTCCTTCTAAAAATCCTAATTATTGCTTTTGTTACTGAAAAGGGCTCATAGCTATCGTAGCAGCCACTGACTGAGCAAGCAATTTAGAAGAGACAAGTTACTAGCTGTGTTGGCAGGCACCTTCATCCTCTCTTCCCTGTTTATCCCTACTGACCTTTGTGAGCCTTGAATTGATCACCTTACCAATTTTCTAACAAATTAGCTGTTTGACTCCTTTTCTGAGGCGGCAGGTGAGCAAACTTGCCTTAAAGATCGCAAGGAGGACAGGAGTCCTCTTCATATGAAACAAAGATGTTATAAAACAAGAATGTCCAGCTCTAAATTTTTCTATTAGAGGCCAAAACCCGCAGCATAGTTTATATATTTTTAAAGGAAAAGTATTTGGGGGGCCAGATTCCTTTTGTTTATTTTCTTTCTTGGCTCATTTGTAGCAGCCGTGAAAATAGTAGCTTCGTACGGAAAAGCTGATGCAGCACTCGGCGGCACAGCAGCAATCTGTATCTTCTCCGGTGTATTTTAGGTTGCCAGCAAGGCCTGCATTACAGCTGGCCACATCTTACCAGGCAAAATTATTGCTTTTTATAAGGTCAAATGTGTAGCTTCTTCCTACTGGAAAGCCTGCGGAAGGACAATGAATGATTCATTGTAGGCACTCCAGAGGCACACAGACCCCTCGTGTGCGTGGCTGTGGGAATACATTAGTACACAGATTTCCTGTTCATACAGTCCACGTTATGTAGAAAATGCCTTTGCTCCATCGTTGGAGGACAGAATGGGCTGTTTGTGACCAGCTTTCTCTTGTTTCCTATTCTTTATTTGCTCTGCCCCTTCCAGGGTGTTGTTTGACTTTGCTCCTCACCCAAGGGGTTGACTGGGAGATTCACCCAAATCATGGACCGTGTGGGTTTAGAGCAGCTGAACCGTTTAACCCAGAGGCGCAGCTCACTGTGGCTGTTACAGGGACCTCCCAAGGCTTTGTCCAAGGGTCTCCAAATTGTTCCATCTATCCAGATACTAAGAATAGGCAAATATGCTCTCATTACAGATCCCATACCCTGTGCTCCCCAGGTATCTGTACAAAAAGCAGAAGGACAGAAAGGCCATAGGATGGGAGAGAGAAGCCCTGAAGGATCAGGGTGGAGGGAATTCAGAGAAAAGAGCATCTTGGGCAAATATTTCCTTGAGCTGTTAGGCCCTTTGGATCAACAGGTGCTCACACCTCTCTGATGGGATGGGGACACCATTCTATTTTAGGGAACACAGTAATTTTTCTGAGAGCTGGAAAAGTTGCTTCAAGCCTTCAAAGCGTTGGTGGTCTGGTGCCAAAGTCAGTTTGTGGATCTGGATGTGTGTGGTTTACCCCGGGCTGTGGCCCACTGGAGGCATAGCTTGTAATTTGACGCAGGGCTCATCGGTCCTTGTTTGCCTGTGGTTCTGCCGCATCGTCCAAACCATCTTCATCTTCTACCTGTATTCAGAAATTAGAAAGTGCCATTTTTCATTGCTAAAAGCTTCCAGCCTGCCTCATAGCTGCTTTACTTTTGGTCTGTGTTAGCTAAAGGCCTTGCTAAGAACTTCACCCATAGGTAAGGGTGGCTAAAGGGTTTAGGCAATGTAGCATAAGCCCCTTCTCGTTGTCTAGCCTGGATCACGAGACCCAGGGAGCTTCAATCCCTTCTTGAACTCTCGCTACGTCTCTGCTTCACCCTTCGGGGTGTGTGTGTGTGTGTGTGTCTTTTTTTTAATGATTAAAATATCCCTTAATATCATCATTTGCCCAAAGTGTAGAAATAGACTGAAAACGCATTCCCCAGCTGAACCAAAAAACGTTCAGGTCTCATGTCATTATTTTTTAACCAGGTCTGCATTAAAAGTTTTATGAGCTGCTCCAGTTTCGGAAGGTTTCCCGTAAATGAACTTTCCACCACTCTGTGACAGCAGTGCATTGCCAACACATGGATAATATGGAAAAATGAAAGAGAAGAAAAAAAAAAAAGTCCTTTCCCCCTCCTTTCCTCCATCTGTTACAATACGGGACTGTGGCAGGAAACGAGGTTTTGAAGTTTTTTATGAGCAGAAGTGTGTTGCGGGTTGGGTTTTTTTGGGGGTTGTTTTTTTTTTTTTTTTAAAGCCGTGGAGTGTGTCATTTCAGAGCGCTCTCCAGCAATCTGGAAGCAACCAACTTAAGGCATGGAAAAGACATTATGTAATTGCAAAAGACAAAAAACCCTTCCAATGCTGAGGCCTCGTGGCAGAAGCCAGTCTCTGACCTCACCCTTCTCAGGATCTCTGGAGAACACTGTGTTCCTCTGGCCCCTCGCAAAAAAATAGCCTCTGCCAGATCTCAGCAAACAATTCCGGCATTTCCTTCCCCTGCCTCTGGTCTGTGGGTGTTTTGGAGTCTCTCGCATGTGTGGGCAGGGATTCATTAGCTAAAATAAAAACCGTACTACAGAGCTGCATTAGAGAAAAAGAAAAAAAAAAGTTAGGAAAAAAAAATGTAGGCAAGTGTAATAAGCCTACGGCATCAGCTACTTTGGACTCGATTCCAGTTTTGGAATTAATAAAGAGTAAGCCAGAAATAACGGGGATCTCGTGGGTTCTCTTGTCTCCCCTCCTGTCGTCGGTCGCGGTCCCTGGTGCCCTGTGCTACCGCTGGGGTCTGAAGTGCTGCCTTTGCAACTTCTGCCGGCAAAGCTGAGCACGGGCCGAATCTTTGAAAGATCAAGGTCTTTGTTCTTTTTTAGCTTTTCCCAGTATAATCCCTACAGAGATGTAATCGTTTGGCGTTGTTTTTCCTCTGAATTCTCTTTAATTTCCTGCCTGTGGTTTGGGGGGTTTTGTGAGGTTTTATAGTTGTGGAGAAATTTTGCTGTTTACAGTGGCTGTCCTACATGCTCTAAAAACAGCATCCCATTTCTTCTAAGAAAAGCACTTGTGTATCCTAATTTAAATTGTCAGGTCATCATTATTGCCACTGCGATACTCCTGAGGGAACCCAAATAAATATCCCTCCCCATGGGCATCCTGCCTTTGCTTTGGTCCCGGGTCTCTGGGGGCAGGAGGACCCCGTTCATCTTCAGGCCCTGAATTTCACTACTGGTGTACCCAAAAGCAAGGGGAGGAGCGTCTGTGTTTCCGACCACAGAAGCCAGTCGTGTTGCCCTCAACTTTCCCCGCTAAACGTGCTCGAGTTTGGTTCGTGTCTGCCAGCTGGAGCCAATACCTTCTTTACAAGCTTCTGCTTTCTGCAGGCAGGCTGCCAGGGGAGCCGGCGATAGGTTTTCAATGGCTGCACTGTTCATTTAAGATCATTGAGCCTCAGAAGGCTCCCAGAAGCAAACAGAAGTTTTGGTTGGCCTTGTAGGGAACCTACATCTGCCCGCTTGGGCTCTGCAACCATTGTTTTAGCATTAAGAGACATTTGCGTTGCATTTTCTTCAGCTTTATAATTTGGCTGACATGGTGCAGGAAAGAGTTTTGTCCTGTTCCTGTCGGCAACGATGCTTTCCTCGCTCATAAAGCTCTGGGTTATGGAACAGGTTGGGGCTGGGAACTCAAAGAAGTCTGAAAGTTGGCTGTGGTCAGGATGCCACCTTATATGTGTTAAGGTTCGCCCTCTAGGTTTGAGGGTGTGAAAGTTGCATCTGTAATATAAAAATGTGTAAATTTGGTGATGTGAGGAGTGGGGAGACTGGGGAATAAGGTGTAGCAAGTCCCCGTGCCAGAAATGGAAGAGCCTGTCCAAACCAGTCCTCCCAGGAGAGTATTCCCCGTTCTCCCACTCTCCGCATGAGACTACTACTTCTTTTAAAATGTCCTCTGTGACACTGAGGAGCTCTGCTGAGACCTTGTACCTCATGTCAACCTGGCCTTGCTGCTGCAAATAGATGGAGTTGTTGGTGGTGTTTTTCTTGCTTTGTTTCCTTTTCCACATTGTTCTTTGGTTCCAAAGAAAAATACAAGCAGAGAGGAACATTTTCTGTGGGATTGTGACTTGGATCAGTGCGTGTTCACTTCCCCCTGGGTGCTCCCTGGCAGCTTCCCAAGGCACCGACACAGAATTACCCCCACAGCAGATGTTTCATCCAGCACAGTGCATGTGGCATTATTCAGAAGACCTGGGCTTTCAGGAAGGGGGGGTCCTTCTCAAGCCCACCTGCCATGTTGTGGCAAGCATAGGGCTCCTCTCTCCGTGCCACGGCAGTGCATCCCTTCCTCAAAGCCCAAAGATGATGGAGAGATGCGCGGCCAAATTCTCCGCTGCAAATCCTGCTCCTACAGCCGTCAAAGGGCAGGTTTGACCTGTGCCATGGGGGCCAGGGAGGCGAGCAGGGCCATGACAACAATGCTGCCAGAGCCATCGGATCCAAGAGACCTTCTTTTTGGCTTGAGCTCAATTTCTGGGTAAGGCAGAGATCCTAGGCTTTAAAAAACACTAGCATATCCCCGGGGATGGCCAAGTGCGACAGCCCAGCAGCAGGGCTGTGCTCAGTACAGCTGGAGCAGGGCACTCGCAGCCATGTCTTTCTGATATGTCAGCTCACGGGCTCCTTCCTACAGTCCCTTCCATGTTTCTTAGGAGGGCAGAAGGGCAATGAAGGGTGAGAAGAGGACTTTTTGCCTTCAGAGACGCTCGTGGCCGTGCCTGGAAGCACCTCTGTGTTGATCAGTACTCCCCGGCACCAACCTGCTGGCTGCAAAGTGATCTGACCGCTGGCTCTGCCACTTGCCTTGCTACAGGGAGAAGCTGTTGCTTGTTGGCAGCATTTCTCCCCCCCACTCCATGTGGAAGAAACCATAAATCATTGATGAGTCCTTTACCTAAATGGCTCTGCCGCTCCTCCACCAAGGGAGCCAGGCTGCAACAACCCAGAGTCGTTTGGGGGGGGGGCGTAATTCCTGTTCCCTTGTCCCTTACCAGTGGCAGCAGAGCATGCGGAAGCCCTGTGGTCTGGTGGATTGAACGTGAAACCCTGGGAGCCTCTTTTCTAAGCCCCACGGTGCAGCTGCCTCATTGCCTTGCTTCTGGAGGAGCATCGGACAACTCGGTGCTGTGGGTTTGTCCCTCTGTTGTGCCAGAATAAAGATAAATAAATATGTACAGTGTATTAATATATTTAATGTATTAATTGTAATTTTGTTTGTTAATTATATATTGTACAAATATATAATTAATAATATAATAAGTTGATAAATATAAATAACTAAAGATAAATAATAAAGGAAGCTGTTTGCCTCCCTCGCAAACATCTTTAAAATGTGGCAGGTCCATGTAGCGCTGTGAAAAATGCAGTGGGAAAGGACAGAAAACTAATGGTGTCGAAAGTGTTGATGGTTGCTAGGATCCTGCAGGCCAGTTTGGAAAACCTCTGCTGAAATTTGTAGAAAAGGAGCAATGTGACGGAGAGAGGATGAGCCAACTCAGAGGGTCAGCGCTGGCTGCCCAGTCCCAACAGACTCCTTGCAGTAATTTGTCTTGGTTAGAGAGGTCAAGGCTTGCTTCCTAGGGTGATTGATATGAGCTTTTGAGTTTATTGAGAAATGTCCATCGCGTTTGCTGGGTCAAGGAGCTCAGGAAGGTGTCAGGCATCTCCAAAGCTCGTGGAAGGTGGTGGCTGGGGAAGCAGTAGAGACACAGCTGGGAGAGGGGGCAGCAAGAGCTGGATGTGGTCATTAGGCATCAGGGGGAAGAAGTGAATAATTTCTGCTGCTATCAAAGCTGCTGATGTCCTGGGGCCCTGCTTTCCTGATTGCTGAGGCTGGCAAGTCTAGAAGGAACATTTATGAACCTTATCTCAACCGGGTTATGCCTTGCTGGGGTTTCCACTGGGAAGACGCTGGCTTCATGCACCGAACTCCTCTTCTGAAGATCCTGATCCCTCATTAAATGTCTGCTTGATTTCTCAGGTAATTTTCCATTTGCACAAAGTAATTTGATTTTGGAGAGAGGGCACAGGGAGCAGTGCCAGCAAGCTGTTACCCCCTGACAAATAACACTCTGTGAAGAGAGCCGTGAAATCCCAGCCCTGAGCCCTTGCTCTAAATGCAGCCGGCAGTGGGGTTTAAACCACGTCCCTGAGGAGACACCGGTGCAAGTATCACATCTTCCTCTCCAGAAGAGGTTTTGCCTTGTTGCCTGGTAATGTTCCTCATGATAATTCGCCAGCAATTACTTCAGAGATTGGTCTCCTCTTGTAAACAGTCTATCGACTTCAGATTTGTCATTCAGTTTCTGGGCTGAAATAGCGCGCGTGTGTCTGCATCATCCCTGGTTTAGGTAGCATAAAGCCTGTGTCTGCTCAGTGGATTTACCTGTGCAGCTCAAACCTGTGATTATCCATAAATGCTGCAGACTAGTGCTAATCGCTGCAGGAGCGGCATTGGTGTCTGGTGGTTAACGAGGGCTTTGCTCCGTCCTTGACTGGGATGGTTTTGGGTGGGAACTGGTGCTGTTCCTTCCCAGCGCAGCTGATTCAGTAGCTCTTCCAATTGTTATATCTCCATTTTCCGTGCTTGCTGTCAGTAATATAGCTTTTACTCCAGAAAGTGAGATTTAAAGTAGCTGGAAGGTACCTTGGTGCTACCAGGGAAGGAGGGGTAACTGTGCAAAACTTCTTCCCAGTGCTTTTCTTCTCTCGCTCTCCCTATGGAGCTAGCTGTAGCTCTCTCCAGGCTCTCCATCGTTCTCACTATACATCCAGTTACTGCACAAAGCTGTTTTGCTTTGGTGTGATTAAGCACTTGTTCCTCATTTGTGCGTTTTTGAAATTTGGGGGTGCAGCTACGACACCACCGAAGGTGTTAGCATCTCCTAGGGTGGCTTTGGACTATGGGCCAGACTGTGGCCAGCTCCTGGACCAGCAGATAGGCTCAGAGTGGCAGAGTTGCAACCCGCCCCCCCC
>NW_009649934.1:711876-721606 GCF_000708025.1 Charadrius vociferus
CCCCTTTTTTTTTTTTACTGTGTTTTACCAGCTTTCACATCTAATTCATGTGTCTGAACCCTGTTGTCCTCCTAAACCTCTTCCCCATCTGAATCAGGACAAAAGTTTTTTCAAAAGGAAAGTAAGGGTTGTCCTGGCTCTTCTTTTACATCTGCATCAACTCAAAACAGGCATGCGATGCTTGGAGAAAATAGAAAGGGATGTCCAGCTGGAACTGGATTGAATGCCATTGATTTTTAGAGGAAGCCAGTAAAGAAATAATTTCCATGTTTCATTTATTGTTCTGCTGAGAGTGAAACACAATGAAAGATGTCCCCTTGGTGCTGGATAACCTCTCACTAAGGAGGAATAGCTAATGTTTACCGCTCAGGTCTCCGCATATTGCTGTGTACATACAGCACATCAAAACGTTCTCTCCAAACATTTTTGCAGCAAGAAGTAGCTTTTGGGAAAAAAAAAAAAAAGATAATATTTTTTGTAAACTTATTTTTGTTTTGAAAAAAAGAGGCAAAAAGCATCTCAGGTTTTTGGAGTGTGAAACACTCAGTGGAAAGTAGCATCGTATTGATTTTTCTCTCCTTCCTTCTCGCCTCTATCCAACCCAGCCCCTCAATATCTGCCACGCATAGCCATGGTGCAGCCAGTCTGGAGTTGTTCAAGGGAATTCCTTGCTTCTGGTTTGCCAGTAACGCTGAACTGAAGAGGGTCTGGCTTGGAAGAAACAAGCCTAACGCATTTTAGCTCAGCTTAAAAAATGGACAATTGTTTTAAGTTGGATTATTTGAAACAATTTGAAGCTACTAAAAATAATATGCTTCCTTCAACAAGCAGTACTTTATGGTGGAATGATCATAATTTATGTGTATTATCATTTTATCACCAGTAAGTTTTTAATATGTTACCATTTATCTCTGGATTAGTTGAAAAGTTCATCTCTATGCCTTTTCTCTCCAAATTAACATAAATTAATTGCTCTTCCCGGAAATGACTGTGGAGAGAATAGAAATGCCTTTTGGTAACTGATCAGACTTGGACAGAAATGCCAAAGTGAGTGTAGCTTTAAATGCCGAGAGAAGAGACAAAGCAGCCCCCAGTATTAGATACCACACAATAAAGCCTTTAACATGTCTTCAGGATTTCGAGGGGACTGTACTGCTGACCTCTCATTCCTGCATATTTTCCGCCAGCAGCGTGGCAGCCTTTTCCCCTCTATCTGCTCTTACAAACCCATCCCCTGAAACGGCAACGCAAGGACAAAGTAAAAGCAGGCGCCGAACTGATGGCTCTACGTGGGAGGGTGGAAGAACCTCTGAGCTGGTGGCCCCTGGCATAAAAATGGTCCAAGGCACTTAAGACTGTGCACAGATGTCCTGCTCCTGATCTGGCTGGGCTGGCTAGAAATATCGCTGCCGCCCACTGGGAGTGATTTATACAGCTTTCCCGGCAGAGGGGTTGTCAAGCCCCCGTCGTGGCTGTTTCCTTCCCCGTAGGCTGGTTTGGCTGGTAGCCAATGGGGCAGCTCCAGCACAGCCGTGGCAGTAGACATGTAGAAGGTAGGAATGGCTTCATCTGGCCACTGTTTGTAAAAGAAACACTTATTCATAACCTAAATCCAACTGCAAGTCACCAGCTTGCTGCTGCAAGTAGCTCCTAAAGGTGTTCAGGCTTGTAGAGAAATTTTGGTGACATGGTTCCCAAGTCCTGGTCCTGATGGGACCTCATGATGAGAATGGATTAACGGTGGCTCCCTTTCACTCCAGTATGGACGGTGGTTGTCACACACATACAGAGCTGCCACTGTGCTGTACCTGTGTCACGCTGAAGGCATCACCCGTGGTATGAAGTGCTCACTGCAAGCAGCGTGCGTCTCTGGCAAATGTTCCTGCTCTGGAGCCAAAAGGTTTGGGCAGAGGAGAGAAGCCTCCATCTCCTGACAGTCATATTGGGTTTGTGTATCCAAGCCACAGTCAGGCTCATACAAGCCTTACTCCCACAGGAGGAGGCGGCGGCATTTAGAAGTGACTACTGGGGGCACGAGCACCCTCCTTGTGTGGTGGCATGAGTGAGAGGACCTACTGGCGTGGGGGGCATTGGCGATAGGTAATGGTGGGATGTTTGACTTCGTGTATTAACAAAAGGGACACCTGACTGGTAAAACGGTAATTACCTTTGGATCTAATAAGTGTAATTACTGAGTAACCCACCAGAGTATGTAATGAGGTGGGAATATTTTTAGCCTGCGAGCGAGTTCTTCGCAGTCCCCCAGTGCCACACTCCGAGTAAAGAGCACTTAGGCAGCACTGATGGCCTGTAGCTTTTAAGAAATTACTGTGATGCATCTTTAAAACTGGCAGCTTTATTAAAAAGGGAGGCGGGGGGATGCTATTATCTTAACATAGCTGGGTTAAGAGAGAATACGCATTTCAGAAGGGCCCCATTGCGCTGCGAGGCTTGCGGGCTTGATAGCCTGAGGTACAGCTCATAGCCAGAGATGCTGAGAAATTTGTCTGGGCCATTTTGAGCTGAACGGGCTGCTGTTCTCTGATCCGGGCAGTGGGGCTGGGCTGGGCTGGGCTTATCCAACGCTGACGTGGGTACTGCTCAGCTATCCCGTGTGTAGTAGGAGCAGGACAAAGAGCCTTTGTTGAATGCCCAGAGGATGCTACAACACAGAAACCGGTTGAGCTGGACCAGTGCTTTAGTCCCATGTGTGCTGCTCGGCTGATGAGTGAGAAAAGGGAGAGGAAATTGAAATTTTCTGGTGGAAAAGATTATTTAAAAAAAAACAAACAACCAAATAACAAAGGTCCAAGAAAACCCACTCGTGTTTGCCATGTGTCCAGGATGCATTTTTGAAGAGCCATCGCAGAGCAAGCCACTCAGCATCACGTTCAAGTGCAATTGCAGAGCACCTGCCTCAGCTACTCCCGTGGCCAAGCGTTCGGTGCAGCGCCCCAGAGCAGACCGAGCCCTGGGGGAGCAGAGCCTTTTGGCCTGTGTCGGCACAAGCCACCCCCTCATCAGCTTCCTTTTAATACCTCTGCATAACAAATACTAGTCAATATCATTTATTACTATCAAATACGTAACAAATACAATTTAATATCATTTATTATTATCAAAACGGAGGTCACACTGGCATCCCGACCTGTGGTTGCATGATTTCAAGCTGCAGTGTGTTACTTATGTGACAAGTATTATCTTTTGCTCCTACTAAAAACTTCCCTTTGCAAGTTTGTTTCCCCCC
The DNA here is from genome assembly GCF_000708025.1 of Charadrius vociferus. Taxonomy (NCBI): domain Eukaryota; kingdom Metazoa; phylum Chordata; class Aves; order Charadriiformes; family Charadriidae; genus Charadrius; species Charadrius vociferus. The sequence goes on from NW_009649934.1 coordinate 715,124, forward strand.
CACCCCACCCCCAGCCAAGAGTTTGCACTTTGGAGAACGTTTTTCTAAATTCAGGTGACGATATTCAAAGCCAAGTGGCCATAGTTCACCTGAGCCAGCCAAGCACTCCCAGTCTTATCAGTGCCTTGGCGACAGAGTGGGATGCTGATGGGACGGGTGCTTGGGTGCTTCCCGTTGTCATTGCAGGGCGATGGAGCTACCCGTTTCCATTGCGAATGCCTGTTTACCAGCAAACCAAGCACGCCGCAGTTCGCAGTCAAAGATGCGCCCTCCCTAAGCACTCGCAGAGAGCCCATTACAAAAAAACAGGGGGGTAAAAAACACTCAGCTAGATTCATTTCCATATTTGCAGAAATTTCCGTGGGAATGCCTTTTACAGCACTCAGCCAGCTCGTGCTATGAATTAGCTGAGCCCCTCGCCTGCCCCCAGCCTGCAAAGCGATGGTGTGCTGCCTCTTTCTTTTTTTTTTTTAGCGGACGTTTCAAAAGGCGGTATCTTATTCCAGCCTCTTCAGAGTGGAGTGGGAACGCAGACCTCGAAACACCTGCTTCCCGCACCGGCAGCGCTGAATGGCCGAGGAGCACGCGGCCGCTGAGCCTTTGTCTTGGGGCTTGCTTTTAACTACAAGGAGTAATCGGAGTTGGCTGTTAAATGAATGAGTTCGGTTGGAAGATAAGCCCGGACACCTGAGGTCTTGCATTCCCGGCCGGGCTGGCAAGCACCAAAGGGCTTTTGAAAGGGGCATTGCTGGAAAGTCGCTATTATGTGTGAGCTTTACACTCAAACACCTTTGGACAATGAAGGCACCAGAGGACACTGCTGCTCCCAATTGTCAGCGGCAGAATAAATCCATGCTTCCTGCAGCGTTTCCCTCCGCTGGCCGTGGGGCCAGTGCGGAGCGGAGAGCTTTGCGGAGGCACAAAAGGTCTCTCAATAGAGCAGGGGTCAAACTGTGGGTTCCTCCTTTCAAAACGGCTCCTGATCTCTGATGCAGAGAGCCCTGCAAGACCTCCTTTCGGAAACGGAGAAAGAGCGACATTGTGTTGCTGAAGCAGAGGAGAGAGGGAGGAGGAGGAGGGAATCCCAGGCCCTGCTCCTGAAATGAACCTGGGCTGATGTTTTCAAAGCTCCCCACAGCAGAGCTTTGGGCCGCCAGCTCCCAGCAGGACTGATGGGAGCTCTTGCCCTAAATCTCTTTGCTGGTCCTGGCTGTGCTGTATCTCTTGGAGGGAGGTCCAAATATCTGCAGCCTGCAGTGGGTCCTGCTAGCCATGCACCCCATTTGGTCCCCGGTGCGTGTCAGGGGAGCATTGCTGGCCCTGGAGCTGTAGGGAGTCAGTGAGATGGGCTCTGGTACTGAAGGACACCTGTGATTGCAATAATTCAGGTGAATTGGTGATGTGCGTGTCGGCACAAAGGGGTTGGTTGTGGAGCACAGGTGTGCTCTTTGCAGAACTGTGGGCTCCAGTGCCCACAGTCTTCCCCAGGAGGCTGGTGAGGACCAGCAGAGGTCTGTGGGATGAGTTACGCCGTGATGCTGGGAGCGTGATGGTGATGGGCTGCATGTGGATTTGCTTCTGCAAAATGGATGGAGGTTGTGCTGTCTAACCTCAAAGTTGCTGGGCTCCCTGCAGAACTGATGTCTGCCCTTGAAACATGAAATGCAGGGCCCTTAAAAATAGGCCTGTAGTCTTACAGTTGTCCTCACTCACAGTCCTGTCCTGTGGCAGTCATTCATGGTAGAGCTGTTTTGTACAGTGGGCTCAGTACCTGTTTTGTATAGCGGCACCCCAGGATGTCTAATGGAGGGTGCATGGAGCAACCTCATTGCAGTTTAGGTGGTATCTGCGTGAGCAGATACAGTGGTGCCATAGAAATGGATGTGGAGAGTGAAATACTAATGCTAAAGACTTGATGTCCATGCTGTATGTGTTTTGGGGTTTGCTTTGACTAGTTCTGGTCAGATCTTGGACCTGTTAGCTGATGGGACGTACTTTTTATTTGTACCTGTAAGGAAGCCCGTTCTCATTGCCTGAGCCCTCTGTATGGTGGGAGCCAAAGTGGAGAAAGTGGAGAAAATCGGGGCTTTTCCTTCCAAACCACACTTCTGATCCAAATGAAATCCTCCTGAGGAAACTTTCTTGGACTCTCCACCAGCAGCATTGCTAAGGGTAAAGTGATGCTCTGGCACCTTCTTTCTGTCAGTGTGTGTTGGGTGGCAAGTCTGGAAGTTCTTTTGTCCTTCTTCACTTCATCCCATTCCACTAATGGGATGTGCAAACCTCCTTGTCTCCTGTGTAAAAGGACAGGCACCTATGTTAGGTCTACCAGCAGCAGCTGGAGGGGCACAGGCGTCCAACCCCCACCGAATTTGAGTGTCCGGTGGGTGCTTTGTTCTCCTGCATGCTGTGAACATCTCAGCTCTGGGCCTTCAAGGCCTGGCAAGCCAAGAGCCACTGTTGGTCAATGTGTAAATGGATACAGCATCTGCATTTTCAGTCTCTTACTATCTTTTTTAAGGCAACTGTTTTCCCCAGAGGTTTCTGAACTGTTTAAATAGTGTAGAAATATGGCCATGCAGATAGTGTTCTTCCTGTCCAAGCCCCGTGAAATCCTTGGCTGCATCACCCTGGTACAGGTGGGGTCTTCAGTGGCCCCAGACCCCAGGTACTGTCACTTCTCCATACGGGTGAGGAAGCTTTTGCAAATCATCCCTCTCCTATTTGTTATCCACAGAAAGGATGGGGCAGCCCAGTTCTGAGAAACTAACCAAGGGGAGCCTGAATTTGGCCATCACATTCCCCATCTGTTAAGTACATCCACACAATGATATTTCAGTACGTGTCTTAAAACAATGATTTCCTTTTCTCTTATTGTTTCAAGTCCTTTGGATTCCTCGTGCAGATTAAGGAGTGTCCCCGTAGAGCTGAAACACAGCAGCAGAGCTTCTGGGGTAAATCGGATCCCGTCTCCCTGCAGAGCACCAGCAGCGGAAGAATAGCACTGTGCTGGCATTGCATATTTGCTTTGCAGCCAGGAATCTGGGGAAAGAAAGGATCCAGCTTGTCCATATTGCATGGGCACAGCCGCCACATTTTAAGGGGTGGAAGAAAGGAAGGGGAGACCCACCAGAAACTCATTGAAAACTGCCATCCGTCTACAGCTTTTCTTTCTGTGTGATAAACTCCTTTGCTTTCCGCTGTGCGGAAAACAGCATGTGGGGAATTCCGGTGCCAGTTACACTTTTTACTGGAAATCAGGATGTTTCTGTAATGAGGAAAGAAATGTTCTCGAGTATGAAGTTATCAAACAACTTGAGAAATTCAGATGCGCTAAATCACCCGGCGTAAACATCTCTCTGGCCTGCTTTTATGTGCCTACAGCGAGGGTGGCTTATCCACTTCTTGGCGAGATGTGATCTCTGTCTTCTGGTGTTATTTTTAGCTTGTGTTTATTTGGAGGAGGCTGTTACAATAATCTCGTAGAATAGAATTGTTTGAATAGTTTGGGTTGGAAGGGACCTTTAAAGATCATCTAGTCCAACCCCCCTGCAATGAGCAGGGACATCTTCAACTAGATCAGGTTGCTCAGAGCCCCGTCTAACTTGGACTTGAATGCTTCCAGGGATTGGGGCATCTACCACCTCTCTGGGCAACCTGGGCCAGTGTTTTACCACCCTCATTGTAAAAAATTTCTTTCTTATATCTAGTCTAAATCTACCCTCTTTCAGTTTAAAGCCGTTACCGCTTGTCGTATTGCAACTAGGCCATGCTAAAAACTTTATCCCCATCTTTCTTATAAGCCCCCTTTAAGTACTGAAAGGCCACAATGTCCCCAGAGCCTTCTCTTCTCCAGGCTGAACAACCCCAGTCCTCTCAGCCTTTCTTTATAGGAGCGGTGCTCCTATGAAGAGGTGGTTGAAGTCCCACAGCGGGACAAGGCCCTGTGAGTGCGATGCCTCCTGTAGCAGGAGTAAGAAGGCTTCAATAGCCTCCCCTTGATCAAGCGGCCTGTAGTAGACACCAACCACAAGGTTCCCTTTGTTGCCTTGGTCTCTAGTTCCTACTCATAAGCTTTCAACTTGCTTGTGGCTGTCCTTCAGAGACACCTCTTCACACTCTATCCATTTCTTGATGTAGAGGGCAACACCTCTGTGCCTCCTTCCTCACCTGTCCCTACTGAACAGCCTGTAGGCATCAATAGCCGCACTCCAGTCATGGGATTCATCACACCAAGTTCAGCAATGGCAAGTAGGTCGTAGCTTTCTAGCAGCAAGGTGCCTTCCGGCTCCCCCTGTTGGTTGCCCGTGCTGTGTGCGTGTTGGTGTAGAGGCCCTTCAGCTGGGCTGTTGGCCATGTCACCTTCTTAGAACGCCCCTTAGTTCCTCTGAGGTATTTCACTGGTGTTTGCCTCTTGGCTCCTCTTACCTCAGGAGCCCCTGGCTCATCTGTGTAAGACTTCAAGCGTGCCACAGCGTAGCTAGCACACCTCAGGCCTCTAATCTGGCCTCGCTTGCCCTTAATTCCTCTTAAGACTGTTTAGGGGAGAGGGGTATTTAAAACACTGCTGTGGCCAAAGCTTTTGCAGCATGCTATGATGTGAAAGCCCCATGTATGGCTCCCTTTGAACCTTGGAGCCATCGGACCCTGGATTGTGGGTATTCAGCTGCATTAGTGACTTGCTTTCTGATGTTGGGGCAAATTGCTTTGCTGCTCTGTTTCCCATTTACCTTCTGTCCTCATGGACAAAGCTCTTCTGGGGCAAAATAGGCTGTTACTTAGTTTTCCTGACCCTCGTCTTGGGCTGTAGGGGAGGAGGGGCATGGCTGGGAGCTGCTAGAAAGCAGCTATATGCAAGTGTAATACCATTGACCTCACTGAGACTGCTCACATGTTTTAAATTAAGTGCGTCCTTAAATATGTTCAGGAATCGGAGCTGGGTTAGTTTAGGCTGAATACATTAAGAAATGCATATGCATTTGGGACCAGAAGGGAACCTGACTGTTTTAAATCCATTAAATGTAAAAGAACAAGATTGTGCGTTGGCTTAAGAGCTGGAAACCAATTTTGAAGTCAGTATTCCCTGTTGCTGAAAGGAACCCAGCACAGCGGCTGCACGGTAGCATGGGAGGAGAGCAGAGCTCCCAGGGGAAAGGCAACCATCTCCCTTCATCCAGGCATACCCAGGCACAAGGAAATGCTCAGTGCAAACATGTGCTTGCTTTGCATTTCACCTCTCTGTGCAATGATGCGCTGCTTAGAAAGGCAGTCCCGCCTGTGGGAACTGCACCTTCATGGCTTCTGTGCTCCCTGCCCCCAAGGGACAGCATCGTGGAAATAGATTTGTATTTTATATGAAAGAAAAAGCTAAAGATAGCTTTTCAGAAAGTTGTCCGTGCCAGGAATACCTGCATCTTTTCCCATTGAGGAATTTCTGTTTCATGAAAGGATACATTATTTGGGGAAAAACCTTTAGCTGTTTCTTTTGTTTGGCATCAAAGCCAGCTTAGAGGAGACTGAGGAGACTTTTTTTTTTATAGCAGCCAGCTGCATTAGCAGTCTTGAACCGTGTTCTTCCTTCTGCTTTGAATATAAAGCCTATAGCAAGGGAACATTAGTTTTTCGTCTTGGCAATAAATCGTGTCTTAAGCTGCCAGTAGTGCAACTTGCCCATTTACTTGGGAGAGAAAGTCAAAATAAGCACTAATGAAGAAAAGAAGCAAATCCAGCATTTCAGGTCCATGTTCCCTGTTCCCTATGAACAGGGATATACTGCTTGGAGCAGTTTTGGTGATGGCATGGAAATCTGCTGGGTGTTGCTTGTGCAGGTATAAATCCTGCTGGCTGCGAGCCACTTCTCTCTTATCGGTTCCTCTGCTGCAGTGAAACAGCTCAAAAATCACCTCTGGGTCTTAAGGCAATGCTCATGTCCTTGCTTTGGCTTTTCTATGTAACAACAGAGCATGCATTGGCTTTTTTTTTTTTTTAAATGGGAAAGAAGAAGAAAAAAAAGAAGAGAAAAAGAAGGTGTTTAATTTGCTCCAGGAGAAGTCTCCTACAAACCTGAATGGAGTAAAATAAATGCTGTTTGGCTCTCCAGCCACAAGAGAGAGCTTGTCCAGTTGACAGAGTTAATGCCCAATTCATGGGCTAATTCTGCGCAAGCTCTTCAGTGCCTGTGGCCAACATCCCAGAGGCCAGGGAGCATCTTTCTGAGGCAGCCAGCGCTGGGAAAATGGGTGGCTCCCCTGGGATTTGCTCTCTTGCATGAGGTCTTCATGGCCCTCGGTCACACATCGGAGCGCGCTTTGTTTTTGGCTGGTTCTTAAAGGATGTCCCAGTCAGGCTGAGCAGACACAGAGTCTGTGGTTTTCTCTCTTCCTGAGTTCAAGTCCTGTAAAGTGGGAGTGCGGGAAAGAAATGAGCCTTTGTAAACTTTTAGTTCACAACTGTTGCTGGGTCTTGTATCTGTCCGTTCATCCC
>NW_009649934.1:721724-743147 GCF_000708025.1 Charadrius vociferus
CTCCTTTTTTCTCTCCCCCTTGCTCTCTCCTTGTCTCTGTACTTCTTTTTTCTCGCCTGTACATTTGTTCACCACCTGCGTTCAACCAGGCTTGTGGCAAGAGCTCCTCACTCCCTTCGAACCTCCCAGGGGCATTCTCGTCATCTGCAGGAGAGAAACGAGCCGTGGCCATGGGACAAAAATGAACTTCACTCCTGTGATTAGGGCATAGCGAAATTACTGAGTTCTATTGAGAAAACAAAAGCCAAGCGCGTCTTTCCTTTGAGTTTTAATTCACCAAGGTGGAAATCCAGCAGAGCTGGACACCCTGGGAGTCCCCTCAGAGCTGGTCTTGGGGCATCGCAGCCCAGCCAGGGCGTGGATGGATGCTGGGCACAGTGACACTGGTTTAGCAAAGCTACTGAGCCCAGTGGCTTTTGCAGGTTCAGGGGGAATTTTGGCACCCAGTCCTGTCTTCTAGGTGCATAGAGTTGGAGTAGATGATCTCCTGAGCTGCTTCCTTGCCCTTCATTTCAAATGAGCTATTCTGCCAGCCTATGATACACCTGCAAAGTGCCCTGCCCGACAGACAGCCTGGCGAACCCAGGAGGGGTTCATCCCTGAAGTGGGAGCATCCACTTCTGCCTGAGATCTGTGCCTGCCCAGTTGGGACTTGCACAAGAGGAATCCCATATATGTGCATGAAGGAATGAACATAAAACCACCTTCTCACCCACTTCCCAGCATGCTCACCTCCCTACTTAGTGTTTCCAAAGATATCTTTGCATCTGCTTACAGACGATCTCAGGAGTGATTTTTGGAGATGAACAGGCTTTGCTGCTTCTACATCAGCTTTAGTTTTCCCTGTGGCACCCGGGATTTGTTTAAACATGAAGTTCCAGAAGAGCAAAACCATGGCAGAAAGCTGTTGAAACATGTACAAACTGGGAAGCAAAATACGCTGCATCTTACTGGAAGGGCCAAAGGTTTCCTGCATCTTAGAATTATCCTTCACTTATTTAAGGGCTTGAGTGCAAACTCGGAAACCTAACTGTACTAACTTATATCTCTTAGCTATTTTATTTAGAAAGAGCAAAAGGTCTTCTGTGTCCTGCTAAGTAACTCAACTGGAAAGAGATGAGATGAGATGAGGGGCGTAACTGCTTCATGGTTACAGTAGTGCACTTGGGATTAAGCTTTGAATTTTCCTAGATACTCAGATATCAAAGCTTTTGCCCTGAGCCGGCTCTATTTGTAAGAAGATTTGCAAACAAGGCAATATACAATTCTAATGGGGTATTTGGTCAGGAAACAACCCAACAATTCTCCTTCAAGCATAGACAAGTCATAGCTTATGTAGAGTTATGGAAAGCTAGTTCTGATCATAAACTGAAATTTTTATCTAAGGAATGAGAATTTTTTAGAAGATGCGCTCTGGTCGTGATTTGCCATATTGTCAAAAGCCAAATACTGTATATAGCGTACCATTCCTCTCTGTGTCTCACGTCGATTTTGGCCAACAGCTGGTCAGGGATGAGAAAGCACGGAGATGAACCACTGAAGGCAAGGCAGTTGTCTTCCTCATCCTGCTGCCTCCCATCTTTGCAGAGCAGCATGCAAGCCTGCAGAGCTGCTACTCTCTGTCACGGGCAACAAAGATTTCTCTTTCAGGAGAAAAGTCTCGATAGCCAATAGCTTCTAAGGTTTTCGTAGTACCTATGCCAAGACCTAATTGGTTGTCTTAACCAAATACCTCTTCTTTTTTGGCTTCTTGCAGTTGCTTGTTAAATATAAGAATCCACTGGTGATCTGACTTTGTCTTTGGAGATAAGAATATATATTATATATATATACACACACACAAATACACATGCTTCTTTTGTGTCTTTTTCTCTGCCTCCAAAGTCTTGTGTTGAGATGCATAGTGTAAAGAGGCATTAAAAACACTCGTGGACATCTCTGTGGTTTTTAGCCACATAGATAATTCCCATTACATTGACCCTCCTCCAAAACGACTAATGCAAAATGTCGGTAATAGAAACCACTAATGCTCCTCAGCTCTTGCAGGGACTTGATGAGGTAAAGGACCTTCTTTTCCACATATCGCTTTGTTTTAGCTGTATGTTTCCTGTTAAACATATATGTTGTATTCCCAACATATGGGCATTAAAGAAGAAGAAATTACCTGCAGTGCCACCTTATGAACATCATTATGATTCTTGTGACATTTTGACTGTTGGTCTCCGGAGGGGGAGAAGGTGTGGGATTGGGCAGTGAAAACATTTCTGGCCCTCCCCTTTTGTCCAAACTCCTCTCTCTGAAAGCCAACCTGTTCCTAACCAGTGAAAGGAGAGAGGCCAAAATTGGGATAGGACTGTGCGATTGTAACAAGGCAAAAAGTATAATTGTGTTTGCATGTTAGTACCCATGGCCAAATATCTTGAAATATTGCCTGAAGCAATACTTTGGCGGCTCCCCTGCACTTTGCTGGGCACACGGCTTGTCAGCTGGATTCAAGAGGAGGTAAAGAAATGTTGTGAGGTGGTGTGACAGCTGCAATTGTTGTAGAGGAGGGAAACCCTTGAGAAAGGTGGTACAGTGTGTGTGTGGTCTCCTCAGTGTGCCTTTCTCCGTGTGTATGGGTGTACAAAGCGCCACACGCGAATCAGTGTGAACTCCAGGGGTCAGCTTAAAGATCTTGTGATGAGCCAGGTCATGTTGAGAAGCAGGAGAATTGATGCAGAAGATGTCAGTGTAGGAAAAAGTAATCCCAAAGCATTTTAAATGATGGCGGCTTGGAGTTTTATATCTCGCTTACCTTCCGAAGGAAAATTCTTCTTTGTTTCCACAAAAAAAAAACCCAAACATTTTGACTCCAAATATTTAACTGTTACTGAAAATTGAAGAGGGGAATTTTGAGACTGGGGCAAACACTAATCTCTGCATCTTCCTGAGTACTCATGAGTGCCTCTAAAATTGTATCAGTTGTATTTTTGTTCGTGGTCTGGACATTCCTCTTCCTTCTCTCTGGAATTTGCCTTCCCACAATGTGCTGCACTTTCTGCCGCAGGACTTAGGTCCCTACAACCCTCCACTTCATTGATAATTGCTGTGATTTTCAAGCTAGATGGGTTCTTGATACATTAAAAGGGATGGCTGTACTCAACTGCATCTTAGCTGGTTTGCTTCCAAGGGTAATTAGTCATGGATTTAAATAGAAGGAAATAATTGATGTACACATAGAGTGGAAGCACTTCTCTGCCATTATGGTCTGAAAACTCATATTTATTTGTTCATTCTGTTTGAACTTGAAGTAAGTCTTCTGTTAGCATGGTAAAAAGAGTGGGCTTTTTGACATAAGATTGTTCTCTGTCTTACTAGAAGCTATTTTCTTATTTCTGGAGGAGTAGGCAAGAGCAAATTACTTGGATTTATCATACTCAGAAAAAGAAAACTGGTAGTTTGCTGAAGAGTTAAAAGATATTGCTGACATGGTGGTTTTGACATTGGCATAAGGTGGCAAATGTATGCCAAGATACACCTGCATGTATAAGCTTTAACAGAAACCTGTAGTTTGGAAAGGTTCTGATCCAGGATTTCCATCTGGGAGGTGTGAGACACACTGTTATCATAAGCCGAGAGCAGAAGAAGGTTTTTTGCTTTCTCTTCTTAAGTCCTTTTCCTCTCCTGGCCTTGTTCCCTGTCTTCCTTTCTCTTCTTCCAAGGGACCTGGTGTGGTTGGTTGTGTGATGACATCATCATGAGGAGGAGCATCGCCTGGTTGTCATGCCTCAGTAATTTTTTGGTCTCATCTCTATTTTATGCGTCCCCTGGGTCATCCCTCAAGTTCCCCCATTCCCGTGCAGCCTCTCAGGACTCATGTTGTTGCCATCTGTCCTCCAGGGAAGTCGTCTTGATTATCTTTCCAGTTCTCTGTCCACCTTTTCACCTAGCTTTCCATGGTGAGTTCTTACAGGAAAGAAACACTCCGCACGCAGGATACAGACCAGTGTCACGTTGGTTGTTGGAGGATGTGGTGTCTTAGCTAGAGAAAAAAGTATCTGAAAAACTGGGCTAGGATACAGGAGCCAGGAGAGCTGAGCTGAAGGTCCCGCAAGGAAAGACGGGACCCAATCCAGGACTCCCACATTCTGTGCAAGAGCCAGAGCCACTGGCCACTAGACAATAGAAACCCCTTTTGTTTGCTGCTTCAGCTCATCAGATTTTGACTCAAATCCACAGATTTCTGGCTGACCTTCGCTGTATTTCTGCATTAGTTCTATAAGCAAGCTGTTGGGTGAAAAATATTATCTATGTGTAGATAGAAGTCATAGCATTAGTTCCTACCGTGCTCTCAATCTGACAAGAGTTACATCTTGCTACTGTACGTAGGAATTCCCATTGCTGTGCGTACAAATGCTAGTGTGCTACTTAAAGTCTCTCTTTCATGTCTCTTACTGGGCTAGAGAAATGCCTTCTTGGAAACCTGTGCTGTGAGCTAAGCTGACGAAGGTTTTATTTAACATGAGGCAGAACTAATATCCTTTAAAGAAAGCTGCCATGCCGTTAATTGTCACTCTGGTTTGTGTCAGATGCTCACAAGAAGCGTGCTTGGTTCCTCCACAAACACAACAGCATCTTTCACTCTTAATGAATAATGCGCTCCAGATGTTCCACCCTGTGAGAATTTCTTGCGCACACTGCGATGCCAAGAGAAAAATAAAGCAGTTCAACTTATTTAACCCAGATCTCAGACTGTCTGTCTGCATCATCTAACTCCATCAAGCTGATGGAGCACATGGAATGGATGGAAAACATGTGGTTCCTATGACTCCTGCATTTCATATTGGTTAACAAATGTAGCATTAGTTTACCCAACACCATAATGGTCATGAGCTTAAACCCAGTGTATTCGTGGCAGGTTCTCTGTATCTTCCCCATCCCCTCCCATCCCATCCCATGCCATCAATATTCAAACTTTGCTACTCAAGTCTGGAGCCCTCGGAAAACTTTGCCAATTCTCTTGTTTCTGCTCACAGTGTCAGCTTGAGGAATCTTTTACTTACCTTCTTTATAGGCAAGAAACAGAAATGGTGCCTAAGCTGCCCTTAAAAATTTAAATGGACTGCACTCCTTTTCTGCCTAAATATTTTGTGAATGGCATTGGGACTTCTTGTGTTCTTGGCTGTAGCTCAAATACTCATCGTAGTGTTTCCAGGCAAACAAAGACTGGCGGCATAGAGTAGGGTTTTAAAGAAGTCCACTCAGGATGGGCTCCAGGCTGTCCTGCACAGACTGTCTTGCCAAGCGAAATGCCAGCACCACCTTCCCACCACTGAGTGGTGATGGCAACCACACCAGTTGACCGTTGCAGGGAAGGGCAGGAAAACCAGGTGTGACTCTTGATGCACTACAGAACCCTGGTTCTTCCCAGCTGAGCACGCTGGAAGGGGCGAGATCTCTGCATTTAGCTCAGAGTTTTCCATGGTTGTTTTTCAAGGGGGAAGAGGCACAGTTTTGTCGTTCAGGTATCGGGACATGACTTACAGACATAGCACAGTGACAAACTGCCCGGGTTATCCCACTCATGTTGTATGGGAAGCTCACGCACTTGGCTTTGCCCTTACAGAAAATGGATGTGGGAGTTCCCGACCAGTCAGACTCTTGAGAGGGTATCGTTACAAGGATGAGGGTATTGTATTGCTACGAGGATGAAGGTATTGGTGTGAGGATGTGTGTCGGCATGAACACCGTAGTCCTGCATGGGAGTGGAGGGTCGTAAGGTTTGGCAAGTAACTTAAAAATCCCTGATGGATTTCCAAAAGTCATCCTCTCTCTGTGTTCAGAACCCATTCTTTAAAAGTTATCTAGAGTGTGAACAGGTAATTAAGGGGAGGCCTGTGGTGCCTATGTCATGTACAAGACCCCAGACTTGTATGAGAAAGAGAAATAGATATTACAATCAGTAGGACCTAGTGTGCTTGTTCAGTGCATTAAGTTCGTATCTTGTGCTGAAGCGAGAAGTGGTGCGAGCTGGCGGGAGCTCTGGGGTGCAGTGTGGTGGGATGTACGGGGGGGCTGCATTCTGCACTGGCGGCAGGTCTTCATCAGGAGTGCCAAAGACAGGGCTTCAGTGCCAGACAGTTGCACTGTCTTTACAACTGCAGATGGAAAAAATATAATTTTTTTTTTGCAGTGGCCACACAGTTGGGAGAAATACCAACTCTTACTGAAAGCTGGAGCTCCAAGTGTCATTTGAAAATAGCAAATGTAAAACCAACCTATTTTCCACTGGCTTCCCATAAGGTCCTTGCATTCCCTGGTCCCTCCTGGACTGCACTGTAGAATACAGGATGCTGATTTCACAGAGGTGCTGAGACTCTGCTTTTACAATGCCAGGCACCTCAGAGGTGATGGGGACATGTTGCTAGCACATTGATTCCTGTGCTCCCTTGCTAACCTCCCAGAGGGTTCTTTAAGCAAAGCAACATAAGCTTCAGAGCAGAACAGCTGCTCCGCTCTGTCCTCTTACAGGACAGAGGGGAGGCCACCAAAGCAATATTATCCTCCAACTTAGAAAGAAACTCTGCAGAAGATGGTATCTGGTTACCCACACCCCGACGTGTGCCTCTGTCGGTGCTGTATCCATACAGGATTACATGTGAGTCTTTTGGCATATCCACCTCTGCACCATGGCTTTCTGAGGTTTATTGAGGCTGGAGGACACTGACGTTCTCTAAGCCCTTTCAGAAATGTCTTACTTCCTTTGAGCTGTGTGAAAGATGCAGAACCAAAGCAGCATGCAAGAACAATTATTAAAAGTTGTTAATTAGGATGTGTGAAGATGGTTGCTCTCCCCTTTTCCTTTGAAGCATGAAAGCCCAGAGGGAGCCTTTATTAAAGTCAACAAAGAAATCTCAAAGGAAAAAATTCCCGTCTTTAATGTGGTCACACACATCATCTCCCGCCTGGTGTGACCCGACATGTGAATGTGATTACGGGCTGTGTCGCACTGGGGCACAGGCACACTGTGCCCTGAGACACGGTGGGGAGAGGAGAGGGACGGAGTCCACACAGCTGGACTAACACCCAGCTGCTTCAATCCTCTTGCTGCTGATGCCAAAAATGCAGCATCTGGAGCTTGCTTTTGAGGGATCACGTATTTTTTGTTAACTACCTTTGGTTTAACATGTTGTCTCTCCGAAGCAAGCTCTGATAAAAGCAAGCCTCAGTGCCCAGGGTAGCAGCTGGATATCCATCCTGGATTTTCCTGCTGGAGGGGTGGACACTGCAACTTCTTTACTCACCAGATGAGTATTGTTTGTGTATTTAAAAAACAAACCAGAGTCTGACAGCAACCTGATTATGGTGGTGCTGATGGGTTGGGGAAAGCCCATCAGAAATACCCAAGATCCCACTGTACTTTGGGAATTGGGGTAGCAAATCTCAAGAATCAGCTTGGTTACGTGACAAGCAGTCACATTACTACTTTCCACTCAAATTCTCAAATGGTGTCCATTTGTAGGCATAAATACTTTGTCCTCTGTAATCCCAAATGACAAAGACAGGATTTGAGAAGTGCTGCTTCACAAATTTTTGCTTTCTTCCTAAACCTTCCCTTATAGGGAAAGGTGGGGTATGGTGAGCTCTGATCCATAGGATCAAAGACATCGGGGTCTTGCACTGAAGCTCTATTTTCCATTGGATGCAGGTGGTGAAGCTGGGGCGCGATATGTTGCACTATACTTTTACTGTATGAAAATATGAGAAGGTGATGTCCTTTCTCTTTCTCTGAGCTGCTCTGTGGGCAGGTGAGAGCAAATGCTTAATGGTGCTATAGCTTCTCAGGGATACTTTGGTAATCATGGAGATAAACCAGGGCAGGTCCCTTATAAAATTTGCAGAGTGGAGACTCTGTACCTGCATGAACTCTTCAGGAACATTGCTGGCTGTTGCTATCAGAAATGTTTTGTCCAAACAGAAACAGTGCAAAACGTGCCAATCTTGTCCTGCTCTGCACCACTCCTTTGGTTTGGTCTGACCATGTTTTTCCTAGAGAATTTTCAAAAATACCAGGATTTCCGCCACACACACACACATCCCACGCCCATTGTTAATTTAGAAATGGGGCAGCATCCTCACTGAGCTCCTCTATAGCTGATACTACCAACCACATCCCTCTCCATGTCCCAGAGCTAGGCTGTGAGCTTGGATTTTTCCAACCAAAATTCTTCCTCCCTTTCTTTTCTCAAAAAAAAAAAAAAAAAAAAAGCCATATGAAAACAAAACAATTTCCAAAGAGAAGCATCCAGCCGCTTTCTTCTGACACCCAGATAGCTTGGCATGTTCATCTCATCTTCTGCCTTGACTGCTGGGCTGGCTGGCCACATCTGAAAGGAGGGGGATAAGCCAGCAGTCAGAGCCTGTATCTATGAGCGATGTTGGTGGCAAGGAGACTTTGGCAGTGGGTTCCTCTCTCACAGCCGCTTTTTTCCCCAGCTGGAGGCTCCAATTGTTGGACGATGGCACATGAGCCTCCCCCCGAGCCCGGCAGAGCCCTGGAGGAGCCGGCTCCGTGCTGTGAGCAGACAATGCAATTAGCTGAGTTTCACAATGTGCTGCTTTGGGTGACCTTTCCAGGGAAAATAATTACAGGGAGACCATGTCTGCCATTGATAATTGGCTTCATTAGCTCTGAGGTTAATTTCAGGGATGTGCCCAGGAAGCAATAGAGGCTCAGGGGAGGCTGCCCAGTTAATTACTTGTGAAATAAAATAGTCCATTGGCTTTGTCTTTGCGTGTGCATTGTAGGGGGTTTCATAGGGCAGTCTGGACCGATGGGCAGGTTGGACCCTTCTCCTGCCATCACAGCGATGGTGGAGTCAAACACCCTCTTGGAGAGGGAAGTCTCCAAGTATGGACTTGCCTGACCATTAGCAGATTTGAAACCCAGGGTCTGGATCTGCAAAGACCCGCTAGGTCACACAAGCTGCAGGCCGGAGGACAGGGCTGGCCTCGGCGTAGTCTCCTGTTTCTCAGAGCTGGGGGATTGCAAAAGGGACATCCCTTCTGGGGACCTGTTCTTTCTGGTGGCACTGAGGGTCCAGAGGATGGGAGCAGGACAAGCAGGAGGGGAAGCACCCTGGGCAGTAGAGCCACGAGCCTTCTCCATACTGCATCTGGTCTGGCACCACAGAAACTAGTGCCACTTTCTGTCTGTCACCAGGGCTGTCCCCACATTGCCTTGGGGCTTCTCCGTGGGGCCGCGTCCCTCTCTACAGGGGCAATTGGAGACTGAACCTTGCATTTCCCGCTGGGAAGGCAGTGTTTCCTCATTGCATGTACAACATCTCTGCCTTCATGGAGTTTCTTTTCCTTTGTCTATCTGCTTTGCTCTCACCAAGGTAATTAGGCACTTGGCCCACCGACAGACCCATTGTTTGCGGCTGTGCTATCTCCAGGCTGGGAGTGGTGGGAGTGTGAGGAATTAAGACAGAAGAGTGCTTTGCAAAACAGATTGGGATTAAGCTGTCCTCCTAACCCGGCTGGTATCGGTATGCACCCACCAGGCGCAGAGGGGCTGGTCAGTGCAGACCTCCTTCAGACCCATCCGAGGAACAGACAGCTAAAGTCCCTCCTTCCCCTGCACTCACCTGTCATTGCAGAAAGCAAACTGTGGCCTCTTTTTCAGCTTTTTGTAAACTTTCAAAGCTTTTGCTTCCATTTGTAATTGAATCTGTGCGGGCTTTGGCTTCTGCTTACCAGTGCTAAGATGACTCCCAAACACCCACTATCTGATTGCACCTGGCACTGAATGTGTCAGCCATCACTTGTGTGTGTGGTTTGGTGGGCTTTGCCGAAACCAGGACTGGGGAGAGGCACAGCCTCAGTCCGTTCCCTCACTTTTGCCTGTGGTTCTCATGTTAAAAACTTGTTATTGTCTTGTGGGACGTGAAAGGGAGAGGGGAGCAGGCAGAGCAGGAACACTAACCCGTGCACAGCCCTCACCCCTAACGCCTGTGAGAGGGCTGTAGCCAGAAACGGCAGCTCAAAGGGCATCCCAGAGGAACATACAGCATCTGAAGGGCACTTTTGAGGTACGTTACATTTGTGCTATGAACTAAACTGATGAGAGTGTCAGACGTGGGTGTTTCTCTTCATTTTTTTGAGAGCAACATCAGAGGGAAGCAAGAGGTCTTGGTTTTTCAGGCAGGAGAATCAAGCCTAAAGAAAGTGGGAGAGGAGCACCGGGGAACACATTCCCACAGGGAGCAATTGTGCAGGAAAGAGATGACCAGGTCAAAGAAAAAGCGTATAAACAACCCAGAGAGAGAATCTTCTTGGCTGCTGGTTTGTTTATCTCTTGCAGGAAAGAGCTTAGCAAGCCGCGTGCATCTCTAGCTGGCTACGACGCAAAGTTCCCATCCTTTCAAATGATAACGTAGGGAGAGGACTCACAGAAGTCACGTCTGTATTTCCTGTCCCGATTTCAGCATAAGGAAATACTGTAGGTTGTACCCTAATAAAATGATCAGAGGGGTTTTTTGTTTGCTTGGTTTCCTTTTCCCTGAGTGCACAATTCCCTGGGAAAGCTCTCTGCAGTGCGGTGTGGATGGTGGAAAGGTGGGAAGTGTCTGGGATGCGTGTAAGAGAAAGATACTTCCTCTTGGCCTGAGTGAACCAATGCTCAAGCACGGCTGCACTTGGAGAGGCTTTGTGGATTAGGATTCAAAAATCCATCATCTGATAAAGACTAGGGCTTTTAGGGGAGCCAGTGGGACCTGGACATAAATGTGCCAGACCATCCTAGTAGGTACTGGGCATTTTTATGCTCTTGAGGTTTTAGGAAAAACCAACTTGGTATTTCCTGGTTTAGGAGCTGCTGGTGTTTCCCTTAATCCCAAGCGTTCAAATCGGCTGTCTGCACTCCGCTCCTCCCTAGCCTGACCTCTTCCAGCAGAAAATATATCGGCTGAGTGAAGGAGAATAAGTTGTACCTCGGTGGTAGAAACATACTTTAGGAGTATGTTGGATCATCTCCAGTCTGCAAATTTCTCGTTTGTGTTTGCAGTCCAATTCTGCAGCCTTTATTAGCGATTGCAACAAAGCTAGCGTGTGTGATGTACTTCTCTGGACCCTTTGATATGCACATTGTACGTGAGAGTGTTAGTTCAGTTTAATACTTACTAGGATATTTTTCCTGTTGTGAAGAGCATCACTGAAATTCAGCATGCTTGAGAGCAGCGAAGTCCTGCAAGATTTATTTGAAAAGCCTGTGCTCCACTTGGTGGATATCCACTTGGTGTAAATCCATTTAGCTGCATGGAAGTTGAAGCAGCTACCGTGATTTCCATGTGTCCCACAATAATCTGGTTGCAGCTCATACCTCCACAATAGGTTTTCAGAAAAGGTCTAAAAGCCATAAAAAAGTTGTTACTTTCTACTCTGTGCTGTAAGATCTTTTTTCCCCCACAGGTCTTACAGTGAGACACACCCATTTATTCACAAACTGGTCCCAGGTTTTGCAACTGTGTTCCTGGTAAACATTTTTCTCAGCAGTTGAGATGATTTGCACCCAAAGGGTTGTTTAATTATGGTTAATTTCTGCAGTTTGGAGGGTGGGTGGCTGGTGAGGTCACATAGCATTGTTTCTGCTCCATGAATCAAAGCCTTAAAGTTAGAGTTGAAGGACCAAGAAAAAATGTTAATAAGTAACAGGTGTCTCTGAAAGATCTTTGGAGAAAAAAGTGTTTGGTCAAAATTAAGACGGTCTTGTGAAACTTCTGGACATTTTCACAACTACCTGAATGCTTTTTAATGATCATCTTGGATTGTGAAGAGGCAGAAAGCTACCCCAGCACTTTTATTCATTATACTCTTTGTGAATCTTTTAAGTTTTTCTACTAGCGTTAGTGCAAGTATTGGTTCATTTGCAATTAGTACTTTAAACACAGTCTTTTGTTCTAAATCACCCATTCGTTTGCTCCCCTAGAATCACATCTTTAGCTTTATAACCTCTTCACACAGATGCGGCCTTAAATCAACACTTGGCTTCAGGCTAGTGATATTTCTTTACCAGGAAAATATCTGGCAGCTCCTCCCCAGTGGATTTGAGAACTAGGCTGTATTGAAAATAAGGTTATACTTGGTCATTTCTCGCTATGTAGTCTTTAGAGTGAGCATAAAGCTCACTACTGCTTTATCCATGTCATTTATGGATTTCCATAGGGCCAAAGGAGGCACAGAGCCTATTGCAAAGGCAGGTTATCCAGAATAAATCATGTGGTGAGTGTTGCAGGTTTGCAGGCAACTGGCTTTGGGAAGTTTAAAACCTGAAATAAGGTTTGATGGTGAAGGGGAAATGATCCCTTGTAAATGGATGGGAATGCCCTCCATTTATTTGGGGAACTGTGAGACTCACCTAGCATACAGGAGCTCTTTATCTGTCCCTCCCTGATCCTGCCCAACGCTGCCCTCACTTTCTCACTTCCTTCCCTTTCCTCTTTCCCATCCACCCCTTTCCCTGAAATCTGTGAAATCAGTGACATCGTCCAAGGACTCACTTTGAGGCAGAGCTGCTCGTTTCTCGGGCCATGCAACACTGTTGGGTGCAGGGAGTTTGGAGTGAGCAGACGTGGCCCTCGCCAGCCCACTGGTATGTTTTCACCAGCTATGTTCAGAACCACCCGTTTAACCCACAAATCCCATCCCACTAAACTAGCCTTGTTGCGTGTCGATTTTCATTTCTGAGCAGAAGCAGAAAACCAGCCAATGTGTGAAAACAAGAAATAATGAGAAGACCTGTCTGAGTCTTGAACCAAGGTTTGATTTGCAGTGCAGTTTTGGGTCAGATCTCTGTTTTTTTTCTAATTAACTCAGCAAACGGGTGTTGGGTAAAGCACAACCTGTGTTTGCTGGGTAAGACCAGTGAACAGAGAGCTCTCGAGCACAGCGGAGCTGGCATTCGTTGAGGGTGAGCTCACCTTTGCCATGGGATTTTACTGTGCTTGGCTGCAGCCTCAGAGAACCACCACAGTGCAAACACTCGCTGGGAGTAAACATCTGGAAGCCAGAGCTATTGCTCGGTCTGTCTGCGGAGCATCTTGCACAGAGAGGTCCCAATCCAGGCGAGAAGTGTGTAGCAAATAATAACAAAAAGAAGCAAAGCGATTTTTGGCAAACACAGCTAATTAGCCCATCATTCTTCCGTTCCCTGGAGATGATCTACCAGAGTTGTCTTCAAAATCCAGTGATTAAACTCTTTATGTAAATATTATTTTAGCCGTCTTTAAAATTACTTGCTCAAATGTCAAGAATGACATTAGTGCGAGAGAGGCTCTTCTTTCAATTACATTTCCTCTTTTTCTGTCTCATAATTTTTTAGAGCCACCTGCATAGGTTATTTTTTAGCACCCTTCTGTTTTGTCATCAGGTAATCTTGTTACTAGTTCTGGGAGCGGTTCTCTTTTTTTTTTTTCTTTTTTTTTTTCTTTTTTTTTTTTTTTAATCATCTTTAATGTCACTTTCATTTTCCAATCTCTGAGCTGGAAGGCTGTGAAACCTTGTCATAACTCCAGAGCTTTGCACTTCCCTTGCCCAATCTGACAGGCATGGTCGAGTAGTTAGCACCTGGCCCTGAGGGTCAGGGCACCTCGACCTATTTCTAGGTCTTTCCTGTATTTACCGTGTGACCCTGAATGAGTCACGCTCTGAAAAATGTGACTGCGAATAGCAGTAATGAGAATTTCTTAATCCTCAGCTCAACTTTACGGAGCGCTGGGTTACCCGCGCTGTTGCTCTCAGTGAGACCTCCTGAGTTTTGTACCTTGAACCCATGCTGATGTCCGCTGTCCTGGGGTTAGCGCAGGGGATGAACGTGGGTGTGCAAAGCACAGCTGCTTGCTGGTGAGCGTGTGGCACCAGGGCTGTCCCACCTCTACCAGGTGGCCGGTGGGTGTCCTGCCAGCATGTGGTTAGGGGAGACTTTTGAAGGACTCAGTGCTGGCTTTCATCCATTCCTGTTGAAGACAGCGGGAAATAGGCAGGGGTTGACCTCAGATTCCCCAAGCCAACCCTTGCCGTTGACCCAAAAACATAACCTTTTCTGTGCAGAAGTGGAAAGTTTCCCACATTCAATAGTGTGTCTGTAAGTCCTTTCCCCCAGATCAGCACTTACCCCCAAGGATCCCACACCAGCTGACACATCATTTCTGCATAGCCTACATACGAGGTAAATATGAACCTCACAAATACCAGCAGAACTGGAGATATCTTTAATTTCTCCTGATTGTGTCCCCCACCCTCCTTGCCCCACAGAAACATGGCTGTTCCTTGTAATGATGTTACTTCCCAGAGGAAAATAAGTAATTCACAGTCACACGAAGGCAGTTTTCAGCTCCTCGGAGCTCCCCATGCAAGAATAATTTCTGTCCCAGAAGATCTTTTCAGAAAGTAGTAGAGGGATCCTTGCAGCTGGTGGGATTTCTTTGAGGAAAGTGATGATAACCTCCTTCAGCTTTCCAGTGCTCAAAGAACCTGCTAAATGTGCCCAAATGTTGAGCAGGTTAATGTTGAAGATGACCTTGTTTGACAGCACCCGCCATGAACCAAAGCCTGTGATTGCCCAGCAGTTGTGTTTGGTTGGTGCCGCTGGCATGGGAGGAGTTACAAGAGAGGAACATGAGTCTTCTGCCTGCGGCTTTGGGTGGCATTAAGAAAGCCTAAATCTCAAAAAAGATTTAATGAAACTTGCACAGGGTTTTATGCAAGCCTCAGCTGCTCCACCACGGTTGTGAGAGAGCCTCAGCTGGTGGCCCGGGCTTTCCCCAATGGCTCTTCTCATCAGCCACTGAATGTTGTGGGTAAATGGATGTGGAGGGCCTTCCCCATAGGCAATTTCATTTTTCACCGTAGTTAGATAAAATGCTTGTCGGGCCAGGTTGCGTGCAGTGACCATAACAGTAAAAGGCAGTCATTTGAAGAAGTACCTGAAACTTTTAAGTATATTACAGGAGGAGTGAATGAAACAGGATGTAGAAGGCCCACAGGGTCAGTCATCTTGTAAAAAGCCTGGAAAAGCTGTCATTTCATGAAACATCTGCTTTCACAATATGGCCCATGGTTATTTAGCAAGTCAGCAAAGGCAGAATTTCATGCTCTCATCTCCTTTGTGCCCACTAAACATATGAACAATCTATACATGTGGTTTGTTTCCATACTCCCGTCGTGGTTCGTTGCCATATACTGGTGCAGAGAGGCATTGGGACAAAGCAACTGAAGTTTGTCTAATTTCTAGTTAAAGCAAAAGCTCTGTAAAAGGCTCTCAGCTTCTTGGAGGTGTTTGAAGGCCGAGTGGTTTTCCCACCCCGCTGCAAAACTGCAGTGCTTCCTGCAGCCCCACTTCATCTCAGGGGTCTCCTCCAGCTCAGGCTGGGATGGGGTGAGGGAGAGCGATATAACATAAGGATGAAGGAAACTGCTGCGTTTTTGCTGTGAGCTTATGGATGCACTGGGTTCTCTAGGTGCTAACCAGGCAGCCTTCCTCCCCTCGGTGATGTGCCTGCCCAAAGCGAGGACACGCTGCTATGGGGAGGGAGAGGAGAGGAGGTGAAGCTGGAGGAGTGCTGCCAGCTCATCGCATTTCTCATTAGCCGGAACGAGGGGGTCTGGGAGCCCCATTCCTGGCTGAATTCACAAGAAACACCTGGGGAGGGCTTGTTTGTACTTAATAAAATCCAGGAACAAAAAAAAATATATCAAAACCAGTCTCCTGTCAGCCCGAGAGGCAGGCTGATGAAAATAAACCAGTAAAGTATAGGCTGGACACCAGCAGTGTGGTGGGTCTTGCCTGATAGCATGGTGCTTGTGTCATGGAGGCAAAGGAAGGGGTACCTTGCAGGTAGTTGTGTGGACCCAGGACGGTGGCAGAGCTGCGTGGAGGGCCAGAGAAGGTTGTACAAGGCCTCTTGGGGGAAATGAGATAGCACTGGGGAGCTTCAACAGTGCTGGTGACATTTCCCCTGTATCGCAAAAAGAACTACAAGAAGCAGAGGGGAAGATGGGGAGGAGATAACTGTGTTTCTTCTGGCAGGACAGTCCGAAGCCATGAGATAAAGCACAAGGACTGTTTTGTCGGTGCCTTCTGCTTTTTCCTTATTGTGTCTCCCAGTGCTTCTTGCCTTGGGTCCTTTCTCTTCATTGCTCCTACGTTGCTGCATTTTGGAGTGGGAGGAGCAGGGGAATGCTCTCTGGTTCTGGTGCAAGTGGGGCAAGGCAGCTGCCAGGCTAGAAGTGCCTCTCCTGAAGAGCTTTTCCCTTTGAGCAAACAGCCCCAACACCAAAGGTGAGGCCTCAGGACAAGAGTGAGTCTGGTAGCCGTTCCTCAGCGTGCCTGTGTTTGAATCTATGCCCAAGCTCTCCCATTCATCCCCCTCCATCTTGCCCTTCCTCATCCTCAGTTCTCCTCTCTGCCGCGGGAGATCTCGGTGCCTTTCTTCTCTTCTCAGCCCAATTCCTCCACGTGCCGCTTTCATGGTGGGATTAATTCGTCTCCCTGCTTGGCTGCAGTGTCTCCTGTTTTCCCAGTGTGCTTGGCCTCTGCCCTAGCAGCGCTCCCGCGGTTCGTGCCCTGAAGCTCGATTTCTGCCCTAATCCATTGGCAACGCCTGCACTGTGCAGTCCTCTCGAATGGCGTAGCGCCGGTACTATTTGCAGGGTAGCTTTTTTGGTGGAAGTGGCCAGCCCTAGGTGGAAACCCAGATGTAGGATAATTGCAGCATTCCTCCCTCTCTCTGTTGCTTCCTCCCATCAAGGCAGCAGCAGTGTGAATCTCCAACCTGCTATGGATGTGAGCGGGGGTTTGTCCCGTCAGGTGCAGGATGTGCAGCCCTGGGAGGGATGGTGCCAGTGAGGGTGCACAGAAGGAAGAGGATGCAGAACTGTCCCCTCTGTCCCCCTCTCAGTGCCCTGAGAAGAGGTATTGCTCAGGTGGGCTGACATGGTCATCCAGTAGGTTCCTTCAGGCCTTTGCAACAGAGATGGGTCAGTGCGTGGGTTATACTCCCGTGGCCCTTCAGAAAGTCACCTCTAACAGGCCAAACATCTTGACAGCATGAAATAACTAAGAATTCCAAAAATTTCTGTATCTCCCCACTGCTCTGCTGCGTGAGGCTTGTTGCTGGATGCCATTTTGGAGACGTGTTGCATCTTTGAAAAAAAGGTGACCTTGTGTGATCCTGAGCATCCAAATGGCATACTTGCTGCTGGATTTTCTGCTTAAACGTGTTTTCTGGGTGAAAAAGCCATGAGATGAGGCTGTGAGGCAGCCACGGTAAACTATTGCTCCAAAGGATGCTGCTTTCCTGGGGAAGTGAGAAGGGACCTCTCCCTACATACAAGCCAACTTTTAAGGCACATTAAGAGTAAATGGCTGTTAGATGGATGGAGCGAGGTGGGGAAACAAAGCCAGTGCGATTTGTTGTTGTATGGCTGCAGGGAATTAGTTAATTCAGGCTTTGATTCTGTCCTTTGAGAAGAAAAGAAATGGGAAGACGTCGTTAGAGGAGATGAGTTGTCTTAATCATTGGCCTGACATTCCTGTTCTTTCTGTTGGACACCTTTTATCAGCAGAGATTTGAATATGGCTGAGGGTACCAGACAGGCGCTGCGTTAATCCTGCAGAAAAAGTCGTGACATCTTGGGTCGTGTCTCAGAAATTTCCCAACAAAACTACACTGGTGTAACGAAGCCTCAGTATTTGGAGTGGCCTCAGCATGTGGATGCATTGCTTACAGCGGGGTGGGAGCGATCCTACACGATTATACTGCTCTAACCCAATGGTATCATTATATCGGGACACTTGAGACGGTAAATTTATGGAGGTGGATGTGCCAGTAGGCGTATTGTGACTTAAATCACAGTATCTGCTGAAGGCAGTGTATATTTTTTTTCCCCATGTATATATATATTTAAGTAGGCAGCAATTCTGCGGCGTTGCTCACATCAGCCCACCAGTCCTACCTACCTCATCGATTAAAGAGCATGACAAGTTCAGCTTTTGGGGGAAAACTAGTCAATGCCCCTGTTTATTGTTCACCCGCAGAGTTGGAGATGGTCACGGGGAGACCAAGATGGGTGTCAGATGTTTCAGCCATTGGATCTGTGGTCAGCAGAGTGGCTCAGCAGCCGAAGGACTGCTCTTCTCTGAATTATAAAGCTAGTCCCTGCTCTGGCTAATCCTACAGATCTCAGTGTACGTTTTAGCTAAGCTCACGGTGGCACAGATTTTTACCCGAGGAGAAACGTCGCACATAAAAGTCATAAATACAGAAGCCACATCCAGCTGGACGGGGGCCAGCTGCAGAGCAGTTTTTAATCTGTTTGTACCAGGGACAGTCCCAGTGCAGGGATTTTCTTGGTCCTTTTCCATGGTCCGCCAGCTCAAAATAGAGGCGAGGAGCCCCACTCCGCTTTTACTGGGAAAGGTGCTATTTGGAGGGGCTGGGAAGCAAGGTGTGAGAGGCAATTACACACCCCGAGCTTGGAGGCTGGTCGTGACTTTTATGATCTCATTTCCTCATCCACACACAAATGCTTGGCCAAAGCCCAACCTCTGCAAATAAGCTTTGGTCACCGCTGGTTTTAATTAGCAGGAACAGTCCTGTGCAGTGTTCCCAATAAGCGAATGACAAAGTATCAGTCTCGGTCTCTGGCAGTTTTCTCTTCTTCATCCTGCCAGAGGGCTTTTTCTGAACCCCAAACCAGCCCCTTGATCTCCGCTTCCAGGAAACCTTTATAAAATTCAGACCAGATTCTTGAGCAAGAACCAAATGTTTCAGCCAGAAAGATTTCTTTTTTCCTTTTTTTTTTTTTTTTCCATTTTATGTTTGGAAAGGGTAAACGGAGGATGATTAAATCTGAACAGAATCTGAACAGATGATATTTTCAATGGCACGTTTAGCATTTATTTGAGAAGGCTCCGATGGGCACAGCGTTGCTGTTGTTTTCTTAAAAATATCAATCAGGCCAATGTGTTTAAACACATTTGACTGTTACCTTCTTTCCTCATGTTTCACAAGTACAACCAGTGAGTCATGTGCGATATTATTTATTTGTATTACAGCCCAGTGGTGACGGCCTGTTGTAGGAGGCACTGCAGAGAGCCCAGCAAGCAAACGGCTTCGCTCTTAAAGAGCATCTCCAGCAAAACACCCAAAAGGCTGGCTAAAATTGCCAACCCCCTTTTCACGCAGCAGGGATGGAGGTGGCCACCCTCCCATAGCAAGCACCATTGCATGGTGGCGACGTGACTCCTCACGGGCCATGGTGGCCTTGTTGGTCACGCCAAAGAGTGAGCTGAGCTTCTCTGAGCCAAAGGACAACCTGCTGCTGCTCAGTGAGATCTCCCGCAGTGGAGCCGCAGCAGACTCGCTGCTCTGAGCTCTGCTGGGATGCTCCCGAGTGGTGACACACATGGGGGCTCCCATCCGGCGCCATACAGTTGGGTGAGGGAAGGAAGCCCGACATACCTGCCGGTCTCCACCCTCATTTAAAAAAGTCCCCCAGTGTATGGCGCTGAGCGAGGGGAATGTTTTAGCGTCTGTTCATCTGTGCCCTCTGACTGATGTGTGTGTAGATCATCATGCGTCTCCCTGACCCGGCGCCCGGTATGACTGCCCAAAGATGCTTTTCTGCATTAAAGACGATCTCTCTCCAGGCCTCAGTTAACTTCCCGATTAATGCAGCAACATTAATTATTCATCAAACCGCCAATGAGGCCATTAAGTTTCTCTTCTTTTGAAGATGCTGGTACCTATTTCTATAAGGAGACCAAAGGAGGAGGTTGCAGATCTAATTGCAGCCACGCAAAGCAAGGAAGACTCCTCGTCTGCTGCTTTGCACTGTGCCTGAAAAGCCTCTCTTTTATGGAGGTGTCAATAGCAATTTCATTCTCTTTTCAGAGGAACAAGTGCCTTTAACCATTTAAACCCACTTAAATGAAAGGCTTTTGTGCTTCTATTAAAGACACAATGCAGAGAAAACCAGGCCTGGCTGGCCGCAGAGTCTCCCATTGGGGAAGGTCCAGCCTGCGGCCGGAGGGGTCGTGGGTGCTGCTCTGCCCTCCTGACCTGCCGACCTCTCCCAGCTGGGACGAACCTGTCCCTGCTGAGCCACGGCTGGACGCAGAGCTGCACGGGCAAGAATTGCCGTCTTAAGGCTGCTGCATTTTAGGACACAGCTATGGAGCAATGCCTCCCGCCTACAGGTGACACCTTGCCCTGTCCCACCAGCCACGTCCAAAACCCCCCATGTTGCTCTGGGAGGCCTGGGCAGCCGGTGCCTGACTCGGCATCTCAGGAAGCATTTGCCTTCTGCTTTGCTTTGCTCTGCTGGCTTTGTCCTGCGCAAAACCGCTCATGAAAATGGCCTTCTGCAGCCCACGGGGGTCACCCTGCAGCAGAGCTCAAGCCCCTGCCCAGGCGCAGTGGTTTTCTTTGTTGCTCAAAATGCTCCAAGAGCTCCGGGCTAAGTGCACAACAGCAGCATTAATAAATAATAAAAGAGGTCAATAGTTCTGGGGGATTTTATAGCTGCTCCTATCTCGAGATCTCAAAACATTTCCCAAATGTTAATTTATAGACCCTTACAGATGCTCTTGCCAGACTGCTTGAGAGTGGAAAACAGAGTCAGGACACACAGGAGAGCAGGAGCCAGATCACAACCGCTCTGCCCCCGTGGTCTCCCAGGTAATGAACCTTTTGGGCCACAGCTCTGAGCAGCCTGCATTTGTACGAGCACCCAGGGATGCTGCTTTTGCTCCCTGGTTTTGAGCACCATTTTGGTTGGATAGAAAGAAATTGGGGAGGCTGCTCCCACACACTGAAAGTGTTTCCAGCAACTCCCGGTATAAATAGCCTGGAAAACTGGTGGTGATACCCACCTCATAAGCACTGGCCTGCTTCTATGCAGTGAACCATGTCTTTAAGGGAATAAGATACTGCCATGGAAGAGTATTATACATAAAAATGTGATAGGATTGAGTGATAAGGGGAGGAGACTCTCTGGTGCAGACGATCTCATCCTCCAGGTAGAGTTAAGCAAGCTTAATGGTTAAACAAGGACTTTTAACAAGGTTTGAGGCTGGTTTGCTTTCACGGTCCTTTATTAGGGTCTGTATTAAACGTGGTCTCAGTTAGCCCATGGCCAGAGTGAACTCAAGGAGGCCTTGCTGGGCATGCTGAAGCACCACAACAGAGCTGTAAGAAAGCCTGGAGGAAGACACCCCATGTTCCTTTCGAGGTGTTTGCTTGCTCACCAGATTGAAATGTATTTCTTGTGCCATCGCAGTGGCCTTAGCTGACTTGGTGCTCAGCTTGATCTGAAGAGGGAAGTAAATGGCAGCAACAAAAAAATAGAGTAAGAAGAAGAAAGTCACCTTGCCTCGGT
>NW_009649934.1:743183-767663 GCF_000708025.1 Charadrius vociferus
CTGCTGAAGAGCAGTATTAACAGAAAAGGGCTGAGATCTGAGCAGAGAAACCTTAGAAGGTCCGGTACAGGTGGGAAGACACGAGCCGTTTGTTTAGGATCACACACAAATGCCCAAAACCCAGAGCAGCTTTGGGTATGAGTGTGTGTGTGGCTGTATGGTCAGTACTTCCAGGGAATGAAGCAAATTACTTCGCATTTCCTAAGTATACTCAGTTCAAGCATATCCAATCTCCAGGGGAAATCTGTTCAACTGTGCCATGACCAGTGTGGTTGCTCAGCACTGGGGCTGAGCTCAGGGGAAAGGATGGATTTTGGCAGAAAAAAAGGGATTGGCGATGTTTATTTCTATTTATCACACCTAAAGTGACTCTCTAGTCTTGGCACAAGGCAGCAGGGAAGAGAAGGGAAAAAGCAAGGCTCAAAATGCATCTTTCTTGCTGGCCTATGCTCAGTTAGCCCCGCTCTGATAGCTCGCCAGGACAGATTGTCTGTGCTGGCAATCTCTAGTGAGGACAATCACATCACCTAGGTGAAGCCTTTTTCAGCCACAGAAGATTTAGTTGTTCTTGGACCAAAGGCCAAAAAAAAACCCCATGGAAACCTAGATCCTCTTTCTGTTTCCAGAATCAAGGAGGGGAGGGAGCGGTTTCCACCACAGCAGCGGAGTACATGACAACATGACAGTCTGTGGTCCTTCCCAGGGCAGCCTGGCTGCCACGCGAGCAGATCAACTAGCACCAAATTGCGCCCGTTAATGATCACAAAAAAGGGGATTAAAAGTCATGTAAAACAGGCAATGTGATGGTTAGTACTGTAGCAGAAGATGAAAGAATTTCCCTGAGAAGTAAAGGAATGCAGTATCTGCACTTGTCTACCAGGCTGGAAAGTAGCGACACTGGTTCAGGACCAGTGTTGGAAGCAGTATCTGAACCACGTCAAGATGTTCCCTGTCCCTGCTGATGCTCCCAGCAGCCCAAAGCAGCTATAGCTAACGCTAAAGGGTCATGTTCCTCTACAGAAAGGCTTCCTGAGTCCCAGCATAGTAGGAGCAAATAAGAATCCAGCTGGTTTGGATTTTTTCTCCTTTTTATCAGCCTCAAGTATATTTTAACCCACCTTGGTTGGAGGTGGATTCATTTGGCGAAGGCGCTGCTGTTGGTTAAAGCGTGTAGAGCAGCAAGTTCCCTCTGGTGATGCTGAAGGCTGCAACATCCCAGGATCTTGTGCCGCTGTGAGCCACAGATGCAGTGCTGCTTCTGGGTTTTTAACAGGTTGTTTGAAAACCTGGAGAAGGTACAGCACAGAGCCACGCAAAGAGAGATGAGAGGTGGAGAAAATAGGGATCGAGGGTGAGAGGCCTGATTGGCGAGGCAAAGGGAAGTCAGAAGCGATTTGACATCTGTGCCCAAGTACTTTTGCAGAGAGAAAACACCAGATACAAAAGGATTCCTTAATCTCGGGAGGTAATTCAATGCGAGCATCCCTGGCTGGTAAAACGAGGCAAAGAAAGTTCAACAGGGCTCGTGTTTTTGGCAGCAGGGACAGAGAGCCTTGGGGACAAATCACCCCCAGCAGAGGCTGCTTTGTCTCAAACGCTGTAATAGTCTCTCTTTTGAGATAGGCCGTAATCAACACAAGCCATTAATCTTAATACTGGGGTAATTAAGCTTAATACAGGGTAACTGAGTGAAAATGAATAGGCTGGGATGTACGGGAAGTCAGATGGGATAATTCTTCCTGGCCTTCCAGTATACAAACAAGCTCTGTAGTCCTAACACGAGCCCCAGAGGCTCGCTGTGGAAAGACGCAGTTTTCATTAACAACCAAATACCCTTCCAGGCTATTTTCACACAAGCTGGAGGATGTGCCGGGGTAGAAACAGCACTGGGGTTTTTTTAAAGTGTTGACAATTCTGCTCCTGCTTTCCTTTCTGCACCCAGGGAGTCTGCAGGGTGCGGAGAGGTCGGGCCTAAAGCTGCAGAAAGGGGCTGCTTCTGCCCAAAAGCATCTGTGTGATGCACATCTGGATGAATAGTTACGGAGGGTGCCTGTGTGGGGAGGGATGGGCAGTGCCGTATGTGCGTTCAACCATTGCCGCCCGATGAAAGGTCAGCCGGGCCACTGCCATTTACAGCGGGAGCGAACCGGAGCCATGCAGCATGAGGTCTTTAGCAGAGGTGTGCCGTGAGCAGGGAGGGAGGCAGCGCTGGGAGCCGTCCTCTCCCCAGTGTAAATGTCACTGCCCATCGCCGCTCTCCCCCGCTCCCGCACGCCCAGCCCTCTGCAGCACCGCCACGAAAACCTCTTGGCATTATCAAGAGAAACACATTTCTTTCTACCTTCTGTTTTGCAACTGTGTTGTTTCTGATTTTATAGCCACATATATACTTTATTAATTTTTTTTTTTTTTTTGGCATCACCATTAGTTTCAGCCTGTTGGGTGACAGAAGGGAGAAAATGTGAATATACTGTTCTCCCCAAATCTGGAGCAAATACAGCCGGGTGGCAGTTCAAACTTGGCTTCTCATCTGAAAGCCAGAGCTGTGTTTCTGACAATACAGCACCCACCCAGCATGAAATTGCAATGGATCACGCTTTGCCCTGGGTCCTTGACTTATCCTTGGTTGACGCTGAATCAAAGGACGTGATGTGTGGGACTCAGTAAATCCCTAACCTGCTGTCCCAGAGACAAGTATTACCAACCGTACCACGCTGACACATGAGATTAGTGGAAGAGGTGCCCTCAATGCCACAGGCAGAAATGGGTCAGCTCGGATTTGGAAAGCTCTCTACTTGAAGCTTGTAGAAATAAAAGGCCAAAAATGCTGTGTTTTCTGCCTTGGAGCCCCACTGAGATCCACGGGCAGCGAGTCCTAAGCGGCTGAACAGGACCATTTGTGTGGTGGGTATTAGCTTTGTGAATGGCATTTTATTAGAAATTTGGTAAAGAAATCAGGAAACAGTCCAGCTTAAGAGCTGTACCCTTTGCAAGTAGGAATATCCTTGCTGCCACCAAAGTCCCTAAATTTATATTAATGTACATCAGCCAAGAATTTGATGGTTAAGGACCTTATTGTGAACTTTTCAAATGCAATTCAAGTGTCCCCACTGCTTCTAATAACTCTGTGCGGCAGCAACACAAATCTCGTATCTATTCCTTTTTCCCCTCTTCCCCTTGCCCTAATCAAAGCCTTTATTCATGCTGTTTCTGACATATACTAGGTCTTCTGCCTTGGTTCAGAAATGACTAAGTAGCTGTACAGTAACAAAACAGTGCTGGAAAAGTGTCCTGGAAAAGTGGAGAAATGAAGATGTATAATCTTGAAACAAGGAAGCTCACGAGTTGGGGGAGTCCAGGCACACACAACCGTAGTACTCTGGCATGAGCTGGGTGGAATTTACCAATGCTGCTTAGAAAGACATCAAAGAAAGACATCAAATGAAATCATTTGTTGCTTTGTTTTACCACCTCTTAAATGACCCCAAACCCATCAGAGTTGACAGTGTTTCTGTGGTTAAACTGATGGCACTCATCTGCCTCTCATACATTTGCCTTATTTTCCCATTTCAATCTCCCACTGTCTGTTCGCTCTCCCATGCTGCATATGCTTATCCTGCCAGTCGAGGTCACAAGGAGCCTTGATCAAGTTCTTCCTCCTGCGCACCTTCATGTCTTCAATTGGTATTTTGGGCTGCAAATTGTCCCCAAAGCTGTGCTTCGCTTAGAACAACCTACTATGTTTCTTCCATCATGTGGGTCTCTCCAAAAACAGCCCAGTTGAGCAGTAGATGCATGCTGTAAGAAGATCTCCTTGAGTGGTTTTCAGTAAAACCTATTAATTTACCATGCTCATAGAAAGCAAAATTGAAATACAAAGCGTTATCCCTCCTGTGTGAATCATTGGGGAAGGATGGTGTAGCCTATGTGCTTTCCATGGGGCTTTGGATGCCCCTGATCTGCCCGTACTTCTGGGCTGGACACCACGTCTCTGGGAGTGTTCCAGGAGGGAGAGATCATCTGCCACAAAGGCGTCACTGCTGCAAGGTGCAGATGGGATGGAGTAGGCAGGTACCTACGAGCTGGGGACAAACCTCAGCTCCTCCCTTGAGCTGGTGGAGCCAAGTGTCGAGCTGGGGAGTCAGGGGGGCGAAGGTCTGTTTTCCTTGCTGGTAACCTCACGAAGTCTACACGGCCGTTCAAGGCATGCAGTGGGTAGGAAAGGGGAATGCAGACCAGGTGGAAACCAGATGTGAGCATGGTTCATTTGAAAGTTTGTGCGCAGAGCTGTGGGGTATTGCTTTCTCCGCTCTTTCGAGTCCACCCTATGAACTACCCCACAGCATGTGCACTAGTGGTATGACTAATTCCCTTGGGAAATTTGACTTCTTCAACCATCTGCTGGTATGTGTAGTCTGCTCCCTGTCCAGTTGTGATTCTGTCCTGGCGGGGTGCGCTCTACCATGGCTGGATGCCCTAGGTCTGGCTCTGAAAGGGGGAAAGGTCTGCCTTCCCAGAGAGCCCTGGGCGCTGCTCGTGGGGAGAAACATTCCAGTTGGCTATAGTGCAGCCTAACGGGGAAGGGAGGCAGAGCCGGCCTGCAGAGGGACGCGACTGCCCAAGAAACTGGCTGGAGACTCCCCGGAGGAGCAGAAAGTGGGTGCAGAGCCACATCACAGAGCTGGTAGGAAGAAAGAGGCACCTGGAACAGACTATATTGAGTTCACAGCAGTCTGGAAGGGTCAGTGAAACCAAGCCTAAAAGAAAGGACTTGTCTTTCAAGGCTAGAGTGGGAGCAGAGAGTTTGGTTTAATCCTTTGTTTGATAGTTTTAACCTTTTTACTGTAGTTCTTTATTCCAGGAGTTCATTGCTCAGGTAGGTGCTGGAGTAGGAGGTAGTCATGGAGGCTACTGGTGGCACACTTACGCATGAGTAGATCCACCTCAAAACTCATGAGCCTTTGAAAACCCGTTGCCAGATTTATCCCTTTAGCCGGTTCCTGTGGCCTTCTCTGGGCAGCCAGGACTGGTTGCATCAGCACCAAGCCAGCGCAACTTCTTAGCCCAACCAGTGACCCCAGTGGGAAGCCAGCTCTGGAGGACTGGGAAGTGTGAGTGTCCCAGCAGCACTTTGCAGAGCCAGTCCCCAGGTTCTCAGCCTGGAGGGTTTTGTTGCCATAGCAAATCCTGTTTCCCAGATTTTCCTTCATTGGTGGGAGTCTCATGAAACATGGGGCCACCTTCTGCTCTTTCCCATGTCTTCGGGGTCCTTTGGGTACTGCGGGCCTGCTTTCTCGACCAGGGTGGTTTCCCTGCGCATTCCCCATGGGAAGAGCCATCAGTGCTGTCGTGACACTGGAATTCATTACGAGACAACTGTGACGACTGCAGGAAATAAACAGTGGGAGCAGATGGGCTTAGAGAGACCAGTAATCCCGTTTCTCTATGAACATCCTCGGTAATTAGACACATGCTAAAACAAAGGAAGGAAGAAGAAAATGCCGAAGGCTCGGGGCAGCCTGTGGGCAGAATTGCCTTAACACATGAGTGAGCCTTTTCCGGTGTCTGCAGGGTGGTGTGTACCTGCAGGAGCTGTACATGAATCACCTGATATGCTCCTTGCTTCGTTTTGCTGTTACTCATTGAACTGTTGTGTGAAGATTTCCACACCGCCACCCCAAAGCATGGATATCTTTCAGGGCTTCGCGTTTCATCGGCTCAGTACCGTGACCCAGTTACCGGATTTAACAGGGACGTTTTGTTCTCTTTTAAGGGCGTCGTTGTGAAAATACTCTCGTTGCTTCTTTGATATTGTGGCAGTGACTAAACCCCATTCTCCTTCCCTCTGTCCCATCCCACTCTGCCCATCTGTAAATCCTGTTGTTCTGCGCTGAAATACCTTGGCCACAGCAAAAATTGCGTCCTTAAATGCAGTACTTAGCAATACATAGAAGGCAGGAGAACTGGAGAAGGCTGTGGAGAAGCAACAGTCACGTAATTCGTTAGATATTGCTCAGTGCAAACCCTCATGGCTCCAAACCTTGTACAATCGGGGTGTCTTGTGCCAAAGGGGCTGTGGATTTGTTGCCTGCCCTCCAACTACAGTCCTTTGTCGGTCCAGAATAGCTGCTGCTCTTCCCTGGGGTTAATGCATCGCAGTTATGCCGAGGCAGAAGCCCAGCATGGGCTGCTCTTGAAGAACAGCAGGTTTGGATCAGCATCAGCACAATTAGGGCTACAGTCAGGAGGAGAGTAGCAAAAACTGGTGCAGTTTGTGCTCCTCTAGACAGAGATGGTGTCTTCTTTTAGGAGAAGAGAGATCTCAGATGGTCCTGACAGATGTCAAATGGGATGTGAGGGCTCATAGTGGTAGAGGAGGAAGATGCCAGATCTAGGTGTGGGATACAGATTGGACAAGTGCCTGTAAATAATGAGGTCCAGCTTCTCAGAGTAAACTATTTAGGAGGCATGTAGTTGTGGCTGGTCAGGAAGTTTTTCCAGCCAGTTTTGATTTTTTCTTAGAAGGAATATATGTAAACAATTGCCATGTTAAGTTTTGTATTTTCCACAGCAATTTTGAGTTGTGCAGGAAAGTGAAATACTGAAAACCTAAAACCTTTTTTTTTTTCCCCCTCATGAAAGGCCTGAATGTTCCCAGGATAGGGAGTCAATTTTCCAACCACTTCTGCTGAAACTGGTGGTAACTTGCTGATTTCCTGGAGGTGACATTTGGTGTCTCCCATGAGGGCTAAGACATCCAGTGACACCCTGCCTTGGTTTGAGAGTGTCCTGTCCTGGGTTTGCTCCCTGAGAAGTGGCAGGTTGCCCTAAAAGCCCCTTGAAATGTGCTCTAGCCACCACTCAGCCATAAACTCACACACCGTGCTTTAAATTGCCAGTGCAAATGAGAGTTGGTTTAAACCGTTCCTTGTCTGTAGTGATAAATGGAAACCTAGAACTCCAAAATATGCAAAGATGCAAAATAATCCTGGCAGTGGGTAGTTAATCAGGCATTAAAACCCAGGACTGAGTCCAGGCAGAGATTAGACAGTTGCTCTTTAATCAAAGCAATTGAGCTCATGTGTGACTGCTAATAACAGTGCTTTTCAACCTGGAACAGGAGTTAGAAAAGCAAGGTTCTCCTGTAATTCCATGAATATTATTATTTGTGCAATGATCTGGAAGCATTCTCTTGAACTGTGGTCTGGGGTTAGGCGCCGTCAACCTCCTGTTCCTGCTAGAGCAGCAGTGACATAGAAAGACATCCGGCCTGGCTTGGTCCATCGCACTGCAGAAACCATGGCAAACCATTGCTTCTGAAGATTAATGGCTTTTCAGGGTTTGCTGCCGAAACCCTGCTGTGTTGGTCACTGCGAGGACCGTGCTCTTTCTTACCTGACCAGCTCTGGCAGCAGCCAGGTGCCTCAACCTGAAAACCACAGTGCCCAAGCGTTGTGCGCAACGCCCGGGCTTTGCCACGCTAACAGCCGTTCGGGGATTTGGTGGTTTGGTGTGTAAGCTGGGAGCTCAGTCCCAGAAAGCCCATCCCTCATCCCCTGGGCTGTGGATCATGCTTTATGTGGGCTCTGAGGCTCCGTCACGAAATACGGGTGTTGCTGTTGGGCGGCTTTAGCCTTCAGGCACAGCAAAGGGCTGGGCAGACCAAAAGGACCAAAACCACCTTGAAAGTGTCGGTACTAAATACACAGCAGTCCCAGCAGCTGCCTGCTGCCGCATAATGGAGCTGTGCAGATGTGAAAGCACGGGATTAGCAGGGCCCTGAGCTCCTCGCTGTCAGGATTTAAAGATGGATTTGAGCTGTGCAGCTCAAGCAGAAGGCAGCTGCCCTTGCGGCTGGTGCTCGGTTTCTCCTTGCCCTCCTGTGCTGAATGCCAACTAGTTTGGTTTCTCACCAGGCTGCCTCTTTGCACAAGTACCTCTCTCCTCGGCTCTGGCAAGGTCTCCGCTCACCAAGCAGAGCTGGTGCTTACTGGAGCTTGCTGGACCCTCATGGGTGCTTAGTCAAGCGAAACTGTTCATGGCACTGGGAAGGTTGCCAAGTCTGCAAAAAGTGTCACCAGGTTTGCATCTCCAGCTCCGCGTGGTCACTGAGGTAAACTGCAGCCCAGACTATTTCGTCTTTCGTAGTGCATGGACAGGGCGGGTTCTTAGGAGCCAAGCAGAGGTGGTGGTAGATACTGAGCTCGTTTTTTGCAGTTTTCAAAGGTTTCGTAGCTTGGCTTTTCTTCTGGTTGTGCTAGCAGGTCAGGCTGTCACAGATTGGCTTTGTTTCTCTCTGATCTTGGAAACCTGCTGGTCAGAACCTGTTTGCAACCTATGCCTTTTGACTTCAACCCACTTTATTTCCATGACAGTCCATCTGAGCAACGGCGTTTGAATGAGCTTTGCCCATCAGTTGCTCTGTGATGCTTCAAGGAATGAGGAAACAGAGCAACTCCATTCATTTCCTCCAAGGGCTTTCGGGTGGCAGTGACAGCTGGCTTGAGAGAGCAGATACGAGTCCATCTGCTTCTCAGTTTTTTAACTAGACTCCAAATATTTCACTGCTATTGAGCATGACCTGTCTTCTTCCTGGTGGAAGGAGGTGTACTGGCGACATTTCTCATTTTTCAGGATGAGAGAGGCTTTTCTCCATCCTAGCGGTATGTAGCAGTAGGGAGTGCTTGTTGGAGGCACTGTCTGCAGATAGGTAGTGAGTAGCTCACCAGGTGTCCTGGCGCCCTGCCCTTAAGTTTTGATGTTAATAATCCTCACTGCTTTCCAGATAGAATATTGCTGTACGTTGTGGGCCATACAAAGTGCTAGAAAGAAATAAAGCACTCAGGAATTGGCCCAGGCACGCGAAGCTCAATTGACCTTCATCTTAAAAATTCACCAATAAAAAAAAGGAGGCAAAGATATTTGCAAGGAAGCCACCTTGCTGCTTTCCATGCTAAAAAGCTATGAAATTACGGAGTGGAGACAGATGAGAACGCTGCTGGGCCAAACCAGGGAGACAGAAAGATCTTCAGGTCATGCTCTGATACCCTGCCCCGCTCTGTGGTGACGGGCTTACAGTATCCGCTCCTTGTTAATTGGCGCTGCTTATTGCCATCAGGACCAAAGGCCAACCAGCCAGCATGCTGAAAACAGGCCAGCCACGAAAATGGCCATTCTGGGTTGATTTCTGTGGTGTTAGGAGAAAAACAAACGAGCTAGGAAGGAAAATATGAGAGGGAGCTGGGGCAATCGAAGGCAGCGCAGGGGAGTGACTGCTAAATAAAAGCAGACTGGTGGTGGTGTCTGCACCAGCCATCCCTTCCAGAGTGCCTCCCTGCACCCAGCCAGGAATCACTGCCTTCTCTGGTAAGAGTTAACACCGGATCAGCACAATCCCTATTTTTAACCGTCTCCAACGTTTCCTAGCAGCCTGCTTTGACTGGGTTACGCTGAAGGCCTGCCGTAATGCTTCTGCCGTTGGGGAAAAGAGGAATTCCTACGCTGGCCCGCGAGCTGCAGGACATTCCCAGCGTGTTCTGCTTCGCTCGCTGCCTTTTCCAACGCTTCTGTCTGGTTGAAATAAGAGCCCTTCCAGAATTTCCAAACAATTAAAACTCCTTGGAAGGCAGGCCTGGATTATCTTTCAAGAAAGGAGGCTGACTGCGCGCAAAGTTAGCAGTGCCAATGTTGAACTGTGCAACAACGCTTGGAGCAGTTTGCCCTCCGATGGCCAGTTGGAGCTTGCAGCTCCTGCTCTCCACCGCTGCCACGGCGCTTTTCCTTCTGCTCAGACGGCTCCAGATTCTGGATTATTGCACTGTGCTCCTTGCCTGAGTCTTTACTCCTTGCTTGAGTCTTTAATCTGTTCCTGAGGATAATCAGTTGGGAAGGGAGAGCAGGAAGCAAAGCACTCTTGGGGAGAGTGCCCGGCGCCTTCTCCTTCTCCAGCAGCATGCTTCCTTGAAGGCAGTTTTGGCTTCTTGGAGACACCGTGGGCCTGCTCTGCATTTCACGGTTTGGTCACTTGTTTGTGGTTTGTTGAGACTCTTATATAAGCTACAAAATACTCGGAGCTGCTACGCTTTGGTGAGAGCATATTACAAGTGTTCACAGGGTTAAGGATTGTTAAATACAAGCTCGCTGGATGTGTCTTCTGCATGGCTCCTGTTGTGAGATCGCTCCTCCGCCCAGGGTCCGGATCCCTCGCAGATCCCATGTGTTTGAGCAACCCCACATCAGGGTGTGCTAGTAACTGGGGTGAAGAGAGCAGATTGCCCTGGCGTGGACTGGGGACATGTCAGCCACCCCTGGGCCCTGCTGGGCTGCTGGTATGTGATCTCCCCCTGCCCCAGGAAAGCCCACCGGCTGCTCCTGTTGTCTCTTGCAAACCACTCCACATCCCAGAGCAAAGCAGAGAGCTGGGACCAAGGGATGAGACATGGAGCAGGCCCTCTCCAATAGTCAGCTTTTGTCAGGGATGAGGAGAAACTGGTTTTGAGGGGACATATTTTTATCCTCTCTGAAAGAGGAAACAGGTTCAACAGAACCACGAAGAAAAAACACAATGAAAACAGAGAATTATTTTGCTTTTTTGTCAATGTTTTGCATGGTGAAACAAGAGAGTAAATACAAACTCCTGATCGCCACAGTCTTTTTTTTTTTTTTTTGAAGTACACTTATTTCCTGAGGCTTTCCCCCTCTGCTTCATCTTGAGTGGCATCCCGGTAACAACCAGCTATGAAGCTCTGACTGCTCCTCTCCTTCATCTACCTATAAGAAAACGGTTCTTCTACTTTACCTTTTGAATTTGTTGGGGTTTTTTTTCCCCCCAGCATCTTCAGTAGATTTCCAACCCCCGGCCATCCCTGCAGCCCCCAACTATCTGCAGTGGACTTCTAGGCAGAGTTCTAGACAGCATTTCTTCTCCTGGTGACATGTGGTGTTCCCAACCCCACTTCCTAGAAGACAAACCTCAAAAATCTGGTCCCTGTTAACTAACCATTAGCACCGGCAATATCCAGAGTTGAATTTCTCGGTCTTTGAATGGCCAGTAGTTACCGTGCTGTGTCCAGTGCAGCAAGTGTGGAAAGACAGATGATTTTAATGACAGTGTGTCCATTGAAGTCTCCGGTTTGTGGGAGGTTGTGATCATTTCCTCTTTCTCCCAGATAAAAGAAATGCAGAGCGAGAGAAGTTCCTTGGCCATTGCTGGGTGGACACTTTGAATATCTCATTTAATTTACTAGATAATGATCACATTTATGGAACAGCTTGTTTCAATTTTCTCATTATCACTAACCGAGATGATAGCTTACTTAATCCACTTCTGTACTACTTCACAGACAATGAGAAATGTGGGAAGGAAAGTCATTCAAGGGAGCTTGTGGATCCCTCGCGTAAGCAGGCTGATACAGATGAACCCGCAGTGAGGAAGCCTCAGGTTTCTGATGAAGGTTACTAATAGGAAGCCATGTGAAAATGAGTAATTTCACAGGGCCTGTGCTGTTGTCCATTCAGGGAGAGCCACCGTAGGTCATTACAACTGGTTTGCTGGCATCCAAGAGCGGCATCAGGATTGTCCTCAACACCCCGTACTCCCAGGCTGCTGGAGCCGCAGTGGCTAAACGAGATGCCAACGCTATTTCCTCTGAGACGGTAAGAAGTCTGTGCTGACTGTCAAAAGACTGATATATTGTCTACCAAGAGGACTGAAGCAAACGATGAATGAGATCAGAAATGAATTTGTCCTAATACTAATACATTATTTGTACGAGCACAGAGTGTTTCCGCTGATTCTGAAAGAAATTTAATCCTCTGCCACTGAGAAGGAAATGGGTTTGTAAGTCTGAGGAAGGAATGCATCATAATCCCAGAAGAAGTAGGCAGCAATTTCTGGCACTGGAGATTTGTCAGAATTTGGGGGTTGAAGTGGAACAGGAGGAGCTTTAGCTAGTAGATTTCAGCAATGGCAAATGGGGTGAAGAACACCTGTGATCTCTTGGCTGTCTTTAGGCTGTTGTGTCTATTTTCATATCCTCATCCATGTGATGGTAGCAAGATTAATTATCTAATGTTTTTACATGGAAGAGAGCAAGCTGTCATGCTGCTAAGCCTCCTCCTTCCCTGCATCAATGTGCATGTAAAGCCTTACTATGGGTGAGGATAGGGTCCCAACTTCAGGATCGGCCATGGAGGAGAATCACCTGATGGTCCAAAGGGGACTCCCAGGGAGCTCTGGTATCTTCTCCTTACTTGCCCAATGTGACAGATGATGAACAAACCCACCAGCTGTCCAAATCAGAGCAGAAAGAATGTGACTGAAGGATTATATCCACATGCATGCCTTCAAGAAATACCACTTTTTCTGGAGGCTTATGCAGAACCCTAGAGTAAGGTAAAATTGTTCCTCTTATTTCAGTTGGCTTCTAAAGAAGGAGGTGCACAGAAGGGGCCTGGAGTATTTAGACACTCAGCTGCCTTTGATGGTGTCTCCCTAGGACCTTCTGGAGACCTCAAATGAAAAGCCAGGTGTGCACTGCAGGGGGATTTGTTTTTCCAAATGGAAATTATAAGACAAGGAGAAAGACTGTCTTTTCATAAAGCAAGAAAGTCTTTGGATTCCAGTTGTGATTCTGTCAGTCCTTCTTGCATCTGTAATATAAAATATCTGTTTGACCTGTAGCTGTTTAGGAATCATTCTTAAAATACTCTGTTAAGTACCAGCGTCAGAGCTGTGTGTTAAAAAGCACTTTATGATGGGCTGTCCTGCCTTCAAACCCTACTCATTTTATGCTAATTGCTCACAAGTTGTAATTTTCCAGTAAACCACTCAGAATAAGCTTCATGCAGATATTAATAATACAATAAATCTTTGAGAAGTCAGTAAGAGTGAAATATGAAAAGCAAACGCATTTGCCTTTGGGATTTGACCACTTCACATAGTGCTTGGCTTCTAGACAATGGGTCCAAATTCTGTGTGTAGATGGTTCATTTTTAATCCCCAAATCACAGTGATGAGTCAAACAGTTACCTATGGGATGGCCTCGGTTAGGATGGGAGTGCCTGGGTTGCAGTTTCTGTCTGGACTTAGGGCAATGAGATGCCCAGTTCCCACCGACTTTGGTAGCAGCCAGGTGCCGTATTCACTGAGCTTCCTTTGATGAGTCCAGGCTGTTACCACTCATACTGCTCACTGCATTTTTTTCTCTCAGCCTTACAGGAGGGTTGACTGCAAGTCGTGTGACATGGAGGGGTGGCCAAGGTGCACTGATAATAAATGGCATGGTCAGAGACTCCTGGGGGTACTGCTGCTGCCTTTGGAAATTGCCCAACCGCACCCAGGTCCAGGAAGGGAGGCGCTGGGAGGAATTGCTGGCCAGACCACCTAGCTAATGAGTAAATCCTCAAATGCATTAGCCCTGCAGTCACACATCTGCTGTCCAATGGCGAGTGGGGGAAACTCTACAGAGTGAGCTTGTTCCAGGCAGCTTTAGTCTTATTATTTTTTGGAGGAAACCCAGGAAAAGTTATATTGGAAAGCTGAAAGCTATTATGGCCGGATAGCTGCTAAGCGACTTGGTATGTGCCCTTGGGGACCAGCTCTCCCAACTTTATGAAAAACGATATAATCTGATTCTCCGGTTTTGTGTCACTGTAGGCCCAGTGTGGTGTTGTCTACAAAAGGATCATGATGCTCAGCAATTGCTGTAGTATTTCCATTCTTTTTTGTGGGCAGGACAAAAAGGGAAATGAGCAAGAAAATGGTGAAAATGTAAAGCACGTTATTGACTTGCTGCTTCTTAGAGTCTAATAAGTTGCTGGACATTGTAGATTTTTCAGTCGTTTCAGTTACTTGTATTAGGTAACTCCTGGTATCGCTCATGGATTTTTAAAGAGAGGAAAATGGGATTTTTCCTGTCTGCCAATTAATTGATCATGATCAACACACAATCTTCAGGGCATCTAGTGGGCATCACCAACACCTGTGGGCCTCTCCTCCTTCCCCTGCTTATCACCACAGATCCCTGGTGTATCTGTTGAGCTATTAACTCAGGGCAAGTGCTCCCACTGGAGAGGACACTTGCTGACATCTTGTCTCAAGTCTGGAACAAGCCGAGGGTGCGTTTGGTGGAAGATGTTGAAGCATGAGGGAGCAGCCGAGCTGGGACTTGAGCTGTGCTTCAAGGAAAGAGGCAGGTAACCAATTCTTACAAATAGTTCAACCCATAGGAGGATTGAACTGGTTAGGAGCTGATGAATATCTCCTTCGTCCTTCCTCGTGTTTTGAAGGAGCAGGCCAAGCTGCTTTTGCCAAGCTATGAGCACCTCTAACTTTCAGGGAAGGCTTAGTTGTCTATCTGGGCCCAGGGCTGGCACTGGTTGAACAGCACCACATAGCTGGAAGAGGATGAGAGGATTTAAGCCACTGGTTTCTGTTACTCAAGATGACTGTGCAGCGTTCCCCCTCCGCTCACCCACAGTGC
Source organism: Charadrius vociferus (assembly GCF_000708025.1). Taxonomy (NCBI): domain Eukaryota; kingdom Metazoa; phylum Chordata; class Aves; order Charadriiformes; family Charadriidae; genus Charadrius; species Charadrius vociferus. The sequence continues at coordinate 757,667 of NW_009649934.1, forward strand.
AAGTGCTCTGCGTCCCGCCTAGTGAAGTCATTAACAAGGGACCTGTCAAAGCCTCCACATAGCTCTTATGTCCGCTCCATGCCCATGAGCTTGGACTGAATCATCTTCCGCTGCAGGTCCTGGCAAAAAGTGATTCAAGAGATCCCAGGAACAAAGCAGCTGGGCTGGCTGGCTAGGGAGAGCCACCAAAGAAGGGAGGCTTTCTTCTCGCCACCACGCTTCTTATCCTGGTCTGCTCACAAGCAGGTATGGCCTAGAGCAAACAGGACATCTCAGATGTGTTCCGAGGCTTAGGAAGGGAAAAGAAATGGATAGAAACCAGGATAAAAGGCTGAGAACGTGAGTGGAATGAAGAAAGCCCTTTTTGCCAGGCAGGCTATGCAGCCGCTTTTGCATCTCTTCCCATCATCCCTGTCACAAAAGAATGCTCACCAGAAAACTGGTGAAAGGTGCACAGAGCAGCAACCAGAGGTTGGAAAGCTTTGTTAAATGCACTGATAGGCAGTGCCCAACACAAACATAGTCTTTTCTGCTTCAGAAGATAATGAGAGGTATTGGGAGAGCAGTGCTACACCTCAGCCCGTGCCGTGGTGGAGCATCCTGGGGAGCAGAGTGGCTGTGTTTGCTGCAGTAAGGAAGTATCTGAGCATGGCAGACACCATGGGCATTTTAGAAAGCCATAGTTATCACCAGGAGGCATTTACTGTTGCGTCTGGTCGAAGGATGAGCCAAGATGGAACTGGTGGCCTGAAGTGCATGGTAGCTGCTTCGTCTCCCCTGTGAGTGGATAAAGGGGGAAAGGAGGCTGTTAGCCAGCCTGGACCCCCCAAACATGATTACTTTGTTGTGTCGATAGCAGACTAGGCAGCAAGACTAATGACTAGTCCTTTGGAGTTTCTAGCCCTCTCCCCACACCGGTGCCTTATGCTGGTGGCTGTTTGAGGCCAAACGGCATCTCTGTGCATGCAAGGAGCTGTCATGCTGTCATGAGCTAGTCAGAGCTGGCAGCTAATGCTTGATTTTACATTATAACCCATTTTCTTCCCCCCACGCTGACTGTACGTGTCTCTTCATGCCCAGGCTGTGTCATTTCCGTTTGTTTCCACTTATTACATCTCTCTTTGGCTGGACTCGCTTCCTCACCGCCCGCTGAGCACACGTGAAATTTCGGTTGTGCCCAGAGCTGTGCAGACTTGCAGCGCTGCGTTTCTGAGCGCTCGCTCCTCTCTGCGCCAGCCGGGTTGGGCCCAGATGAAGACACAGCGCAGGCTGAGCGAGCGTTGGGTGGCACCAAGCCAACCGGGTGGCGAAGCCAACAGCTTGCCACTGCTCTCATCGTAGGTGTGGTCTCCCTTTCAGTCCCAGCTCTTTCGCCTTTCATTATTAAAAAAAAATAAAACCAATTCCTTTGCCGCTCCATGGCTGAGCTCCTGAAGGCCACTAAATGGCCCCTTGCACTTGATTGCCACCATATATCCCTGTCACCCATGTGGGTCCAACTGAACTTAGAGCCTCCCCATGCTCACGAGCATTGTGCCTAAGACAGCAGGGATGTCCTGAGGTGTCACTCATCACAGCAAATGGGGGACCTTTTCCCATCTTCCAGAGGGTGGATGTGGCTTGTCCAGAGATGGACGGGAAGCCCGAGGTAGAGACTGATGCTTAATTTGAATCCCTTGAGCCCTAGTTGAGGACTTTCAAACTTCTGATCACCCTTTTTCACTTGATCTGGAAAAGCGGCGGAGCACGTGTCCAATGTTAAGCATGTAAGTAGTTTTGTTGAGATTTGCAAAGCCTGCTGACCACCAGATGCCTGAGAATCACTCCTTTTAAGGTGTCCCAATTTAAGAATACAAAAATAAAAGAACTTAGTCCATTTAAATTGTTTGGCAAGTGATTTAAATCTTCCAGGAGCAAAGGCCCAGCTGTACAGCTCTTGTTAAAATAAAGTGCTGTAAAAGTGCAAGGATAGATATCCTTCACAAAAAAACCCCACCATTTTCAGATTGCTGTGTTTGACAGGTTTTTATATATTTATCTTTCGCTTCCCCATTGATGTGTTGGAGATAACTAATAAGCTGGTAAGGCTGATTATAATAGATCCAAAAATAAGACTCAGAGATTGCCCGCAGCCCATATCCGACAGGTCTTGTCACTTGGATGCATTCGTAAAAAGCTGGTTTGTCTCTCCCCTTGACAGATGCTTTGATGAACTAATCATCTCATTTCCGTGAACTGCACATCTGTAAAAACAAAAAGGGATGAGACTCGAACAAGTGACTAAGCCCTGTTCTTGTTTGCATTATTTCATTACTGTTATCTGAGTGGAGCTGGTATTCCTCCCGTGGAGCCTGCTGTGCCCCACGCCGGCTGACAGGTGACGTGCACATGTGCTATTTCAAGCAGATGACTTCTCTCTGAAGTTCTGCTCATTAAGAAGGCCATGAGAGGCTGTGTCCCTGCACCGGCAATGGTCTCTGATACCCCAGGAGCAACCAGCCTTGGCTCCGCTGGCCACTCATCTCGTGAATGTGTTGCTTTGACTTAGGAGGCAGATAGGAAGGGTAAAGCCAGGGAGGTGACGGTGATGCATAGGTTCCCGGTAGTGATAAATGCTCTTCTCCGTTTTCTGCACCAGTGGTCATCCCCACTGCTGGATCTCCACACAGGCCACAAGCAGCAGGAGCTCTTCATTGTGCTCGCCACCTGTGGAGCAAGTGCTAGCCAGGGGACAGGGGTCAACAGCCTGCCAAAACTTTTCTGCCATGGCCACCGATTTTGTGGGGTCACCTGCTCCAGGAGGCGGTAGCTCCCTCATGCCTGCTAGGTTGGGCAGTAGTTGAGTGCTAAGTAGGTGGTCTCCTGCCTTTGCTATTGCCAAGCCACAGTCTCTTGTTATGTTTTCAGTGTTGTGCTCAGCGGCCAGTGAGGTACAAAGATGAACAACCTCTTTGGACTTTTCTATACGTTTTCTGTACTTTATCTTTACATTGTAGAAGCCAAAGCGCCCAGGATTCCCAGTTCCTATGAACTGCAAAGGAACTAAGCGCAGTTCAGTGCCTCGATCTGATGCTGAAAGTCCTGATAGCCATCCTCAGTCCCAAGCTCTCCAGCCCATGTATTCATTCAGGAGAAAGGTCCCAACAAAGAAATTTAGTGTGATTTAACTAACCTGCCTTTGCTTCCCTCCACTAGTTAATTTAGATGGAATTTGCTGCATGTCCCTTACTAGGTCATTGCAGTTTGGTGAATTTCTCCTCTATTTCTCCTGGTATTCCACTTTGACTTTGTGGCTTTCATTCCCTCATTTCAGTGTTTTCTGGATTAACTTTGTAGCAAAGTAAATTGCAACTATATCAACTAGGGAAAAAAAAACCCAAACACCCGTTTGATTATTGTCATCAGGAAGTTTGTATATTTTTTCTTTATTTTTTTGTGGAGTAGAGCTGTGATGGAGGAAGGGCAGATCAAATGATGCTTGAGTGCAGGGAGGAATATGCCCAGCTACTGAGATGGGCAGGAGCGTTAAATGCCAGTTGTGTTGTAAATCCTCAGAAGTTTGTTTCCTTTTTTCGGTTCAAAGTTGAATTTAGGAGAATGACACATTGTGTGTCCCCCACCTCCGCCTGTCCAGAGCGTTTTATTTCAAAGCAAGAAGGTTTTTGCTCTGAAGTGGAAGTTTAAAGGCAAATTATCAGGTACTTTCTAAACCAGTTTTGCATCTTTGTTACTGTTTTATCTGCGGTAATTTGAAATGCTGGAGGTGGGATGTTTTTTGGTGCAATGCCAGCGGAAAAGTAAAGCCCGACTTTAACTCTTGGGCTCCTCTTGTCATGGCTTTGTACCTTAGGTTCATGTTCTGTGGACGGTACAACTTCTTTACGCTTCTCTGGCAGATATGAAGGGAACTCAAAATGTATGTGTGTTTGCCTGGTGGTGGACACACAGCTCTGTGGACGTTTGTTTTTGCAGGGCCAGGGTCAGCGAGAAGGGGAGCGTGCTGGCAGAAGTCGATGGGGTGCAGTGTGCAGGGCTGTGGCCGTTCTCTCCCCGCAGCGCCGGTGCTTTGGGCCGTGTTTTCCTTCGGTGAGGGTTGTGGCAAGCAGAGGAGCTCACGCTGCCCTTACCGAGGTGTTTCCTGAGTCGGAGCTGCAGGCTGGAAATTCGGCATATATACGTTAGCCAGAGTTTCTCGGCAGCGGGGTGCTGGTACAGGACTGTCTCAGTCCAAAAATGGGGGTGTGCAAAAGTGAGTTGCACTGTGAGCAACCAGCCTCGGTGAGGCTCCTGCCTCCGTGTTCATGGATCAGCACAGAAACATGGCTTAGTGACTGCTTTTTCTGTACAAATATTGCCTGCTCTTTTTTTTTTTTATACGTTAGCCAGAGTAAATATCAACACCAGTGCATGGAAACTGCGCTGTGGGCTAGTGTTACTGCCAAGCAAGGGTTAAAGCGTGGCCATTCCCCTCTTCCATTTCCTTACTAACAGCTTTCAGATCTTGGCATCTATCAAAATAGATGCTGGAGCCAAAAACTAACAAAGGTGGAAATGATGGCTGCGGGGCAGGCCGCTGTTTCCTGTAATGTGATCTCAGGCCGAGCAGATACGGCTCCAGCTGCAGCCCCTGCTTGTGCTGGAGATGTTTACGAGGAGCAGCCGCGGTACCCAAGGCTGGAGCAGCCCAGGGAAGTGTCTGTGTGACCTGAAAACAAAACCAAACCAGGCAAGGACAGATGTCATACCTAAAAGTGTGGGTATGGACAGAAAAAGCATGAAAAGATGTTATGGGTAGGGTTTATAAGGGTTACCTGTCCCCTGGGAGCCAGCTTTAGCTGACAGAGGAGTATAGTGGGGAAAGGCTAAAGTTTAAGTAAAACACCTTGGCCACCCCATGTGGTGGATAATGAAGGAAACAGCCGCTTTGTGTTCCTCAAGCTCCAGTCAAATGCAGTCACCTCTTTCATTTTTCCTGACACAAACCCCACCAACAGTCACAACAGCCAATGGTTCAGTAGGGGTTGAACAGAGACCTTGGTTGGGCTGTTGTTCTTCTGTTGATTTTTATGATCCTGTGGAAACATGGTGGCTCTAAATGCCAGTCTGGTGGTGCCCCTTGGTAGAGGTGTGGCGTGGCGGTGGGAAGAAAAGGCAGCAATAGCGGGACTTTGCTGCTCACTAGCACCTCTAGCATGGCTGAGCGCTGGTGTAGATTGATGGCATCTTCTTCTGGACTTGGTTGGGTGTTGGGGTGGCATCATGGGTGCCTCCTGGCTGCTTGTTCTCTACCCTGTGCCCCTCTTCTGCTGAGAGATTCTGGAGGAACAAGAGTTTGGTAGAGCTACACCTGAGTTGCAGAAGTGCAGGGAAAGCAGTTACTTCTGATTCTTGGGGCGTGTGATGGGGGAATGCTGGACTCTGGAACCCCAGTTGAGGACAGTGGAAGCTACACTGGAAGCCCAGCGTGATGGGAAACAGGCTGTGAATGAAAAGGGAATGTGATTCCATAAGGCACATTGAGGTTTGTGGAGGAAGCTTACCTAAGTCAATTAGCAATACCCATGTGCCTTGGTATGCATTAATCCTACCAGCAGCGTTGAGGCTTTTAAAGCCAAATCTGATAGAGTTTTGAGCACTCCTGGAAACAGGAAGGTATGCAGGTCTCCTTTGAAAGTGCTTTGTACTGGAATATTAGTTCCATTTTAAAAGGGCTGCCAACACACGTAGATCCACCAGTAGAAATGGAGGTGAGGTTACACCAGTTATGTTGGTGAAGGATGGTGTATAGACATCCATTAAATTTTAAATCAGGCTCATTTTGACTTATTTAAAGTTGATTAAGGAAAGGGTGTTGTTAAACCACTCTCAAATAAAGGAAGCAATACAAATTAATCATGTAGATAATAAGCTGGATCTAGAACACCCAGGTTGCATCTCTGCCCATCCAGATTTCCCATATTAAGTTCCCTTTTGCATTTCAGACTTTCTCTTTATTATTTTTTCTGTGCCTGTGAAGTCATTTTAGATACCTGTTATCTAGTGGGGTTTTTTTCTGTGGACATTTACTGAAAATAGCATTTAACCTCTTACCCCCTAAAGCTTGTGTTCAAATCCTTCTCCATGCAGAGTGGGAAACAAGTGCCTGCCAGTGATGTGATCATCATCCTGGGAGCTCGATACTGTGTTTGTATATATTTCATTATTTTCTTTTTATTTTATTATTAATATTTTCATTAAAGTAGTTTAGCTTCTTCTAAACTTATGTCTCTCTCTCTCTCCCTCATCTCCTTGGAGACAGAGGTGGGGGAGAACATCTGTCATTCATCTCAGTGGCTGATCTGGCCCAAACCATGACGCTTCTTCACTCTCGCCACAGATCTGTGCCACGGTGCGCTCTCCTTGAGACTGCATGAGAAGTACTGGAGGTTAGAAATTCAAGCTCTTTGCATACAGTTTTTCACATTGTGAGAACAAAAGCGGAGCACTCCAATGTTCAGAGCACCTGAAAGGCAGATATAAGACACTGGCATCCTTGCGTATGTGACGGGTTTGGTACATGACCTAAGTTTACTTACTGCTCTTGCCCTAATGCTGTTAAGACCTCCCTGAGTTTGAAAAGTGCTTTGGGATCTTGAGATGATCAGGTCTTTCTAGAAAGACAAAGCACTGCTATATTCACCTTCTCTTTCAAACCTTTTATTATAACCACCTTCTGTGAGCACCAAACTCACGCGAAAAAATGTATAAAGCATTAAAAAGTCATTGCAGTCTGTCTCCTTTCCCCCACTGATTGCTGGAGTTTCTCAGTTTTGTACTCAGTTTCCATTGCCTGGGAGACACATACATCATGTCAATAGGATCCATAAATATTCTTAATCCCTCTTTTCTGGCAATTTTCTCTTGCTTTAATCTGAACGCAAATGGAACCCCAGTTCGTATGAGAAGCCACTGTTCTGCCTGGCTGCGTTGCTGGTGATGCCTCCCCTCAAATGAAGCACCCTGCAATCGTATTTTGAACATAAAACCGCATTTATTTCACATTTACATGATCTCTAGACTTTGAAATCCTTCAAGGGCACCCCAAAATGCGCCCTCGATTTCTACCAGTTACCAGGCACTGGAGGAAATACTGGAGGCTGTTCAGAACAACAGCCGCAAGGCAGAGATCGGGATGTACTTGGAGACTCATCTGGCAATGCCAAAAAAAGAAAGCACTGCGCTTTAGGAGGGTTTCTCAAGTGCTCACCAGCACAGTAGGCGTGGGGTGGTGGGCTGTCATCGTTGTGATGGTTGAAGCAAGTGGGATCAGCCAGAATTAAGCTGCAGCTCACAATTTTGAGACGGGCTGTTGCCTCACCGCGTTATCCAAAGGTGTGTTCGGTGCGTGGTGGTACATGTCACCCTCATTAAGCTTTGTAACGTCACGCAGATCTGAAGCTGGTGATTTGCTTCTGGGACCACTGCCATGCCTCGGGGTGCCTGACGGGAGGATTATTTTTGTTCTTTGCAGAAGACACTGTTTCCCAAATGGATCATAAAAAGAAAAATGTGTTCGTAGGTGTTGAAAGAGCAAATGGTTTTGCATTTGACTGTACTGTGCTTTTTCTAGTTTCTCCACTCTTTGGAAGCAAACGGGGACTTTCATCCCAATTTTAAATTCTGGGTCCTTGCCGACTGGCTCAGTCCACATAACTACAGCAAGGACTGTGATTTTGGGGGGAAGGCAATTGAAGCAGTGTATGGTGATTCACAAAACAGACCTTCTGAGGTACCGTCTGCTCCCTTAGCCAAGTTTTGCCTTTTACATTTTCTTGGGTCTTTTCATTTTTGTTTTTGGTTCGTTAGCATTCATGCTCTCATACACCCCCAGCGTGTTTCTGGAGCTCCGTTAGGGCACCATCTGTGCCTGGTTTGAAGTCCGTTTCATCCTTTTTCATGGAGATGATGGTAACCCACAATGCAGTTTTCCATGAGGCAGTCTGCCATACCGTATCCTGCCCACAGTGCTCTCATTACACCCTTTTTCTTTACTCTGTGTTACCAGAGACCCTGCCTGGACCCATCCGTGCTTGTCCTGGAGGTTGCTTCTGGTGCGTTTTTTTCCCCACGTCTCTGGCTTTTAGCATGGGTTTCTCCAACTCCTTCCTGAGAAGTCCATGGCATCTCCTTATATACTGATTTTGGAGGACTGTGCCCCTGGTTTTCTGCACTATAATTTTTGGATCTATTTGGAAATTTCTTATTTGTTAGCAGCTCGCCAGGCCTGCGGCTGGCCCAGTCTCCTGCACCAGCATGCTTCTCTTTAGCCACCATTTGACTGTGCAGGTCTGTTGTGAAATCCTTTCCCTGACTCATCCTTTTGATCCTTTTAAACTGCCCACTCAAAAAGCACATTGTAGGCTGGGATGAGGGACTCACCCAGGCTTGAGCTGTGCTGGTGCCATTCATCCAGGCATCTCTGAAGCTTCTGGAGAGGAGATGGTTCCCACCATGGCCCCATGCAGAGTGGGCCAAGAGTTTGTGTATTCCCTGGCTGCCGGGGAAAAGTCCTGAATTCGCTGAACCAAAAAGGCCACTCCACTGTCTTCACATGCTGGAGGGCAGGTTCAGCTGGAAGAGTGTCTGGGGAAAGGCCGAGTCTGCTGGTCTTATCAGATATTATTCTCCACTGCTGGGGCTTTGGTTATGCTGGTATCTCCTTTTTTGTTCAGTGCTTTCAAAAAGCTCCTTCTTGCGAGGTGAACAAAAATAATTTCTCATGGGCATTTTTGACGCAGTGAGGGAGAAGGAACCAGTGGGGCTGCGAGTGAGGACATCCCCATCACAAGATTGGTCCTGACTGGGTAGCATGGAGGCAGAGCTTGGCACTCTGTGAACAACCGGAAGGAAATCAGTCGGTAACCACAGCCAATTCCTCTGGTGGCACAACCTCTGTCATTGGATGCCCAGGGTTATCAAATCTTACCTGCTGTTAAAACCACATTAAAATGGAAACAGCAGCTTCAGAGAATTTTTTCTCTCTGTCATTTCATTTACCAGCCATCTGAGCTCTGGGGCTGTCTCTTTGGAGCAACATTCCCAGGTGGATGGATATTGTCTCTTTTCCCCATGAATTCTTCAGGGCACTGTTGATCTCCTGGCTTAGATTTTTTTATGCAATTAAGAAAAGCAGTATCATTGAACTGTCTGCACAGGAAAGTGATGATCAGTGACAGCCTGAATGTATCACATCAGCAACTTCCTATGAGGCACTTTCTACCTCCACAGAAGTTATTTGCAGATAGTTTTAGTTTAAGCAAAAGAATTGCTTAAAAAATAAAGAGTTTGTCAGTGGGGCCTCCACAGATTGCCTCTTGTTTCCATGTGATCTTGGGAGGTCCTGTTTTCCCAGCCTGTAAAAGGAGGAAGTTCTTACTGGATGGAGGTGGGAGGCACGCTGAGATGTGCAGCACAAGTTTGGCAGGTATCTAACTGCACAGAGAAAAGGAAACAGGCCCGGTGCTCTGCAGCGAACCCAAAACAGATGGTAGAGACTGAGCAGAGCTGCTGGTCCAGGGGCTCCTGGACAGAGCAGGACACAGTTGTGGTCATCCTTGCTCCAAAACTAAGTCAAAGGGGAATGTGCCAAGCAAGTAGCTGTCGCTAGGGGACAACATGCTGCCTGCACGGAGGTCTGAGTGCTGCTGCTGCTGTGTACAGAGCGTCACTGATGCTCAGCAAGGTGCAGTTTCTGAAGTAGGCATCGATACTTGTCTCCTCCTCTTGGGTCTGGTCTGGGAGCAGGACTCTCCAAACCTTTGTGGCAGGGGGAGGATGACAGTGGTTGCACATGGGCATGTGTCAGGTGGAAAAAATAAGTGACAAAGCCACTCTTGTACAAAAGTGATATCACTGGTGGTTGTGTTTGTGTGCATATGTATATTTTAATTAACCTCCAAACAATGTATTTGATTTTTTCATTTTAAGTATTATTTGAGCCCGTCTTCAAAGTGACCTC
>NW_009649934.1:767681-788208 GCF_000708025.1 Charadrius vociferus
ACTTTTGAGTAAGAACTAGAGCCTCATAATGAGGCCTCGAAGCATTAAATCCATCACTTCATTTCCCCGGGTACCTGCGTGCCTGGAATACATTCTCTTTATGCTCCTTTGTTTGAACTCTAGAAGGGGTGACAGAGTTATTAATTAAAACAGTGGCGTGCACAAGGTTTGAAAAGGGAAGAAGAAACACAAAAGGCCTGTGAGCAATTGCCTCCTCTTCTTCCCCTTCAATTTATTCTATTCCTGGTTTTCCATGTGGTATCTCTTCCTTGAAAAATAAAACAAAACAAAACAAGCCCCACACCAAAAACCCAAACCAATCCACCTCCCCCATCCAGACTTATTTTGGGGAGATGCTTGGGAGCACCTTTTGCTTAGAACTGAATCGTTGCTTTATTTCACGGGTATGGAGGCAGCAGCAGGGACCCACACACACGCTCCCTGGAGCAGGTGTTGGTGCTATACAAATATACCTCAAAAAGATGTGTAGGCAGTAAATCCCTGCCCTGGTGCAGGGTTGTGAAGGAGGTTCTCAGAAACACCTTTTTCTTTGGGTTCAGAGCCCTGTTTGAGTTAATGATGGCCCCTGGCGTTGCCTCCATCTAGGTCAGGCTCTTGATGTGAAAAGACATAGAGCTAGTCACAGGTGGAGACTAAAGGTCAAATCCAGGCATCTGGTGCTGTCATGTCTTCCAAACAACAGTTCAGGGCCCATTTTCCAGCCCTGGTGTCCTCTAGAGGTCTGCATCCCATAGAAAACCTCCTTTGTATCACCTGCTTCTCTGTAACCTTCTTGCCACCGTTCCCCATGGCTGAGGAAAACTGGTGTCCTTACTGGCCTGGATGCTGCAAGAATAAGTACATTGTCTGTAGTGATGTCATTTTAAAAAATTAATACATTAAAAATGTTTCCTTCCTCTACAATAATGATAATCTTAATTTTTGAGCTTCCTGCAGTGGAACATTTTCTTAATTGAATTCCTAATTCATTGAACATCTCTAATAAGCATGAATGGCAATTTCATCTTACTGGTTGCATTCTTCTAAGGGACTCTCTTTGGAGACTGGTTCATGAAACAAAGACTTTTTTCCCCTCTCAGACCAAGGTTTTAACTCCAGTCTTTGCTCACCAGTCAGCAGCAACCTGGTGCACTCTACTCCTCCAGACCAGGTGCTGGGCTCTTCTCATTGCTTTCTCCGGCTTGAAGGCACTAACCCTCCTGCAGGCTCAACTCTGGTAGTTGAGCTGGGCTTCCTCTGCTGCTGAGACACTGGAGTGGACATTCCTGAAGATAAAGGCTGCTCTTGCCCCAGAGCACCACCATGGACCAGGAACCCCCTGTGATCTGCTCAGTTCAGCACCGAATGAAACACACGCTTTACTACATGCTGTGCAGTCTTACTGCATCCTTTCTAGACCTGCTTTTTTCAAAGGACTTAGGGAGCTGGAGTTCCTTAGCTGGCATATGATGAACCTGGAGCATGCTGTCACATTCTGGTGCATCTTCCTTATCCTTCTATTTCCACCACACTTTTTTTTTTTTTCCTTTTTCTCAGTATGATAGGTCCTTTGTTGGAGATGAGCTCCTCTGTCTGTCACGGGATACAGGTACATCTCTGTAAGAGCTAAGCCGCTATTGGGCTGCCTCTGTAGCTAGTTCAGCTGGAGAGGCAGCCCAGCTGCCTGTTCTCCTGCCTGTATGAGGCCAAAAACTACAAAGGACGTGCTCGAACCAGGCAATTTTTGCACCGTTCCCTTGCCACATGTCTCCTGATGCTGGTATGACTCCTGATGGAAGGCATGCTTCACCACGCTCTCCATCCCAAAGCATATCTGAAGACATCTCTAGCTCCACATAAGCGCCTAAGTTGCACAGAGCTTTGCAGGGCTGGTGAAGATGCTTTTGGTGATGTTACAGTTGCCTTGTATCATTGGAAGACAAGAGGAATGGAAAGAGAAAAGAGGGGAAAGCAAAGGGAAAGCAGCTGGGAATCCTGCTGTAACTGTTATCTAGATTCAGCGTAACTGGTGGCACACAGACACAACTCTTTCTCCTTGGGGTTATTTGAGCAAAGAGCCTCTCCCAGCAGCCTGTCTGCCTCTGCTGTACCCCAGTGCATGTCGTTGGTTAGCTCTAGCCTTGAAGCAGTGCCATTATTGGTCCTTTGAGGACCAACTGAAATCCAGTAGCACTCCTGAAATGAGCGCGTCCCAGCTGCCGCCTAGATGAAGCACGGCAGCAAGCTGAGCACATGAACCAGTGCCCTCGGATAGCCTGTCCGTTAATGCAGCACCGTGTTCTCAAAGTTAAATGAGCTCTCCCAGCCAGAAGCTGGCATCAGTAAAGTAAGGAGATGGGCACCATGTTCGCTACATGAAAAAAGGCCCATCAGTTATGGGAAGCAGTCTTTCATATCTCATTGAGATGTGACATGCACAATTCTCGTGTCTAGGAACATCTTCAGTATTTCTATAGCCTTTCCCCGAGGTCTAAAGTATTTATTCCAGACCAGCACACAGTGAACAAGCAATAAAGCGATTTGCATTCCTTTGGGAGGAAAACCCCAGTCCAGCATGCTCTGAGAAGCCAGCACCATCCCTTCCCTTTGCAGCCAGACTGACTGTTCACGGTTTGCAATTCAAAATGAAGAGATGGTCCAGAGGCTGCAGGACATCCAGGGAGTGATTTCCAGAGCAACCCCACACATTGCTGCTGGTTGTGCAGGAGCTAAATTGAGCATGCATATATCAAATAGCTGCAGCTTCGCCAGCTTGTTGCACCCAGGAAATCCACGCTTACAATGTGCAGAATTCCGCACGCGATCTTGTGCCATGCGGGGTTGTTTCCCGTGGCAGAGGCTTTTTGCATGATTACTTCCTAATTGTGCTTTGTGCCCATCGTTTTGTGGCTTCCCAGGCAAAACTACAGATGAAGCATGTTTGTTTGAAGCGTTACTCTTTAGATCTGTCAGAGAGATGACAAGTTTGGGAAAAAAAAAAAAAAAGTAATTGGAGTAATGGGAAATAGCTCCCTCTTCACAGGAGGTCTGAATTCTTCCCTCTTCTTCTCTGAAGGTCACTGTAGATCACGAGCCCAGTTACAGCACAGCTCCTGCAGAACATCTCTCCCTTGCCATCCAGCTTCATTATGGTTCCTATTTTCTCTTGCCTCCCAGGGCAACATTATACTGGACTTTCATTGCCGCTCATGAGGGAAAGGAGCCCTTGTAAGCAAACCTCTTGTGCAGGGAATAGTCCTGATAAAAAGCTGTTTGTGTGCAATGAGAAGATGCCTACCTTGAAATCACCCCACAGTCCTCCTCTGCGGTCCATTATAAATGTGACAGCAGACAGGTGAAGACTGCTGGCTAGCACAGGACATTTTTTCCCCCCTAATAAGTGATCAAGTCCAGCTGTGTAGAAGGAAAGCACCAATTATCTGCTGTCTCAGGAAAACTGAGAACTAGCAAAAGTGCGAGGTTAACTCTGTGGGGCCAAAGTGTGTGCAATAACACCTTAAACTCCCAGGGCTCAACACATCTGCTAATAGAAGTTGTACCAGGGACTAGTTGGACCATTTCACTGCTTAGTGGTAATTTTGCTGAAAACGCGCTCTGCTGAAGATGCTTTTCCATTTGGGTTAACATAGGAAAGTTCTCCAAAAACACTGAACACGCGCAATATTCTTAACTTAAAACGGCTGCTTACAATGCAAGGAAGACAGTGGCTAATTAAACCTCTGGTCATTTAAAATTAGCGCCTGTGGCTCAGAGAATACAGCCCAGTTCAATTAGAGCTTTGCTAAAGGCATGTGTAAAAACAGGTGCTGTGGAGGGGAAGAAAGGTCTACAGACTTTTCAGCTCCCGTCTACAGAACAAGACTGTGCCCTGTTGTGGTAATTTTAATATTCTTCCTGTGACTTTGATTCACAGTGGAGAAGAAGCAGATAACAAACCCTCGTGGAATTTCTACAGCTTCAGTGTCGTATTTTCCAGCTCTCCCCTTTTCACCAGTCACCTGTATGGAGTGCAAGACATGCATTTTATTCAAGGCCAGAGTGGATCAAAATCACTCAGTGTGTTTTATGTATGTTCAGGTAGGAACTTAAATTAGGTTGTAGTTCAGTCTTGCGGGGAGTGGCGGAGCAAGGTTTTCTTCCCAGCACAGCCCAAGTGATGGAGCAATTGCTTAGGGCTCTGTATTGTCACCTCTTGTTGTCCTATACACTGGATTAATGGCCTGGTGACACTCGGCAGTGACATCCCACAGTCTGGGGGACTCATTTAACTCCATCCCCTATCAATTTGATGACTTTTCTTCATTTATATTAGTAACACTGATTTTTACTAAGGATAGAAGCTTGTACTGAGCATGCATCATTTAATTAAAGGGATGATGCAAACATGTGTCTGAAATTTCCTGTGGACATTGACTTCTGGGAAGTTGTCCATATTTTGTTTGGGCTCTGGCAAATTGCTAACTGTGTAGCGCTTCCTTGGAACAATTTGGTTTGCTTTGAAAGCAATAGCTCATTTAAGGCCACTTAGTACACGCTCTAAAGCCAAGCTGCATCAAGGCTTCAACTAATTTCAGCTCTCATTAAGTAAAGGGGCACATCCCTGTCTCTTTACAGCAGGGGCCTCTCAATATGCTGATGTTCTTCCTGGCTGTGGGCAGGACAACCTGTCCACCAAAGACCTGCTCAGAAAGGTGACCACTGCCCAGCACCGTGTTTGTTCAGATGGGTCTAGCCGTATTCTCAGACATGGCATGTGTCTCATCGTTCTCAGCAGATGAGCCTGCTATTAAAAAGCCCCAAACTATAGGGTTTTTTTTTAATTATTTAGAGAAGTTGGACAGGTTCAGATACGAGTGCACTGATGTTGTTTCAAACCTGACATTGTCATCAACAAGCACCCTCCACAGTGTAAGTTGCTGGAGGATGCGGCTTGAAAAAAAACAAGGTCACATAAAAAGAATATATTGTCCTTTAGAAGTGGAATGAGTCCACTGATTTTCTGGAGGCAAATTTATAGGGTTCACTTAGAGGCAAGCCCACATCATCAGTCTGTACAGCAGCCTTGGAGCCTTCAGAGCACTTGAAAATTGTTGTAGAATTTGCATCTCACATGAAACTGGAGATCCAGATGTTAACCAAGAGCCCCAAAGTCTGTGCCATGCATGTCAGGGGCAGAGAAAACATCAGCAGTCAGAGAGCAGAGGCACACACAATTACCCCCATCAGTTAGTTACATTCCCTTTCTAATTAAACCTTTGTTTGGTGTTTCAGTGTATTCCTTGCTGCAACGAGGTCACTAATTTTCCATGAGATCTTCTCCTTTCTGCGTTGTTCAAGTAGTTATGCTGCCTTGATCACAGCAACACTGGAGCTCTTCAAGAAGCGCATCATCGCAGAACGTGCATTTATCTTCTGTGGCTCTCCCTTCTTCCATGTCCCTGAGATGATAACAGAGGTGAGTAATTTATTTGAACATTTTCCTTTTTTTATCACTGCCAATAAACAGGCATCAGCAAAGGAGTAGTTTAGCACTCGAAACTTGAGACAGCTTTGAGATCTGGTGGGAACTCATTTTAGGGTCAGTGCGTGGGAAAGGTCAGACTCCCCCAGAAATGAGGTTTATTTCCATGTTTCCCAACCAATGGTTGCTGGGAGGTAGGCCATCCCCAGCTTCAGTGTGGCACTAGTGGACTGAGAGTATTTAAGAAAATCCCAAGACCTGAAAATTGACTTTGAGTGGAGGAAAATGATGGGCAGGATGGCTGCCTGATAAATGATGGTGTGACTTGGCTGCTGGCCAGGTCAGTGAGTAGCCCTGCAAAACACCCTGTAAGACTTACATTTTATGAAGAACACAGGAAAACATCTAACCCAGCTTATATCCCCTAGAAATTAGAGGAGTGGGGTTCCTGGGTACTCATCTTGAGAGAGGAGTGTCAGAGAGAGATTCCACCCTGCTGCGTTAGCATGGGGAGCTGAGGGAGAGCACTTTCCAAGCCCAAGGTAATACCCCTGGTAATGCAAGTTGTATTACTCACTAAAAGAGGTTTAAGCTTGGAAATGTCGTGAAGGGCTAAAAATGTGCAAAGAGATGGTTACCACAGCTCAACCATGTCCCTTGATGGTCTGTAGGAGAAGATAAGCGACCTGTTGTGGCTGTCAGAGGAGTAAGTCTCTTATCTCAAAGGTTTGATCCATAAAGGTCCAAACCCTGCTCTCAGCCAGGTCATTTTCACGACAAAATGTAAATGTATTATCAACTGAGGACATCCTGTAGATTTACTGAGCATATAAGAAGCCCTAGGTTATCAGCCCTAGCCTCTCGCAGTAAAAAAAAAAAAAGCCCAAAAGGAGTCGTGTTAGTCTTGCAGGCTGGGCTCCTGCCTTTAAAAAAAAAAAAAATATGTGCATTAAACTTATGTGTACAACTGAGAGATTTAGGAGGGTGATCCAACCCCCTGCAGCCAGAGAAAGAGACTGTCATGACTCTTAACTCTGGTACTCTGGCTCAGACCCTAAATAGTTGAGGCCAAATTATTAATAGAGAAGGTGACTGACAGATTCCAGACACTCAAGTCAGGCTGCCTCCTGACATTTTCTGTCGGGAAAAATAAGTAGCCTTTCTTTACATCTAACAAAAATCTCTTCCCTGGCTCTCCTTGACGGTTCCCCCTCCTGTCTCCACCTCCAGAGATGTCTGAACAGTATAATTTCCTTTTATTTTTAGCCATCTTTCATAACTGAAAGTATCTCTGTGTCAAAGAGAAAACGTTCCCATGAATTCCTCAACAGGCACTTACTGAAAGCAGTTGATGAAAATGAAATATTTAATGGGACTTTATACCTGTGGACTTGGTGACACTGCTGCATCTCTAAAGCAAAATTTTAATGACATCAGGATGGATGGGCATGGGGCCATCATGTCCCCAGCTTCATTGGTCCTTCTCTTTTGGGGTCAGTATTAGATCGAGCCTGAGGAAGGCACGAGTGGTAGGTGAGCTTTGGGCAGTGGTGGCTGCTCCTGACCCCAGAGTTTCCTGCTGTTCCTACCAAAGACCAATACTGCTGCTTGGATCAAAGCTGATGTTTCTCATTTGTCACTAGTACTTAGGGTGGCTGCAGCACTCTCCAGAGATCTCCAGGCACACCCACAGGTGGCTATTCATCTCATCTGAGGTAAGAACCACTTGGAATCAGATCCAGGGTCCAGCTAGCCCCATTCCTTCTCTTGCAAAGTGGCCAAGGCAGATGCCTCTGGAAGAAGATGACATAGGAACTCCTTCAGGTCATCTCCTGTGTATGTGCTGTCCACCTGCATGAGTTTGCACTCAAGATCTTCCTGAGGCATTGTTTTTGTCTTTGCATTTAATAGCCTTTGAAGGATTTTTCTTCCCTGGATTAGCTTACTGCTTCCCAGGCCAGTTCTGTGCTCCTGTTTCAGTGCTCAAGGAAGACAGATACTGGTCTTGCATGCCCTCAGCAGCTCAGCTGGATTTTGCCTTGGCTTAAAGAGCTGCAGCAAGACCATTTCAAAGAAAGCAGAGGAGCAGAAACATCCCCTTGACAGCACACAGTGGGACAGTTGATTCAGTCTAGCGCAGCTACTAAAACCGATGCTAAGGATCCAAGGTTTTAATTGCATCCACTTCGCAAATCAAGCTCTCTGTAATCAAGCTCTCTTGTGACTCACCCCTAGCCCAGAGCTGAGTGCTGTGGAGGTAGAGAGGATGAACCTCAGTTCTCCTCTGCCCCTTCTCCCTCTCTCACCCGCTAATAACCTCTCCTTCCTATGTGGCCCCTTGTAAGCTTCCTCTTCTCACCCCCCAAGTGTCACTGCTCTGTCCCCCCTGTCCTCCACCACCTCCCAGCACGAGCAGTGGCTCATGTATCTCAGAGCATCTCAGTGGGGAAGGGTGTGGGGAAACCTGTTGTGTCCTCAAAATTAAGGACACAGGACCCCACCTTCTCACTGTTGCCCCCAGACGTGGGTATCCCCCATGGTTTTCTGTTGCAAAAGCTGTGGAAGAGAGTTTTCAGTATACCGCATCCGTTTGGGAATCATAACATGGCTGGAATTTATGAATCATAACTAATCATGTTGCCAGGTACAGGGAGGATTATATGATGTGTGATCTAATAACTCCCGACCGTTAATCACCTGTGGTAGGTTCTGAGCACGTTGCACAACAGGCAACATAACTGACCTTTTAAGGTGAAACCACAAAAGGTGGTTTTTTTGTAGGTGTTCCCTTCCTCTGCTTGGCTAGAGCATCCTTTGTGAGTAGCAGGACCTCCTGACCTGGCAGAAGTAGGCAGGAGCGTCGTCTCATGAGTGTTGTCACATCTCAGAGGAGTTTCCCACTGGGATTTACGCAGTGATTTCAACAGCAATCGAGGGAATTGAGCCTGAATTTTCCATGAGGCTGTTATTGCACAGATGCCCAAAGCCCAGGTGGTCTCCAAAGGAGGCTGGAAAGGTTCTGCCATCTCAGAGAAGATGTTGCTGGGGTGGACCCATGACTGTAATCTAGCCCTACAGTGTACATGCATGTGAGTTCCATAGGGTCAGAGATAGCAGCCTCATGCCATTTGTGCATTGTTCATTTACTCCTGTCCACCAATGCCAAAGAAACACTTTTCCCCTATGAAGAGCCGTCTCCATAATGAAGATAATGAAGATGTCCCTTGCCTGGCAGTGCGAGTCCCTTCCTGCTGCCGCCCCAGCACTGCGAGCAGCGGAAGCGTGTGTCACCAGTACAACATCCTCAACAACCTCTTGGGCTAAGCTTAGCTTAACCAATAAAAATATATCTGCCCTGTGAACATAATTGCATTTAATTGCTGAGATAAATTTAAAATAATTGTCCAGGTGACATTCACCCTTCCCGGGGCGTTTGTGAACAAGCAGGGGTTTTCTGGGTAACCCCACGCTCTGTGCCCAGGTGCTGACAGCAACTTTCCCAGAAAACCAAAACACAATTCTTGCTCTTGAACATCTTCCCTGCGGCCCTTGGAGTGGTTTCAAGTGAAAAACAACACGGCAACATTTTAAACAACGCCTCCCATGCAGTGTCTCTCTTCAGCCGCTGTTGCTGTGGGTTCAGAAGTGTCTGGTGGATCAGTCTGCCCCTGAAAAAACGTGGGTTTGCCAAATAGAAGCATTTCTGCCGAAGGCAATGATCTGGCTGAATGTTTTGCCAGCATGTGTCTCTGGGCTTTGTGATTTGTTTCAGCATTTTGTGGTTTTGTTTAATTTTGGATTTCATTTTCTTGTATGAGATACTACCAAACCAAAATATTTTAATGTTTGCAAATAATTTTTGGGGGAGGGATGGGGGGAAAATGATGATTTTCAAATACATTTTGAAATGCCTAGGATTCCCTACCGAGCAGTAGTCTCATTTTGCTGTCAGCTCACAGCATCAGCTCTGGTTACACAGAAGTTAATGCCATTGTGAAAGGACCTGAACATCCTTCCCACTAATATGCTTTGCTTTCAGGGTGGTGAATTATTTAAAATGCTTTCTATGGCTTTAGTCTGTCCCAAGTCACAATCTCATATTTCATTAATGTTGGTCTCATAATCGATTATTTCCTTTCTGGAAGCAGCTGGGATCTCCTGTCAAGGACCAAGGTGCAGTTGGTACCTTCCTGGGTGGCGATGGAGAGCAGGGCAGATGGGGTCTGACCCGATGCACTAATTCAGCCAAAGCTAGGGAAGGCTGTGACCTGCACAACCCGGGGCGAGTTGGAGGAGAGCAAAGCCAACAGCCGAGCAGAGAAATTACACAAGTAAGGTGAAGTAAACACTCTAGGGTTGGCGGATCTTGGAGAGAGAGCATGGAACAAAGCAAGAAAAGACCTTTCAAGGCAATGGGAAGCATTTGTATTTGATATGCCTCTGTAAATGCTGTTTTCTGGCACCTGGGAAAACTGCTCAGTAGTCATAGTGGGAAAAGAGAGTGAAGAATAATGTGTCCAGCGGAAATTCCTGCAGCTCTTGGCTCAGTAGAGCATAACTGCTGAAGACTGGAGCCTGCTCAGGACAGTGGACCTAACAGCTTTGCGCTTGCAAGAAGTGGGATCTTGGGTGACCACAAGCAGTAAGCTTGGGATGTCATTAAAATAGCAACACCTGCAGCAGCGGAGAGCCCCGAACTCCCTGCCGAGGAGTTTCAGTGTGCTGCTAACTTGGAGGGAAGATGCCACCTACTAAATCACCCAAACCACTTCCTGCAGCACCTGGTTTTTCCTCACATCTCCTATCCAAATAGTGGCTAGGCCCATGTCAAAAATGCTGTCTCTGCTGAAATAGCAGGGCTCGGCATTGCTGGATCTGCACTGCACATCACCAGCGGGATGGCTGCAGGAGGGGTAACATGCAGAATGAGTAACGCCTGTGCCTGCACCGTGGGCAGAGCCAGGACACAGCCCTGTTCCATACTGGAACTTGTCAGAGTACAGCTTCGTCATAGCCCTCAGTGGAGATAGGCGACATGCAGGCACTTGTGGCTGCTCGCAGGCTCTTGGAGATGTGAGGGCATTGCCAGCTGTGAAATGCATCGGGAGCAGTCAGTTAGGAGAGCTGCCCAAGCATCTTCAGGGCCAAAGCAGTACCAGCTTTCAGATGTATTAATCCAGATGGGGATGGACAGCCAACGTGAACCCATGTCCTGCACCAGAAGCCTCTTCTCCAAAGCAGCTACTCCAGGAAGGGCATGGGTTTAGTCAGAACCTTCTCTCCTGACCTGGGACTTAGCCTGGTCAGTTGGTGGTCCCTTGATCACCATGGAGTTGCATGCTGGCAACTTATGTGCCAAAGGCAAAAAGCCCACAGTGATTCCCTCTGGTCATTATTTTCTCAATATATTGACTCTACCAGGCAGTTAGTCAGCAACAGCAGGCACTGTTGGCAGAAACCAGAAACCCTCTGCTATGGAGCCCTCTTGCTTTCCTTCCCAGAGAAGGAACCCGAGTGTCACACTTGCTCCCTGGCCTGGAGAAGACCTGGCAGAGAAGATCTGCAAGCCATTGGCATTTTGCACTCCCATGTACTTCCCCAGCACCTGGTCAAGCCAATTCAATGACCGTTGTTCCTGGATGTGGACTGGAAGACAGGCAAAGATATCTCCCAGGCTGGCTGGAGCCTTCAGCAGGGCTGTGGCCCTCCCGGCTGCCTGCTTGCTCCTCAGCTCTCTCTTTCTCAAGAGCTTCAGGAAGCTGCAGAGATTCAGAGGTGGTTTCTTCTCCTTTCTTGAAAGCGTGGCTAAAAATAAAGAGAGTAGTGAAACCAAGCCCAGCCCACGAAGCAGAGTGTGTAGGTGTGATGCTAACCAACACCTGGGGCTGTGAAGCATCCCAGGGGAGCTGGCATCCATCTGGTAGACATGTTGTCTCTTTCTCCTCATTCTTTCTTTGGCACCTTTTCAAAGAGCACATGAGATGATTAATCTAAAGTTGTTTTGTTTGAAAATGCCCTACGCACATTGTTCCGGTTATAAGGAGAAGAGGACAAGGAGAGGACAATGGTTTTCATTTGCAAAACCTACCAGGACCCCTCAGCTGCTACTGTGCTCTCTACTTTTATTTCCTGGCTGAATGTTTCTAGAGGTGACTGGTAGAAAACCGCAAAGGCATATACTTCTTCATGGTGACAGACCAGGATGTCTCTGATGTTTTGCCCTTGGTAGATGTAAATAGACCTCCAGACAACATGCAGTGCACAGGGGTGAGTTCTTGGACAGACCTGGGTGGCAAAGGGGGAAGGTTTAATGGAAAGGAGCTCCTCCAAGAGTCGTGATACCACAGCTCAAGACCTGAAAGGAAGGGTGCCATGGCAGTTGACTCATTAATTATAGGTTCTCTGTGGCTGGGCAACGTGGACGTGCCAGCCCCACAGTGCACTCCTCACTCACACCCTCCCAGCCTGTGGGCGCGTAGGTCTTGTGGGTGTGATGGGGATATGCAGATCCTCTCTGAAGATGGGGGGATTTGTAGGGCCTTTGCATAGTGAGAAAAGCCATAAAACACGTGCATGCTGCTCCCACAGTCTCCCCAGAAGACCTATGCCTCCACCCTGCCATAGCAAAGGGGATTGGGGCAGTGCTAGTCCTTACATAGCCTGAACCCTGTGGCTACTGTGGATGAAGGGCTGTGGTGGGAAGACTTGGACTTAGTGTCGTCTGTAACGCAGCAGAGATTGGCATTTGAGTACAAAGGGAATCTGCCACTGTTGGGTTCAGTAAATTGCTTGGTGACACTGTCACCTTG
Organism: Charadrius vociferus; assembly: GCF_000708025.1. Classification (NCBI taxonomy): domain Eukaryota; kingdom Metazoa; phylum Chordata; class Aves; order Charadriiformes; family Charadriidae; genus Charadrius; species Charadrius vociferus. The sequence continues at coordinate 779,973 of NW_009649934.1, forward strand.
GAGCTGCTCATATCCTCGCTTTGCACGGCCAGGAGGAGCTGTGTGCAGCCTTAGGGATGGGATCGTTACCCTGTGATGGAAAAAAGCCTGAGGTTTGATGGATAAAGGTAGCACAGATGGGATAGTGCATGTACAAGATGAGGTTTATGAGCTGCATTGATCTGCAATATCCTACAGAGGGGCACCTAAACCATTCTATGAATCAAATGGGCTGTAGTTCCAGTGGCAGCTTTTCAGAGATGGGCTTCCAGGGACAGGCCAGACGGTGCTGCCTGCAGACACCAGCAAAAGAAAAAGCCGTGAACGTTGCCTAGGCCCTGCATTAACCTCCCCTCCCACCATCCACAACCCCTGCCGACGTAAACGCATGGCTAGAAGCAGTTTATTCCCCGTCAGTCCTTTCCTGCTTATCTGGAGCCAACGGTGAGAGCAGGAGCTGCTCTTGCAGAGGGACCCTGCAAATCCTCGGACGAACGCCCGGACCAAGCGCTGTTTCCCAGGGGGATCGGGATAGATTGGATAATTAATCACAGCTTGTCTGGGGGAGGATGAGGAAGTCTGAATAAAGGTGTTAACAGCTCTTAAAGGCTTTCCCGGTTCGCAGAGGGTGCTGCCTCAAACAGATTATCTGGAAATATTATTAGCTGGAGTGGGAAAGGGGTTTTTTTCCTCCTCTAGGCTCTCTGCAGTCACCCTAAATCTGCTTGAGCCTCGGAGACAGGTTTTATTGTGTGGGGGGGAGGTGGAGGAGAGGTGTTGGCTGTCAGTGGGTCAGCAATTAATTGGTTTATTCCTTTCTCACGGTTATTTTCTAACCAACAATTGCTAAAACCCCGGTGCCCACTTTGTCCCAGCTCAGGAAACAAGAACCACAGGGATTTGTGTTGGGGGGGGGGGACGGACCCCGGGCCACAAGGTTGGCTTTACAGGGGCTGCCGGGAGGTCCTTTGTCCCCTGCCAAGCCTCTTTTGCCGTTGTCTCATCTTAGGAGGAGGATGTGATTAGCATTTTCCACCATGGGATGTCAGCTGAGGGATGAGAACCGTGTGCCAAGAGGAGGAAAGTGCTGCCCTGGATAGATGGTAAGTGAAAGCAGAGACGTGCCCCCTTTGCTCCAAAGGAAACTTTCCTTCCAACATCTCCGTGGCCCGTTAGTTCAGACAAATGCTCTTGTTCAGCCCAGTGCTACCTTCTCTCCTGGCAGAAGTGGCCTTCAGCCACATGTTTCTGGGTGAGGGTGGGCTCTCCTCTATCTTCCACTACCATTTGGGAAGCCATTTCTCATTAAAATGTATTTATTGATGGAGCAATGTTGCTCTTACCCTGTGGCTTTGTCACAATTCTAGCACCTTTGCAAGTCAGAAACAGGGGGTGCTGTCAAAGCAGAAACCTCGTGCCCTGCCAGCTCCAGCTCAGCCCGGTCTCTGCCTACCAGCTCTGCTGCTATAAATGAGTTCAAGTCAGTGGTGGGGCTTTGCTGGCACAGCTGTGCCAGGCAGCAGGGTCTTGTTGGGAGCATCACAGATGGCTCTTGTACGGTAATTGCCCTGACACTGCATCTCGAGCTGGGAAATAACCTTTCAGACTAGAGCAGGAATAGAAAAAGAATACGGCTTTGGCTTGAAGGATTTTGATATTTGTAGCTTGGCATCATTTTGGCTTGGAGTGAAAAGCAAAAATTTCCAGTCCTAGAAAGGTGATGGAGTGGGGAGTGCTGGTGCAGGGTAGTGCCCTCTCTGCTGCGCCTGCCTGGCTTCCCCAAAGCCTGCTGGGCAAGCGGGAAACCTCCTCCATGGAGACATTCATTTGAAATCGCATCATCCGCAGGGAACACTCCCTGTTGCCATGCTGCTGCTTCTCTCCCAGCTCTTCCTAGATCTTTAACAGGAATTAGGAGCTCTGAAGAGAGTCCCACGGGCTACTTTCTTCATGGTTGCATTGATTCCAACAACTAATTTAGCCCCAAAGAAAGCATAATGAAAGCAGCAGATTTCCAGGTCTCTCTTTTCCTTCACAGAAGACCATCGCTTTCAGACGTGAAGCACAGCAAGCCCAAACCAGACCCCCATTCTCCTTGGGGATCGGCCTGCAGGGATGACAAGAGAAACAAAGCGAGTCCCCAGCCCTCTCTGGAGCTAACCTGCCAAGCCACAGGCTTCACCAGAGCCCTTCTCCCAGCAGAGTCTCTGTCTCTCGACTCAGGGCTGGAAATACTGACAGGTATGGAAAATCCATTACAAATAACTAAACGAACCCTCCCTGCAGCACTGCCGGGCTCTGTAAGCACTTCCCCAGCTGCTGGGAGACCGCAGGAGCCCTCCCCAGAGCGAGCGGCCGCAGGTGGTGCTGGCGTGCATCTGGAAACAGCCCAACGGCAGTGGGGGAGGCTGGACTTTCTGGTTGTCTGGACCCTTCCCCTCTGCAACAGGACCTCTCGCCGAGCCCTGTAGTCTCTCTGGGGTTTCCAGACAGCCCAATGCCTGCCCCACTGGAGGCTGGGCGTCTGGGCTTGGCAGTGGTGGCAGAGCAGGGATATACCCAGTTTTCCTTGAGGCAGAAATGTAATTTTGCATTTAAATAGCTTTTTCCTCCCAAAGGGTCCTTAGGCATTTGCTAAGCTGTTAAGAGGTGGGGGAGGGGGTCTAGGTGGCCAACCTGCAAGGCGGTGGTGGGATAGAGGGGAAGGAAAGGGATCAGGCGGGTCCTGCGTGGGCCCGCACGGGCAACCAGCACGTTAACCATGGGAAGGGAGAGATGCTGGCCAAGGGCTCCAGTGAAACCCTGGCATCAGGTGCAACCCACCAGGGGCTCTTTACTCTCCCTCCGCTGGCACCTGAAGCAGCACACGTTGTTGAGTAGCTCCTACGTGATCATACTGAACAGAAGGGCTGTGCCCACAACCAGCACTGCACGATTTTTCTCCAAGGGTTCCTGGAGAGCGTGGAGCAGGCAGGAACCAGGAGAAGGACAGGCTGTTTTGATGTTGGGCTCTTGTTACTGCGTTAAGTAAACCAGAAAGCAAAAGGTCAGTGTTTCTGGTGTGCAGGCAAGCTTTGAACTAAGCACAGCTCTAGCACGTTCCAGTGTCCCTTTCATTCTTGAAGGATGTTCACAGTAACACATTTCTGGGGAAGGAAATCAGCCGTGTGGTCGGTGGCATGAGGAGATCTCAACTTGATAGTGCTGGATAGAGGCAGAGAGATGCTCCAGGAGGAGTAACTGGAGAAGGCGCTTGTTGCAGATATCTCCTGCCTCATTCTTCCAGCGCTCCCCACTTCCCTGCGGACTTTAATTCTGCAAAGCAAGTTGGATTGTAGCCACTGAGACCAAATAGATGTATCTGCTTAGTCTTGTGTTGTCCATTACAGGGATAGATAGGCGTAGTACACATGATGGAGAAGACACCAACCACTCATTCTTGTCTTGAAGCGCCTCCTGTTAGAAGTGAAGGACCAGGGTTCACACCGCAGCTTATGTTTCACCAGTAACTTCTGCTGTTGCGTTGTCTCTCTTAATCATGTAAGGCTTATTTTCCCACACTGGAAAATGAATTCAGCACTGCTGGCAAAGCTGGGGGCTGAGAAGTTTTAATTACTGTTTGTACAGTGCTTTGGGGCTCTGGAGTGAATGGTGCTGGAGGCCTGGGAAGGGTTATATTATATATTGGCAGATACTTATATTTTATTATATACGTGAGCTCTGTGGTCCTGTCAGCAGCTCCTTCCTGATGCCTGGATGCAGCGAGGCTTCCTAATGCAAGCAGCACAAATACCCGCCTCCTATAGCCCCTCACCGCTGCTGAGCATCACTGCACAGTAAGAGGGGGACCTACTAAAGTCCATGTCCGCCTCCAGCCAAACTAAACTCAACAAGCGTGTGCCTGTAAGACCCACCAGCTACACGGAAGAGCCATAAAGCTCTCCTCTCACAAGGTTTTTCCCATTAGAGCATCTCTTCCTTAGGCAATGCGGCCACATCCTACATTAACCTTCCTGTCCCCCTGCTCAGAACACCTCCTTAATTATAATCCATCAAATTGCTCTTTCCTCTACCTGGAAAGAACGGGATTTGGGGACAAGGAACAAATGTGGAGGCGTAAGTCTCTTTTCATGGGAAAGAAAATCTATCCAGCACCCTGCTGGGAACCCTGCTTTGCCTAAACCCCAGCATAATGCAATAAGAAGTTAAGGCTCTTAGCGGGCGAACAGTGCAAGAGTCCTATTAAGCACATCTCAGGTCTTTGCGGTCAAGTGCTCTGCGTTGCAGCCAGCGCACTCCGTTTTGCACAACGGGGCGATTGTGGCCCCGCTGCTCTGGCATCAGCGTCCCGCGCGTGGCCGGGCTGGGCTGCAGAGGCGATGGGCCGTTCAACAGCCTCTTGCAGGTTGAAGCCAGTGCTTCAGGAAATGAGCTTGTAGAGGACAGGATTTTTTCAGTACTGGAAAACCAATAGGATTTTTCCAGGATAAGTCCTGGAAAAGGGACATACTGATCAGCACGCGGGCCCACATGGTTACAGCTGTGGATGTGTGAAGTAATATTGCATCTAGGCTCATGATACCATACACGTGAAAATCAGTGAGGAAATATGACGACTTCAACCTAAAATATGATTTCTTCTTTTTTTTCATCGCATTTGTGTTTCGATGGCACACTTGGTTTTCTCACAGATACTGCAGAAATAGCTGGATGATTGCTGCAAAGGGCAAAACCGGGTTACTTAAAATTTGCCAAAGCGTCTAAAATGCAAAAGCCTCCCCAAAAGATGTGCTTTCCCTCTTCAGCCAGCTCTCACATCAGTGGTTACTCCTCAACGGTGGGTTCCTGGGGTGGTGGGGAGCCCCTCGCTGCCTGTGCCGTGCGTAGCAGGCAGGGGAGCACAGCCCAGGTGGGAGCCCTGCGCACAGGGTGAGGGCAGAGCCCATGTGACAGATGCAGTCACCATCCAACGGGTGACATTGCCAACGCTGCTTCGGATGTGTCTCTTCTGAGGTGGAAGGTAGGAAGAAGTTAGCTGAGCCTCTGCGACCTTCGTGCCACTGCTCAAGAGGGTTTGCTTTACTGCCAGGTACATTGATGGCTTCTGCCTTGTGGCATTTAAAGACGTTTAATGCTGAAGAAAGCAGGGAGGGATTCAGCGTGAAGCCACAAAACCAATTTTGAGGAAGAAATGCAACTTGCCTCCTGTCCCCCGTCCCTGCAAACTGAAGGGGAGAGGCTGTCCATCACTGCCTGTCATTTCGGGTCAGCATCCAGGCAAGGGCAGCGTCCCTGGGTCCTCCACGGTCTCTTTGAGTGCGGTTCTGTTTAGGTTGGCCACTGCTGATCCCAGCCTGTCTTCGGCACACGGCCACTTTTAACCCCTTGGGGAGGGGCTGGCGTGGCCGGCTGGAGGGGGAGAGCGCCAGCCCACTGCACACTCCGGGGCTGCCGAGGACACTGCCGCGATTCATTCATGTCCCTGCTCGGGGCACAGATTGTAAACACAGTGGGGAAGCCAGGCCATGTCCCAGCCCAGCTTGGCTGCCTGCCTCGAGGTCCCCATCGCCCAGAATTTGGAGCTCGCCTCTTTTTCCATTACCTCCAAGCAGTAATGGTGAATGTTTCCGTAACTTTTCCTAAAATTAAAAACATCAACAGAAATAGCCGTTTAATAACACAAGTCTGTGCATCTCTGGGCCCTGAGCAATCTGCAGGCTGGGAGGAAAATTGCTGAAATGGCTCATGAGTTTGAAGGTGCTGTGAGAAGCTCCCTTGCTGCACATGGACCAGCTTTTACCAGCATCACCTGGGGCAGGAGGGCTGTTTGAAGACTCTTTTTCCTCCCTCCCCAGGCAAATAGCCAACCCCTCTCCAAAAACAGCCCATCTGTCTGATACTCTGTCTGATACAAAAACCTGTATCTGAAAAAAAGAAACACGACTTGTGTGACTGTAGGGCCTGTAGCGTGGCGACGTACGGAGTGGTTACTGTTCCTTCACTTAAGTAGGGTGTTAATATTCTGTTATGGCTCTCACAGGGAAAGAAGTCAAAAGATATAAGCACCTTACACTGGGCAAGACTTCGCTATGCAGGAATAAAAAAAGGAATGCATAAATCTGGTCCAGTTCATAATGGCCTTAAATATCAGGGAGCTGCTGTTGATGGAAAACTCAGAAGCTGTCTCGACAGCAGCGCTATGCAGCAGCACAGGAGAGAAATCAGAAAGCAAGTATTTTGTGCGGTCTTTTGGGGAATGAGTGGTTGAGCCAGGGTGTAAAGATAACAAAACTAACTCCTATTTGCAGTTCAGGCAATGATAAACCTCAACAATTCAGGTTTTTGGGGAATGACCCTACTTGGCATCCTTTCTTGTCTTCCTCTGCCTCCATCAAAATCCCTGGCTGGATCCTTTAGAAGAACCAGTGACAGGGACGGGAGCTTCTCCCCACCAGCTGAGGATGGACGGTGGATGCTCTGGCGGTTAAAGCACTGGTATAGGCTGTATTAAGGTATCTTCTGTGCCCCATCTGTAAGTTGTCAGGTCTGACGGGTGTGCTGCATGGTTAAAGAGCCCAGTGTTCAGTATGGGAACAGGGCATCCAAGGACGTCGGGAGGACAGTGAAAGCCTTGTCATACAGCCTGAAGTTTTACAGCAAGTGTCTATTAATAAGCCGTGCCTACGCTTCCTCCAGGTATTTACAGTCCGCTTTCCCCCTGTTAGCTTTGAAAACCACAGCCCCATTTTGACATAGTGAGTCCTTTTCTTTTAGTGATACATTTGGTACCGCAAGTGCGTTTGGCTGGGCAAGTGCGTCGGTAAAAACCTACCTCGTTTTGAAAAGCCAACAGGATTTCCCTCTAAAAATGATCTCTGTCTCCAGATGAAGATTTTCAGCCTGTCCTCTGGGAGCCTCTCTGCTCCGGCGATGGTGGCTGGCTGGCTTTAATGCTGGCTGTGGAAAGGTGCCACCGAACCCATGCAAAATGTAGCAGTGACAGCATCAGCCCAGCCAGCGAGGTCACATCCCCGCTGTGCAGGCTGTCCCAGGGGAACGGGGGCAGGTGGTGATTCCCAGGTGCTCAGAAAGGGACCTTTGGATGCTGCCAGCATGCGGGGACCCCCTGAAAACCCTGAAAGGTGGCTGGTTTCTTACCTTTGCTCAGGGCAGAGCCCTTTGTGCCATGCTGATGCTTTGGCAAATGAGCCAAAACTGGCATATGGGGCCAGACGACAACTGGGAGCAGCCCAGCTTGTGAGCCAGGTTGGGCTGGAAAAGAATGGGAAAAAAGCATTTTCAGCCCAGGGAAAAAATGGGAAAATGAAATGGAAACTGGGACCTCTGAGTTCCTCCACCCTTCCCCAAGGAGAGCGGTAGAGGGCAGTTCCCAAAATCCAACATCTGTTGTAACTCAGCTGTACCCTCTGAGAAATGTCTTTTTGCCGTTAGACATGCAGCTCCTGCTGGAGCGACTTCCTTCTCTTCAGCTGGAGCCGGAGACAAAGGAAAGCATCGTTGGCAATGAGCTATTTATGGAGAAATTAATCTTCATATTTGCATCACTAGTACAAGACAAGGCAGCGCTGCAACTTTCCTACCATGGTTAAGGACAGCACTCGGAGGAGGTTGGGAGCCTCGAGGTCCTGCGAGTGGTAAGAGCATGTTTCAGCATTGCTTGTTTGCAAGAGAAGAACCCAATTTGCATTGCTGGAAAAACAGCCATGCAGAAAACCACAAGAACCTGTCGTTCTGGTCAGGCCCTTGGATTTTGTCAGGATTTTTTAAATACTCCTTCACAATTAAAATTCCCAGTGGGTTGCCTTGCTATTTGCAAGGCCGACAGGGAAGGTGCAGGTAAACTGGCAAGCAGGATTGCCCCGAAGCATCGAACTATATTCAATTAACCCACCTTGACTACAGGAACATGGTTAGCTGGCAGCACATCACCCCTCCTGGTATATTAGATACCGCACAGGGGCTTAGTCACACCGGAGAAGTAAATGGCTCACAACTTGCTTAGACAAGTTCCTCCCAGCTTTAATTAGCCACGAGATGCTGGAGCGCCTAAAGCTCTCTCCCTGCACGTGTTTACACTCGGTGCATCAGTCCAGTTCAGGCTCAGGTCTCCAAATATTTGCAATTAGCAAATATTATGAAGTTTTGCCATTCCAGCTCTCTGCCATTAGCTGGAAAACACAGATTTGTACACCCAGTCTTTTCAAAAACAAAAGGAGGGATGATCAGGTCCCAGGAC
>NW_009649934.1:788259-791041 GCF_000708025.1 Charadrius vociferus
GTGCCAGGCTTTCAGCGGGAGAGCCAGAGCGGCCTGTCTGGCTTCTTTGCTATCCGCTGGCTCCATGTCACCCCCAAAAAGAAGTGACAGGGGGACAAGCTTCTGGCACCCCGAGGATGGGGTGGGGAGCACGTAGCAGGAGCTGCAAATATAAATGAAGGAGCCCTTAATGCTTAAGGCTTGATCCTTCCTTTGTTGTGTGTTTTTTATACCACATCTTGTAAAATCTGTTGCAGACCATGTGTGCCCACATATGGTGCTTGTTTTTGCTGGTGTGTCGGTGACAGAGCTGGCTTGGTGGGAGGCTGGTGTTGTTTTGACCACCTGAATTGTCACCCCTGGGTGTCCCTGCACACACTGGGGTGCGGGAGTCGATCAGTCCTTGGAAGGAGGGGCCTAAATCCAACGCAGGCTGGAGGGCACAGGGCTGGGGCTGATTTGATTTTGCTGTGACTTTGAGACAACATGCTCTTACCCTCGATGGCTGGGGCACATCTGTTTGGAAATGGAGGATCTCTACTCAGCTTGTGATGTTTGAGGAAACTCTCCCCTTTCTGCATCTCCTGTCTTCCCATCGTATTTCTCTTACTGACATAATGACGGTCAGGTAACTGAGGTGTTTTCAAATGAGCCTCCGTAATTCTGACAGCAGCATCAAGGTTCCCAGTCCAGCCAGCTTACGCTTGCCAGCGCTAGACTTAGCACTTCTTATCTGACAGCAAACGCACTGAAAATCTTAACAGAAATCTGCATTTTAACCTTGGTCATGCTAAACAGCTTTCAGGATGCAGCAATGCGCTTTGCTGGTTGCAAAGAGCCCTATTGGCAGTCGTTAAATAATTATGTTTAATTTGCACTAACAAAGCACACGAAATCCATGTCCCATAAACTGTGCTAAAGAGAAGTGTTGCTTTTATATAAAGATGTACAAGGTTAATTTAAAGATCTGAGGTCTGCTGACCCTCCAGCTTGTTGCACAACCTTTCATATATGTGTAAAAATGGATGTGAGAGGCGGTACGGTTGAGTTTACCTGTTCGTACTGGCAGCAGAGCGCTGCAGTTGCTCTGCGGGGACGGATGGGTTTGAACATGCATGGCACTAAGGCATGCACTTTAAAACTTCCAGCTCATAAATACTCATTCTCTGTTCCAGAGGTGCTCGTCTGAACCTGACTGCGGGGAGCCGGAGAAGAGCTACGACACACGCCTTTGTGTTGGTCGGTAACAACTGCGGGGTGGCACGCAGCAGCCACGGCAGCCGCCATAGAGCCCTCGCAGATGGCAGTGCTACCTTGGCACCGGCAAAGTGGTCCTGGGATGGTGAGAGGACAGCTTGGCTCTGTAGCAGGGGAGGGGAAGAACCCGTTTGGGTCCAATAAATGATGCTGTTCTCCTCAAGCTAAAATGAAGCTTGAACTAATGCTTTATTCCTTCCACCCAGACTCAAAAAACGTGAGCCTCAGTCACTGGGATGTTGTCCTTTGTCAAGTCTCCGCAGGGCTTGGTTTTAGTAAGCCCAGCCCTTGAGACATCTGTGTCGAGGACCTGATGCTTGGTTGAGCATGTGTATTTAAGCCAACACAAGCCACCAACTGGGGGAGCAATCCCATGACACGGCCTCATGGGTTGACTGTGTTATAGCAGCATGAAGGAAAAGAAGGGCAGGAACAAGAGGAGGGGACGAGGAGGTGACCCTGCTGGCAGGAAAGCAACGCAGTTCACTGTGGTGATCTGCTCTTTCAGACCCTCCATCCAGCATCGGGTCCAGCACCTTCGTGGGAGGTGCTGCCCAGCTCCTCTTGCCCAGCTGGGTGCTGCGGTGACAGTCAGGCTTTGCTGCTCACATCGTGTTGCACCTTGGAAAGGTGTTTGCTGTGTTTGGCGTTGGTTGGGATACTTGAGAATTGAGAGGGTTTTCTCTTCTGCGATGATCAGAGTGGGTGAAAGGCACAAGTGCTGTAGTACCTGGCGTTTTGTCTCCCATCTACTCTGGGCTGTAAGACCGATAAGCCAAAAAGGGAGTGGAGGATTGCATTTACCCTTTCTCCCAGCATGGGTTAGGAGAAGCAAAAGGATAAATCAGGAGACGTTTCAGCACTTACCTCCTGTTTTTATAGAAATCACTATACATTACAAGTGCTTTTGCATATTTTATAGCACTTTAAAAAGCCAATGTAGCTAATCTGGAAGTTGGCTTGTTCAGAGAAGCACAAAACATGTGCAGCCATAAAAATCCCTCATTTGATGCCAAGCTATTGCATTTTCTAGTGTCTGAAAGGCAATCACTATTATGCATCCAAAGAGTTTGGCTTGACTCCCCCCAGCTTCTCATGGATGGTGAGAACAAAAACATCAGCACAGCATCTTGAAAAGTTCCGTTGTGTTGTTGCCATATGGTACAGATGTTTCGGTAGCAAAGGCAGCCTCCATCCAAGGGTTTGCCTTTGGAAGAGGAGCAGCATGCTTTCACACAGTTGGGGGAAAAAAAAAAAGTAGTCCAATTAGAAAGGACAGGGATAAGCAAGGCAATGCCAAAAGCATGGAAGAGTAATGGTCCTGGAGCAATTAGCATCCCTCTACAAACAAGAAAATGTGGTTCATGGGGGTTTTGGCTTGCAAAAATGCTGTCCCAAATCCCCGAGAGCTAGTGAGGGGTTGGGTATTCGTAGGGTTTCTCTCCTCTGTCTGGCTCTTATTACTACAAAATGTGTGGGGATTTGTTATCTTTGGAAAAGCTGCTTCTCTCCCTGGTTTGATTGAAAGTGCAGAGGAGGTTCAGCA
>NW_009649934.1:791115-792260 GCF_000708025.1 Charadrius vociferus
TTCAGCAGCTATCAGCAGTATTTATGAGACGTGTATGTGCACACACAAATACTCGGTGTGGTCACATATACCCTCTTCCCATAGGAAACCAGGCTAAAAATGTGGTGACTCCCAAGTGCTTGATTCAACGCTCAGTCTTTGAGGGCTGTTGCCACGTTCCCTTCCTCTCTTCACTTGGGCATTTGATGTGTTTGATTGTTGGAGGGAAGAGGAGGAAGACAAGTGTTGGGGTTAATGGTAAGGGGTGCTGGTTGTCTCCAAAGTTCTTGCTCTGCCCTGATTCAGGTGATGGCTGGGTCACCTTGGCCCCTCTTCTCCTGCAAAGAACAGCTTGGCCAAGCCTAAGCATGTTGTCCTCTTCAAAAAAGGTCCCGGCTGTGGGAGGAAAGCCATCTTCGAACATGGAAGGGGGTCAGATGTGCTGGGTGCGCAGGTCCACCCAAGGGGGCAGCCGTGAGCTGGCCCACGTGGCCGTGGCAGCCTGTTCAGCTGGTGCAGAGGACAGCCGGGATCTGGCAGTAGGTGCATTTCCTGACTGTAACCTACTTAAGGGGAAGGCTGAAATCTGCTGCAGGAAGCAAGCAGCCAGCAGCACTGGGTGCCGGTGGAAGAAGGAGCATGATTCAGCCACCTGAAGGCATCTCCCTGTAGGAGAATTACCTTCCCTATAAAGCAGCAGGCATTGCTCTTAAGTGTTATCAAGCTTAAATCGGTTCCCTAGGTGACATCCTGGTAAGTGGATTTCCCAATTAAGCACATCCCGATTAAGTGGGATGTACTGTAATTACAGAGTGCTCAGCGCTGGGAGCAAATCAGATCCGTTTGCAGGAGAAGGGCCAGATCGAAGCTCTTCCCCAGTCTGGAGTGGGTTGTACCAAGGCATTTCTGTAAGCGTGAAGGTGGGCAGGCAGGAGATGGGACTTTGTAGTCACCCCCGCCGTGCCAGGCAGCATGTTCCCTGCAGAAGGAACACGCTGGAGGAAGCCCTGATGCCACAACTTTAAACCCTTTGATATGGAAGCAAATTCCCTTTGAGGTTGAACTCTCATGTCTCCTGCTAATCTGTGATCCTCTGGGTGAAGCCTTTGCTCGTGCCAGAGAAAATACCTATTAGCAGAGATGGCCGTGCAGATGCCATGTAGGGA
>NW_009649934.1:792417-800990 GCF_000708025.1 Charadrius vociferus
TGTTGGATGGTGCTACCATCCTCCTGGCAGACATTACAGCCCTTCAGAGCCAATTTCCCTTTGCACAGCCCAAGGGACGTGCTTCTTGCTTCACGACTCCCTCTCGCCATCCCTCTGGCTTTCTCTTCGAAGGCATCTGACCCCCAGCATGAAGCCTCATGGTCCTAGAGTCAGACCAGGGCTATGTGAGCCTGTTCCTCTAATGCTTTGTGGTTCCCACACAAAGACCAGGCCAGCCTCTGGCTTTACCACTCACCAGGTTTACCCAGCCGCCCCAGGACCCTTCGTTCCCACTTGGCTAGAAGGTGACATAAGCACGGTGCAGCACGCTTTCCCTCCAGGCTCCCAGTCCCCTAGGTCATGCCAGCTGGTGCACATCTTTGGTGGCTGTGGTGCTTCCCGGGGTCTTGTGCCTACAGGTAAGATGGCTAAAAAGCTCTTACAGCCACCAAACTCGTGTTCTTTACATGGTCACAGGAGCCCATCTAGTTCCCAGGGGTGAGACCTTATATTTTGGGGTGACATATTACATGATTTTTGCGTTGCTGAGGGAACGTTACAGTAGGATAGCAGGGGAAGCCAATGAGCTGCTCCTACCTTTGAGAAGGTTAACCGTATGTACGTGAATTGGCTCTGTCCCGTGTGGATGTGGATTGATCCTTACTTCAGCAGTCAGTTGGCACTCCCGCTCGCTGGGCTGACCCCACAGCACCCATGGAGGACGTGCTGCTGCTGGCCTGCACCACCGCAGCACCTCAAACCCCTTGCTGATGCCTCCTCACCTCCCACTCTGTCCATCTCTCTTCCGTTCCAGCAGCTTTCCTCCTCCCGCCAGCTGGGCTGCGGCATCCCCACGATGCTGGTATCTGATCCCTGGGGCTGTCCAGCCAGATTTGCGCAGCACGTGTTTGTGTGTCTGTGTGTCTCTGTGTGTCATGTCTGTGTGTTGCTATTCTACCCTGAAATCCTTGCTCTGCTGGTTATGCAGTGCCACCCACTGGCAGAGGCTCCCAGAAATCCTCCTCTGCAGCTTTTCTCTGCCACAGGTGATGCTCCAAAGATGAAATATTAGAAGGATGGCTCTGGTGGGTGTAATTCATAGAGCGCATCGCGTGGGTGCTGGCCCGGGACATCTGGAAACCTTCTGGCATCCTTTCCAGTGTATCTCAGCGTACGCCGAGCCCAAGCTGCGAGCTCGCTGGGTTGGCAGAGTCCCAGGTGTCAGCTCAGGCTGTGTTTAAAGCAACTCAGGCTGTGTTTAAGGCAACTCATCCTGGCTCGCCCCAATGAGCCGTCCAGGCCCACGTCCTGCCTGCCGCGTGGCAGCAGCAGCAAGGTGGTTTTCCATTCCTGCTTGCTGGATGTGCCAAATTGGTTTATGTAGGTTCTGTGTTTGTGTTTTCTCATGCAGGATAAAATACAAACCCCCAGCTGATAGCAAAATCCATGCTGTACATAAGGAGCACGCAACCCCATGGGGAGTGTGCTCCCGGGGAAGCAGGCCTGGGGACTTGTGCGGGAGGGGATGCTTTGAGACCACTTCATTTACCAGTGAGCCTGGTCTCCCTGAATTTGCCTTGTCCCTTTTTGACCCTGTTTATACTCTCGCTTCCATCCCCAGTTTAATACCTGATGCGAGCCCAGTTGAGAAACAGGAGTAGAGACAGCGAAGAGATAAAGCAATGCAGTTCTTGGGGTTTGTGTGTAGTGAGCTGCCTCGTGCAAGATACGGCTGCCAGGCTGGTACCCAGGCGAGGCAGCCGAAATCAGCTCGCTGCCCGAATGCCATCGCCTTGTCAGTGGAGCAGCAGCACAGATGGACTGCCAGGAACTTTCTCCCCAGCCTCCTAATAGGCAGTGAGTGCTTGTTTAAAATAAAGCCTGACAAATGGCATGTTGGGGGCGTCAGGTCCTGGAGCACTGTCTTCCGAAAAGTATGAAAAGGCACCGGAGGAGAGTCTGGCACAGCCTCCCAGATGACAGTAATTAAAGGCTTTTGCACTCAGGCTCTGGGAGCTGCTTCTCTTGCAAATTGGCCTTGATTGAAGAGGAAGAGAATGATTAGGCTGAAGGGGAGCGATGGGGGTGGCAGGCGAAAACACCGAGGTAAGTCTCAATTTGTCTTCTGATTTTTTTTCTTTCCCCCCTTCTTCCTTCCTCCCAAACGGTGTCCGTGTGGGTGGAGGGAGCAGCGCGGCAGCTCCGCACAGCCTGGGCTGGCTCTGCCTGCGCTGCTCAGGGGGTGCTTGGCTGAAAAGGAGCAGCTCTGCTCTGCTCCTGCCCGTGCAGCCCCGGAGCATCACCCAGCACACGGTCCAGCCGGCCCTCTTCTGGAAAGCTCTCCGGGCTGGATGGCACCAGGGTCACCCATCCCTTTGCAGGGCTGGCAAAGGGGGTAACCCCTGAGCTGGCCTATACCCCTAGCTCCCTATAGGGGCTATACTCTTATAACCCCTGTAAACCCTAGGGGTTACAGTGCTTTCCCCTATTTTAATTATAACAGGGATGTCAATAGCTTGGTCAGTCTCGGTTTTACCACATTATTTATTTTAAACCCCTGTTTTTTATGAAGTTGTCCGAATATATTTGGGTTCAGTGCTAAGCCCTACATCAACGTGAGTGGTTCCTGCAGGGTAGCTGATGGCGTTACAGAAATATGCTCCCTTCCCTTCCTACAGGTTTGTCCTTTCTCAGACCCATGAGCACCAAAGATGTCCCGGCTCTGGCTGCCCTGGCTGGAGTCCTCCGTGGAGCAGTTTGTCTCGAAGCTCTCAGGGAAGTCACCGCAGTGTGAGCGCGGATGCTGCCTCCAAACCCAGCCAGCTGCTTCACAGCACGGGGCCAATGAACCGGTCCAAAATTCAACCCGAGAGCCTCTGGGCCCCAAGTCCGGAGCATTAACAGGCAGGTAAAGCAATTCAGCTCAAGTTATGGCAGGACAGAGCATCTCTTTTGTCCTGGTGTGAAGGGCAGCTAACTAAATGGTCTTCATGCAAGCAGCTGTAGAAACTCCGGCACAGAGTTTCTGAGCAGCCAGCCTCGCTCGAGGAAGCTGCCGGCCCAGTCTGCAAATGGATCCTCTTGTCTGGGTCCGGTCCTGCAACCACCGAACCCGGTGGCCAAAACTCCCTGTGGGCAGCCGGGGAAGCAGGCCCGCTGCCCTACATTTGGTGCTCGGTAATATTTGGATGCGATAAGTGGTGTGCTTAATCTAGTGCAGCAGTCGTGTTTGTCGTAGGGCAGTAACTCTGCAGGGTTACCATGAAATTCAATGCAGCTTATGAAGAACGCAGGCTGTTGCGGAGGCAGGGCTGCAAACCTCCGGCAGGAAAAAAGCCCTGGTGCGTCGGGGTGAAACCTGTGTTTGAATCAAAAGGGTGATATGATTGAAGAAGGGACAGACAAAGACGCGTGTCCATCCTTGCGTGCTGTGCCGCAGCCCCTTCCCAGCAGCAGGGTGGGAGATGCTCTGCCTGGCCAGGCTCCAGCTCCTGCGGTGGCACTCGGCCACCCTAAATCCTCCCTGGCCTTTCGGAGGGGAAGCTGCTTGCTGGAGGGAGCGAGATAAGTGAAAAAGGGAAAAACCAAACAATTTGCTTCCAGCTCCTGCTGGCAGCGGAGGCGGTTACTATGTGAGCAAGGCTTGCAGCACCGGTTCATGCAGTACGGTAGTGTCTGTGTACCCGGACCTCTGTGCTCTTGAGGTCAGCTCGAAAACCTACTTGAAGCCCACGGGTGGTCCCTGAGCTTTGCATCCAGCCTTAAATATCCTACTACACTCTTGCAAAATGGCTTACTTGGCCACGCTCGGCAGCGTTGCAGCCGTGAGCGGCCGGCTGCTGGAGAAGCAGCTGGATGGTGTTGGAGGGGTGACGACACCCCAAGTCCATACAGCCAAGAGGGATCAAACTGGCATTGAAGGGTGATCAGAAGCACTATGTCTGAGCAGGGCTGGATGCTCCTCTGAGTCTGTGTGTGCTGCTTGTGGCAAACCTGCAGTCATTGAGGATCAGCATCACATTCCAGGCTAGTTTTTCCTTCAGAAGGTGGAAAAGAAGAAAAGAGCGTGCTTTCTCCTCCAAACCAGAAGTGAAGCTAGGATTCCCTTTCCTTCCCCAAAGCATCCAGGTTCGGTCCTGATGCCGCTCTACATTACCAAGTGAGCAGCAGCATCTTGCTGCTCCCTCCCACCATTTCCATTTAAACCACCCTGAATCCTGGTCACCGTCAGGCTGGCTGGTGAGTTCAGCTGATTGTGCTCCAGAACAGCGCGATAAAACCTCCAGAAAATTATTTTTAATTTCCCCGTGATCCCCAAAAGCTGCCTGCAAGCCCTGTGCCGCACTGGGCTGCGAGAAGTTCCCAGGGGCTCACGGGGTTGGGCTGCATAGGGGTGAAAAGGGGGGTCTTTAACCCCCCCAGTGCCAAAAGGCACCTCCATGACCCTGCTGCTCATCTCTCCCAGTTATGTGCTGTTGCAACTCGACAGCAGATGACAGAGGTTAGGAAAAGGCCTGGGACAGCTGGGATGTCGTTGCCATGGAAATCACACAGTGTCTGGAATAGCAAGAACAAGAGCAACTCAAAAAGTAATGATCTGTCACATTGATTAAGGGGGAATCAGAGGGATTTTGTTTGGGGAAAGCCTCGTGCTTCAAGTAATATGAATCCATATGCCACATCTCCCTGTTCGCCTCCCCCTGAAGGGCTCTGTCAACAGGAAATAATCTGATTTGTTTTGACCAGGGGTTTCTCCGGGGAGTACCGACGTGGTTCCTGCCCATCAGCTGCGCTGCGCAGCTCCGCCATCCCAGGATGAAAGGCACCAAGTCGATGTAATATTCATTCACTTCCTCTTCCCTCCTTCATTCATTTCTTCATCCATTCATCTGCTTCATTCACATTTCCCCGGCACTTTAATGAGCAGCGCTCAGCCTCTGCAGTCCTGCAGAGCCTTCCCCTGGTACGCTCTTCACTGCAGATGGCTGTCTTCAGGCTTATTTATTTTGAAGGGCAAACCTCGGCGTGGCTGGAGTGGGGTCACCTTATGCCCAGCTGGGCCCTTGGGTCTCTAAACCCCACATGGTTCCCCCCAGGTTTTGCTGTTCCACCTTTCACGTCTTGATGATTTCTCCCTGCTGTGATTTCCGTCTCGTCCAGCTCACATCCTCTTCACAGGAGCTGCTCACGGTGCCCGATGGCCATCGCAGCCCTCCTGGGGACACGGGGGGGTGGCTTGGCACAGGAGGGGGCGGGTGGTATCGCTGGGGAAGCAGGAGAGAGCCGAGCGTGGGATGGGCATCGCTGGAGTGCTGGTGCCCGGCGCTTGCTGCTGAGCCAGAGCCGTAAGCACAAACACCCCTGGGACTGTGTCACCTTCTGCCTGCCCCCGCCACGCCGGTGCCCTTTGTGGCGCTTGGGGAGCACGGGGTGATTTCTTTTCTTCTCTGCCTGGTGTCCTGCTCACAGAGACCGATTCAGCGGGGGCGGGCAGGTGATAGCCCCCGTGTGAGCTCCAGGCTTGGGCTAGGGGAGCAGAGCTGGGGGCCAGCAGTCATGGGGTGAGGGGCTCGGGCAGCCAGGGGTCACAAGCCACATGCAGAAGCAGAGGCAGGAGGCACACGCAAGCCCCTGGTTTTAGGGATTTCCCTCAGATGAGCATGGGCTGTCCCTTCTGTCGCCCAGTTTTGGGCACTCGCAGGGTATAGGTGGGGGGAACAAGCACATCTGTATTTCAGTGCCCTTTTTTAGCCGCCCCAGAGCAGGTTTGGGGTTTTTTCCCCATCAGCTTATTTTTCTCTTGAAAATAAAATGCCTGGGTAGAGGATGGGTAGAAATCCAAGAAAGCTTAAAAGGAGAAAACTAATTTTCCTCCCCATGATCTCACTAGTGGAAAACGATCCTTTCCTCCCCCAGCCCAAAACCCGAAACACAGGCTTTTGCTGTGCGTGCGGGTGAGCTGTACTCCATCGCTCTCCAAATAGCTAAATGCATTTCTGAACTGAGGGAAGCAAACAGAAAACATCCGTTCTTTGTATAATGGAGAAAGCTTTCTCTTTTGTTCCCTGCTTTTTATCAAGTATCTGCTGCCATTATTGTTACTCACTGGGTTATTACCTCCGAGTGGCTACTTCCACCAGCGTGAGCTGGTTTATTGTCTGCTCAGAGCAATTATGGATTGGGATAATTCCTGCCGTGCTGTTTCATTGTGGAAGGATCCGCTGTGCTCCATGGCCAAGGTAACTTGAGGTGATTTGTGCTGCTGAGTTACCCATCAAGTTAATTAGGAGTGGGTGGCTGGTGCCTCGCCGTATGCTGGGGCGTGTGCCCAGCAGAGGCTGAACCCAGGCATCTTCTCGGTGTGAGAGGTATTCAAAGGGAAGTTTATTCAGTGGAGCAGACTGGGGTTAGGTTTATTTCTAGGACCAGTTCATCTTTATTCACTGGTTGACAAAATGTTGGCCAAAGCGTCCTCCCTCCGAGGGTGCAGGACCCTGTCGCTGTGTGTGCGTAGAGGACAGGAGTGTCCCTGCAGGAGGACTAGCAGTCCTGGTGGAAGACACTCACTGTCTTGCTCATTGCTGATGTCTAGGAGGTCGTTTGGTTCCTTGTCCTGTGCTGCAAAGACGAGAGGAGGAATGTGTTTCTTGTTGCACGTAGGATTTCCCCTTAGAAACTGCCTCACCTTGCTCGTTGGAGAGGGGAAATAAGATGAAAAACGTTTCTCTGAAGTTTGAAGTCGAGACCTTCTCCTGGGCCTCGCGCATCTGCAGAGATCAGAGCCCCAGTGCTGTCATGCTGCCTCTTTGAACCAGGGGGAGTTTCACCCCAGGCAGGAATACACACCTGGCTCCACGTTAGAGGGCTCAGCCTGCAGGTTGCAAAAGTACCTGGTTATTTTTATTCCTTTGATACTTGATCTGCTATAAAAATAACCTCTTTCTTTCTCTTTAGCTCCTTAGGAATCCCAAACAAACCTGCCACAGGTGAGGCACTGCCAAACCCCCTTGGTTGTCCATGCACAAAAGGGGTCGGGCCATCCCTTGCACAGCCTTGCTTGGTGCAGGGTTTCTTCTGAAGACACGAGGCTTTTGTTCTGCAAGAGGACCTGCGTGGTATTTGCAATCCAGATGCTCAGGTTAGTAACAATGTGTTTATACATTCACTCGCTAATCAATAAATACAAAAGTGTGACACTTTTAAGCACTTGCTAAGGCCCTGGCAAACACATTTTTTCCCACAATTAGTAACCTGTGGATTAGGAAGCCGTGATTTTTATTTATTATTAATAGCACACAATAAGGACAGATTAGCATGAAACTATAATGCCATCACATGCTCTCGAAATCCTCCATGCCAAGACCCCATCCAAGTTCAGCAGAAGTAGCAATGAGCTTTTCTAAGGAGGCTTGATGATAAGAAGTCTTTTTTCTTGCTGGCTTGGAAAAGGTGACTAGCAAGGTTGAATTTCTAGGGTTGTATGTATATATAAAACATTGCAAAATTGCGTTGTTCAGTTATTTACCCCATTATTAAGCTTCGCCCTCCATACCCACAGAAATCTCTAGGTGTCTGGACTGCACCTGACACAGAGAAGTTCTGCTGGACCCACTTACTGGAGCTCCTCTTGGGTTTGATACTAAGCCCATACCCTGGGCTAGGTCAACATTTGCCCGTTTCCCAATATTTTCTTGTGCAGAGAATGGCTTCATGCTTTCTTTGCTATTCAAACGTAGCCTGTCTGAACTCTCAGATATCCCTTCTGCAAGAAATCGGTGGTTCAAACTGATCTGAAATCACACAAAGACTTCACCCCTTTCCTACCACAGTTTGGACCCTGGGAAATGTTGTTTGGGGCAGAGGGACCGGGAGGCTGTAGGAAGTCACCTCTCTCCTGCTCCCCTCTGCTCTGCCTCTGGTTCAGCCGAGGTTCTAAGGGTCTGGAAATCCATCCTGAAGTTTCAAAGCGATCTTCCTTGTATCCTCACTTGTCAGGCTAAGTTCCCAGAGCAAAGGGAAACGGTTGACATTCACAGAGCGCATTGCCCTCAGCATCACAGTGATGGCATCTGGCAACCTGTAGGACAACTCTGCCTTGCCTCATGGGGAGGCAGAGAGCAGGCAGGACCAGGCAACAACTCTTAAGTCACGATGCTGTCCCTGCTGCTTCCTTTTCCCATCAGCTGTGTGAGGCAAGTTCTGATTTTCTGCTCAAAAAATTGCCTGGATCAAAGTTTCACAGCTACTCTTGCCATCCTAGAGTGCACTAAGGTATGCGTCGTCCATGCACATTTTCTCTTCAGGTAACTCGGTGCCCGAGTGGATCACTGGAGTCCAGGATGACTTGGGAGACACACGGAAGCCAATGTCTACCTGCTGGCTGTAGATGGGGTCCATGCGCTTCGAGGCAGTAACGTCTCAGGTCCAGACAGGCACCCGGCAGTGATATCCTGGTAGGTGACTTGAGATATCCATCAGATTGTAAGACAGTGGAGTTGTCCAGAGACTTTTCCTACACAATGTTGGTGTCTTACATCCCTTTTCCCTCATATTTTTGGCCCTTGGTCTGCCCG
>NW_009649934.1:801023-824233 GCF_000708025.1 Charadrius vociferus
GGCACGCTGCGTGCAGGTATCTCTTGAGTGCCCATCTGCATTCATGGAAATATCCTACCAGGACCTGATGGCATTTGTAAATATTAGCATTTTGTGAGGAAATACCCTGTTTAAACATAGGGTGGTATTAACTCCATCTTCTTTGTGTTCCCCCATGCTCCTGAGCTCCGTTCACCAGCCCCGGCCCCTGAGACAGCTTCGCTGAAAGCAAATATGTCAGTCTTCACTGCACAGGGAATATTTTAAGGCTCTGAAAACAAAGTTTGTTATAGCAAAGCTGCCAAAAGTGTAACCACTGCCATGCTAAAATATCCTCTCCTCCTACATTTGTAACGTGGGAGTCTTTTATATCCTCTTTACTGCTGCTGACCCATACATTTGTCTTGGCAGCAGACGTATATAGACTGGGACCTATTTCAGTGTCATGCAAAAGAGCTCTTAGGTTAAAAGATATATTACAGCTTACTGGAAAGCTTGAAATTAACTGCATGATGATGCCGCGTGAAGATAAAGAACCAGCAATTTTATTGAATTGTGATTTTATCCCTATGGGCTGAAGGTTTGAACTGCGTTAACATCTCCAAAGGTCTCCGTTTGCCAAATTAACTATTGAGTTTTGGGCAACTAGGTGGAAATAGGAGAAAGAGACCTCGTTTAACCGTTTCCAGAAAAGCACTGCCTCCTTCTCCACTGTATAGGAGTAACCCAAAAAGAAGGCAGCCAAAACACAGCCGCTGCTCCAGCCATCACTGCCCGGCGCGGGGGCTTCAGGGAGGGCATCCGCTGCCTTTGCTCTCAGGCACAGTGGCAGGAAAGACTCTGTCAGTCCCTACAAAGCTCTGCTGTGGTTATTATTAATACCAAGCCCATAAATGATAGTACTTTGGTGGCTAAATTCCTCTGTGGTGCTGAAAGACCTCTTACAGCCCTCGGATTTAAGCAGCGGCACCAAAGGTGTCCTCGGATGGCCCAGCATTTCCTCGGGTGTCTGGCAGTGGTAGGCAAAGAGTTAACGATGGAAAAATACGTACAGGTTTGGGGGAAGGATTTTTTTTAATATACGATTTTGCTTCACATCTGAGCTCTTGGCACAGCGTCCCCCGCCTCTAATCACACCTTATAACTGCAGTTTAAATCAAAACCCGCAAGGCTGGACCAGTTGGATCCAGTTTCTATTAAGCCATTTGATCTGCGACTGAGCAGACTTGCTGTCACCAAGCCAGTCCCCTGCCTGCGCCTCTACATAATGAGGCTCCCGCGGCAGCCTGCCGCTCCCCGCTCAGTGCAGGGGAATCCGTGAAATACCAGGTATTTTATGGGTACGTTCCCCCTGCACCGGCGCTCTCCTCCTCTCACCCCCTCCCCAAGCAGCCGGATGGTGAAGCACAACCGGCGGCTGCACCGGCGCGGGGAGGAGGCTCTTGCCAGACCGCAGAGCACAGCTGAAAAGCTTTGGCCATTTAATAGGTCTAAAGAAAAAAAAAAATAATAAAAAAAATATATATTTCCAAGTTAAAGCAAAATCCCCTTTTTGTCCCTCACTGTAATTTGTTTGAATATTAACCCCTTGAAGACATTGGTCAGTGGTTTTGCTATTAAGGGCACTATGCAGTCATCAACGGGTATGCGGTTGCCTTTAATAAAAGGTGAGATCTCATCCTCTCAGTGGTGCATCGCTTCTCCAACAGACCATGGGTTGGAGCCACAGCTGATGAAATTGCCTGGGCCCTGCTTTGATCTCTGCCAATATTAGTTAGGGAGGTGGTCTCCTGATTTTATAGACTTAAAAAAAAGTCACTGTTTACTCCTTAAATTAACGCACCCGCTGATGCACACATTAGCAATAGGAAGGAAACAGTCTCGGAGGCAATCTCGGCCACCTCTGTCCTGTCCGTCACTGCTCCCGGGACCCCCCATGTACGCAGGGCAAGAGGATGGAGGGCAGCGATAGATAGCTCAGCATCCAGGACTGCATCACCAGCCTTTGGGTTTAGCTCCGTTTTGCAGCCATTTTGAACACTGAAAAAAGCAGGAAAAATAGCATGCAGCCATATAAATCCAAGCCAGTCTCCTAAGCCAGATGTGTTTGAAAGCAGAATTGCAGCTGTGACAGGGAAGGAGTATATTTGTTAGCATTTCCTGCCTTTTTTTTCAATCTATCTTTTAAAAAGCACTGTTTTGGGTGGGAGGTTTGTTTGGGTGAAATTATTCAGGACTTATTCTATTAATGGGATTTTTTTTCTTTCCCTTCATGTGTCACTGAACCACACGAGATGGCTGTAGACTCTGAACTCTGAATCCCCATTTGAGGACTCTGAGCTCCTGAGGTTGATTTTACCACTTCAGTAATAGGGGAAAATATGTGAATTGGTGGCAGAAGCAAGTTATATGGTGAGCAGAGAGAAATACAGCTCCAGAGCCAGGTTACTGCTTGAGACAAGGCTGTGGCAGGTGACGGCGTCCGGCTCTCCCAGCAGAGATGGCTGTAGTGAAATAACGCAAGAGGTCCTGGTTAAAATTAATTGAGTTAATTAATTGAGCAGCTGTGGGACAGCTATTTTCTCTGCATGCCCTGACTCTTTGTCCTTCTCTCCGAAGGGAGACAGTGCTGTTGAACCCATTTATTGGCAATGCTGGTTCTGTGAAGCCGGGGCTGTCATGTTCAGTGTCCCATCATCTCCGAGATACTCATTGCAGGTGCCTGAGCCTCAGCTGGGACTGAGGACTTCTAGACTTTGTGACAACATTTTCTAGATGCAGAGAACTGAGAGAAGGAAATATTCTGGAGAGTTTCTATGTTAGTGTCTGCAGAGGGATGGCATTGCCTCCCTTCTGCCTGCTGCAAGCCCAGGATGGGGTCAGGGTGCTGGGTGGCACCTGTGAGGGGAGGGCGAGCTACGTGCACGGTGTGCTTCAGACTCCTCAAAAATGATGTAAACCTGGACCTTCACTTCCCTTTTGTTACGTGCAGTGGGTCAAGTCCTGCTCTGGAAGTTGCTGGAATGCAGATCAGACACGTAGCTGATAGAAATGCTGTTGTTCGCCTGTGGAAGAGGTTTTGGGGTGGAGTGGGGTGGGGTTTTTTCAGCCAACCCATTCAGGAAAGAATAAGCTTTTATTTTCTTAGCCATCACTTTTTGCAGCATGTGTCAAGCTAACAATGGCTGGGTATTCCTCTGAGGCTGTAAAATAAGCTCATTCATCCTTTCTCTCTATTTGTTGTAGGGAGAACAAAACGGGGCGGGGAGGGGGAGAGAAATGACAAACCCACTGAGCTACTGTTTGCTCTCCAGACGGAGCCTGTGGTACAGCACCAGCAGCCAAGCAGTGCTCTGGGTCAAACATGAAGGCAACGTGCCGTTTGTGTTCACTCCACTGTATGGATGCAGGGCGAGGGAGAAGGAAGGAATGTCAGTGGGATCCTCTTGTGGGCTCCTCCTCACCAAGGGGAGCCTCCCTCCTGCCGCCTTTGCCAGAGCTCTGTAATTTCCAGCAGGATCATGTTAACCGCGGACCATGCAGGGAGCAGGACTGGGGTTTCAGTCTGTGGCCACCTTCCCGTTGAGTCAGGGCTGAATCACCACCCTGCGCCGAGCGCAAAGGGCCACGGTGCTGCTGGAGATGCTGATGTGGTCGTAGGAGCTCAACCTGCATCAACGGTGGGGATGGACGGAGGATGCTGTCACTTGGCATGTGGTGGTGGCCTGATGTTGCGTGGCATTGAGATGCAGCGGAGGCCCAGGAGGAAGATAACAAAGTGACATCTATGTCTTTGGAAAGAGAGACAGCAAACAAGTCGCCTGACTCCCTGGAAAAGGGCTTGGTGGAGGAGTTTGGGTGCTACTCCAAAACTCCCTGGCAGTGACAGGAGACTGGTGAGGGCAAAATGTCTAGCATGGCTGTGGGACAAGGACAGCAGCACTGCAAACAGCTTTACCTGACAGGAGCAAAATGCTAGAGAAAGTATATCCAAGCATTTCTGGGAAAAGTGTGGTTTACTATGCGGCTGTCCTGGAGAGCTGCAGGAGCAGCAGCTGCAGGTAGAGGTGACACACACTGACAGGAGACCTGATCCAGTTACAGCCCAAATTTCAGAACTTGTGAGCAACCACTGAAATACTGGTGGCCAGTCTTAGCTGAAACACAGACCTCACCAAAACTTAGGTGAGCTCATGAGCACTCGGACTGAGGCACTTTAAACAAGGTCGTCTTGTCACTTGTAAGGTGTCTCTGCTTGGCCCCAAGCTCTGCCTGCGTCATTTCCCACTAGAGACCATGCTGATGGGTTTGAACTTTCTAGGGGGAAAGGAGGTTGTGGGTGCTTAAAATAAAGGCAAAAGTCTGGAGAAGAAATGGTCCTGAGAGGAATTGGGCTAGACTGGATTGGAGGATCAGGATTAACCTTCACCTGGCAGTTTCCCCCCTTTCCATGGATATTCCAAGAAACACCAGCTGTCATTGGCACTGGAAGCTGCCTTAAAGGTCTTGAGATGTCAGACCACCCCACTTCTTTCCAGGTTGGAGATGCTTTACCTTGGCTAATCTTGGCTAAGCCATTGGCACATCCCAGTGGCTTTGCCAGCAGGGAGGTCTGGCTGGAGCTGCTTGGCCTGGAGATGGCAGTCCAAAAGCAGGAATCACATCCGGGGAGAAGGAAGATTCATAGGAAGGGTTGAAGAAGGGAAGAAGCGGAGCAGACATCCCTCCTGTCCTTCCTGCAGGTCTAGGGCCTGTTCTTTGGTGGGTTTTGTTGGTCCAAAAGCAGAGCAGCCATTCGTCCTGCTGTTTTCCTCCCAAATTCTCCTGTCGCAGCATGACCAGTGTGAATGCCAGCAGCAGGAAGACTGAAATAGCAGCTACCATTGCTTAGGCCCCACTGATTTGTCCTGTGGTTTTTCTGTGTCCTTTAATCTCCAGTAAATAATCCCTCACTTCCTTGCGGTCTTTCTAATTCCATGCTCCGCGCCGGTGCTTCCTGTAAACACAGGGGGTTGGTGGCCCATGAATGGCCACTGCCGTGTAATTGAGGCTCTCCCCAGCCTCGCAGAGGGCATGTGACAGGGCTGTTTTTCAGGCTGGATGTGGCCATGTCCAAGGGCTAAATAATGGAAACGCCTGACTCTCCTCTCCATCCAGCCGGGAGAAGTCCGGGCTGGTTCCGATGAGGCCAGTGAATAATACAGGTGTAAAATCAGCATGTGTGAGAGCATCGGGTCCCGGCACCCAGTGTGTTGTGCCGTCTGGCCTCCAGTAATCATGATTAGGCAGACGCTTGAAAGCAAAATTGGACTAAATCATGGGCAATGAGGTCCCTCCAGCATATGTTTGCACTGGTGCTTGCTCTCCCTTGCAGGAGCCACGTCCCGTGCAGAGGCTGTGATCAGACCTTGATCACCCCTTCGTTGCCACATCTCCAGTCTAAAACTTAGAGTGGAGTCCTAAAATTAAAGAAAGAGATGAAGGGTCTGTGCTGAATGAAGGCCTTTCCTGATGTTTGTTGCCCCACTGGCTTGATCCTTTGCAGTCTTGTAGGTAAGTGGCCTCTAGATTCTCTGGGGCACTCTGGCAGCAAGCGGAGTTGAGAAGCCATTTTTCCAATCAAAATACCTTTAGCTGATTTATGATTCCAGTAGCTGTAAGATTTGGGTATCAGATATCCATCCTCAAGCCTAAGAGAATTTATTTTCCCCAGGTGAGTTTGCGTTAAACGGATGGTGGATCAAAGAGGGTTGTGAGAAGAGCAGGGCTGGGTTTTCTGGGTGGCACAGCTTCTTCTGTCTGCAAGCTCATCTCTCTGGGTTTCTCTTCGCTGGTGGATGCCTCCACAGATACCTGACCATCCAACAAACCTTTTTTTCAGGAATGTCTTTGCTCCCAACATATCTTGGGCTCTCACTTGTGCTTGTCCCAGCCATCCTTGCACATGGGGTGTCTGCACGCACCCAGCTGGAAGATGACAGTGAAAGTGCGCTTATGGAGGTGGTTCTGGAGATGGATGGGTGCAATCCTACCAGCCCTGCCAATATTTTGCAATGTTAATGCTTACATATTTACAGCAAGACACAACCAGAAGAGGGGTCTTATAACCAGACTGTTAACACGTGCTCCTTCCCAGCATGGCTGCTTCCAGAAACCTCCAGGTTTCGATCTGCTGGCTATTTCAAGTAAGCCTCAATTTGTTTATTTTATTTTCATAAGCTCCCCACAGCCAAGCTGTGACAGCTAAGGGAAACCTGCTCAGTCTTTCACTGTTAACGTCTCGATTATCAGAGCACTGGCTTCTTCCACATGAGGATGGTGCGTGTGTATGTTGGCATTCCTTAAAGTATTTTCAGAGCTGAAGCGTAAGCAGGGACTCAGCTTGGCGTGGCGTTGGGGACACTGAAAAAAATGCTGGGAGGGAAAGGCCAAGCTCAGTTTGTGTCATTTAATGCCACTTAACGTCTGTCACCTTGTTTAGAATGTGACAGACAATAGCAAATATGTAGTAGAGCTGAGTTTTCCCATTAAATGCTAACAATCCATTTGTGCATCACCGTGATGCTTGTATTGTAGGGAACTGCGTGCATCCTGCTGCTGGCTGATGTGCTATGGGTATTCTGCTCTGCGCACTCTGGTGTTGAATAAAGGAAGAGGGGAGGGCTGATGCGAGGAATCAGGTGGGAAGTTTGGGTTTCTGTCTGCCCATGCAACGCAACTCCAGCATGACCAAATGTTGGCAGGAGCGATCCCAAAGCATCCCATGGAGATCAGATGGAGGGGGGGACTGGGAATTGCTGGGTTTCCTCCCAACCACCTTTCCCTTGCGAAGTAGATGCCACACTTGCACTAGGTTGAGCTGTTGGCTGCAACAGAGCTGTAGGCAAAATCGGGCAAAACCAAAACTCCCAAAAGCTGTTCGATCTGGTTGAGCTGTTGGCTGCAACAGAGCTGTAGGCAAAATCGGGCAAAACCAAAACTCCTACAAGCTGTTCGATCTTGCCCTAAGGCCTCTTGAAAGCATCACAGGTGTAGAAGAAATTACCCTTTCTGTATGTATTTATACATACAGAATATGGATCTCATGAGCCTCCCTGGCCTCAGGCTGACCATGTGCCTCCACTGCTCCATTTTTTCCGACGGGAGATGTGAGAAGCCTCGAGAGGGACGACAAGGCTTTGCCCAAGCAGCAGTAGGAGCCCTTGAGACCTGAAGCCAATAATCCTTGCCTGGAGCTGGTCCCTTTGGCTCCAGGCACTGCTGAGTTTGCTGGTGGAGAAAACCACTGCGTTGGATCAAACCACTGTTAAAGGAGACTTCACAAAAGTGAATAGCTAGTGGTCAAAAAGAGCTGCCAGACTCCTGCTTTCTCAGTAACTAATAAAAGTGCTTTTTAACACAATTAATGTGATGTCTTGCTAAAGACTGAAGGAAATTGGAATTGAGACATTTGTATTTTGAAAGACTCTGTGGAAAACTTCTGTTCAGACTGGTAGGAATGAAACCAATAAATTTCTGAAGAAACTTTCTGAATTCAGCCTTCAAGATAATAGATAGGCTGTTCTGACTGCGGATAAATAAACTCTGTTTTTATAAGTGTTTAAAGACCTTCGGGATGACGAAGTGGAACATACTTCAAGTCTCCAAAGATGGGAAGTGGCTTCTGAGTCAAATGCCCTCCCGTGCCAGGGCTCGTATTTTAGGCTGAGATCACTCTTTTGTGACTTGTTGACAGGTTTTTTGTTGTACTTTGAAGAAAAAAAGGGAAAACGTCCCAGGCTGAAAATAGCAGTGAAACATTCCCCAACTGGCCAACCTGTTCTTCAAGAAAACTTCCCAGGGAACATAAAGCTCCAGCTGCAGCCCTGAAAATGCCAGCTAAGAAATGGCACGACGAGCAATGACTGGGGTGAAAAACCCACTATTTTGGGTGACAACAGTCTCTACCTGAGCATTGTTCATCTCTTATCTCGTGGTGACTACCTGAGGAAGGAAAGAAGGTCGGTAGGTTGGTTCCCTCCAGAAAACACTTAGAGGATGGACGCAAGATGCGAGCAACTCACTTCCTTTTTGCCTTCTCCTCTCATGAAGAACAACCCTACTTGCAATTCCTGCCCTCTCCGGCAGCAGCCGCAGCCATCCCAAAGGCAGGTGGTGAAAAGGTTGGATCAGAGCTCATCACCTTCTGGAAAAGCAAGGCAAGTCTCTGTGTTTGTGCAAGGCTGGGGCTTAGTTCTGCAAGCAAAACCAAAACAGATGCAACCCAGAGCCATGGGTGGTGAGCAACGCTGAAGTATTAGCACTAAGCTTTGTTTGCTTTGTTCTCCTGCGTATCTATCAGCTGATGTGAACTGCTGGGTGCGTTGGGCAGAGGCCAGCAGTATATGCTTTATTTGAACTGAACGTAAAGTCATGTTTCTGGAGGAAAATAGAGACAAGTCACGTATACAGAGTGAAGCCCAAACCAGGCTGATGGACATGGGTGCCTGCAGTGGCCCGTGGCTAAAGGACAGTCACAGAATCACAGAATGGTCAGGGTTGGAAGGGACCTCTGGAGATCATCTAGTCCAATACCCCTGCCAAAGCAGGGTCACCTACAGCAGGTTGCACAGGATGTCTGCAGAGTGGGAGACTCCACCACCTCTCTGGGCAGCCTGTGCCAGTGTTCTGCCACCCTCACAGTAAAGAAGTTCCTCCTCGTGTTTAGATGGAACTTCTTATGTTCAAGTTTGTGCCCGTTACCTCTTGTCAAAAAGGACTGTTCCCATCCCCCTGGCACCCTCTCTTTAAGTATTTATATTGATAAGATCCCCCTCAGTCTTCTTCTCTCTACACTGAAAAGACCCAAGTCCCTCAGCCTTTCCTCATAAGAAAAATGTTACAGTCCCCTAATCATCTTTGTAGCCCTTTGCTGGACCCTCTCCAGCAGGTCCTGGCACAAGGGTGGCACGCTGGAGCAACGTGCCTCGAGGTCAAACGCCAGTGCAGTGGCCAAGTTGCCGAGGCCCAGAGAAGAGGCACCAGACCATTTTAAGGGCTGGCTCAAGGAGCTCCAGCTCTCTGGTTTCTCAAAGAGAAAAGGAACGGAGAGCAGGTCAGGGCTTGCGATGGAACAGGGGGAGTGACGGGATTTAGGAGGCAAAGTCTTACAGAATGGCTGGAAACAGGCACCCAGTGAATCCAGCCTGTGAAAAAGGCTCTATTATTTAAAAGTCATGAATCACGGAAGCACCTTGGTGAAGCTTGTGCTGATCCTCCGCTGCTGAGAATGTTTTGATCCAGACTGATCCCCCTCCCAAAGCAGATGGTCTAATTCATGTGGAGATTAATTCGGGTCTGAGCTGCCCTGGGGAGGAGCCTGGACGGCTGCAGCAACCCACCCTGCCTTGGAGACTGGATTAGGGAAAGGTTGTCCTTGCCAAGGAGCTGAGGAAGAACAGCGGAGGGTCTGGAGGAGGTGCTGAGGCTTTGACTCGGGTGCAGAAGATGTCCCAGGAGCAGGAAGATGCAGCAGCAATCCCTCCAGCTTGGCACATGGGCCACCCTGCGCATCTGCTGCTGCCTCAGCAGCACCTCCTGGGCTCAGGTTGCTGGCGGTGGGGGCAGAGGGGAGCTTTTTTCTAGCAGGGAAAAAAAAAAATAATCTGCTTGCAAGTAACCAGCTCACACTCCGGCTGGCTGCAGGAAACATGTGCTCCTGCCACCAGAGACACCACAGTTGCTACAGCAACTGCAAAGCACAGAGACTCACCAACACCCTCCCTCTGCCACCCTCCACCCCCAAAAATAAGGCAGAGCGGGGAAGGTGATGGTGGGGAGACAAAGCCCCTGGTGGGGATGACATGGCCCCCGGCAGTTGGGGCCGGGGCTGCTATGTGCTCTGCTCCTGCCCAGGCACCACCGCGTTCCCATCAGTCCTGACGAGCACAAGGTTTCCAGGTCGATATAATTCCGCTCACCGGATCTGCAACGCAGGGACGGCCTCGCAGAGCAGGCACGCACCCCAGCCTGGCCCCGAACCCAGGCATCTCCCCTGCGGGGATCTGCGGGAGAGCGATGCTGGGTCAGATCCTCAGTGCTTGTTCAGCCACCGGGGCCAGTGCGGGAGCTGCTGGGATGGGGATGTGATGCCGGGAATGCTGCGGGGAGCACGGCAGCAAGGCGGGGCAATGGGAGGCTAAAATCAAGCTGTGCTTTGCGAGCACCTGCCATCTCATTACGATTTAAATCGGGCTCTCCGTGGTTCCCAGCACTGTGCCATCCTGCCTCGGTAAAAGCACATGGTTTCCCCTGGTGTTCCTCTCTTAAATATTTAATGGCAGGAGGAAAAGCTGTTTTAAGAAATGCTTCAGTGCTTCCATCCAAACAGAAGGTTGTTTTAGGTGGCCAGAGCAGACAAGAAAAAGCTTTAGCTGTAATTTTTCAGGATCCTTCAGCTATTGAAGGGGGTGGCAGCATGATGACACGGGGTAGGGGGAAAAGGAGAGGTGTTTTGGATGCCCAGAGAGAGTAAGGACTCCTGGGGCCTGTCCTGCATCCCCTTCCCAACTCTGTGTCACTGCCGCCTGATTTCTTTCACTAAAACACTTGAAAGAGGCTCCAGGTTTGGAGCTTTAGTGGAAAATGCTTGAAGATCACCTGCCCCCAGATCTTAGCCAGGCTGGATGTGTCAGGTTTGCCAAGGGTATAACGGAGATTTAAAGGCATCCACCTGCCAGAGTCTTCCTAAGGATTTATTGGAGTTCATGAAGTGGTTTGAAAAGCCTGGATAAAATCACTGTGGAAGGAAATGTGTTTTAATCCCGGCCAAGTCATAAATCAGACCATCCTTAATGCAAATGACTGCTTGAGATGAGTCTGATACAAGAGGGGAAGGCTGTGCTGCTTCTTCGTTCGGCAGCCCCGTGCCCCAGTCCATCCACTCCTGTGGGGGCCACCTCAGTTATTGATGGTACTCAGAGCAAACCTTTGTCTACACAGATGCCCCACACCTGTGCATTCAGGGGTGGGATGGCAGTGGGGCTGATGGAAGTGTTGCCACAGCCTGTATTATCTTATCTCCTTAATAAAGCCCATTTACCTGCGGGGCCACTGGTGTAAGGCTGAAATCAGTGGCCTTAAGCACTGTTTCCAGAACAGGGTGAGCACAAGCGCTATTTAAACCAGTAAAACGTCCCAGGCACAGCACACACAGTGGTCTGCACTGGGCTGGGGCTCAGACAAACACGGCCAAAAAACATACATTAAGTGGTGTTAAAATGCAAGTTTTCTTAGTGGGAATAGTGAACTCTGCAACAAACCTGTTTGCGAATCCCAGCCCCTTCCCATCCAGCCGCTGGTGCAATTAGGTTTCCATCTGAATGATGTGCAAAACGGGGCGTCAGTCAGTTCTCAGCACTGACCTTGTGAAAGGGCAGTGCTACTGGGCTGCTCAATAATTTATGTCCTTAATATCAGAGGACAGCGTTTGCGGAACTTCCTATTGCTGCCACCCAGGATAAGAAGCAGCCTTCCGAGAGAGACGGGCTGATTGCAGCAAGCCCTGGGAGCGTGCGTGGAGCACACCAAAAGGCATTTGCATTAGTGGTTTGGATGGGGATGTGATCTCTTAATTAGCGCAACCTTCTGGAAAGATGCTGGTACAAAACCATGGCTAAAATCAAGCAGCAGATGCTGTGCCCTAAAAATCAAGCGGCAGCCACAGCCGGGTGGCTTTCTGCTCATCTGAAGGCAGGAAAAGAAATAGCACGAGATCTGTTTGGTGCTGTAGAGAGGATTTCACTGCTGCTGGGCAAAGGATGCAGCTATCTCTGCACCCCAGGAAAGCTGAGACGGCCCGGCGGCTGGAGCAGGCAGCCCAGCCACAGGGAAGCATTGGGGGTGCAGGGGAGCACCACCGGCTTGCAGAAATTAAGACCTGACTCACCATCCTGTTGATTTCTGTGCACTAGATAGTCAGGGGAAGGAGATTTTTAAGCAAATGCTTAGAAAAGTAATAGTTTAGCTGATTTTCACCCATTGCGCTGCTCTTCTTCCATCTCTGGCAGGCAAACGGCTCCAGTGCCCAAATCCTTATCTCGTAAGGCAAATAAGGTGAAGTCCTGGGAGCAGCAGATATGGATGCCCATACTGGACCAGGTCCCATGGATTTTCCCTCACAGCAGTCTGGCCACCTGCCCGCGACTCTGCCCCAGCTCCTTCTGCTCCTGAGAGTATAAAACTTCTGGGGCTTTGCTGGTGGAGCTGTAAGAGCAAGGCTGACCGTGTCGGGCCACATCCTGCTTCGCTGGCATCCGTGAAATCCATGAGGATGCCACGGTATTGACAGAACCAGCTGTTCATTAGAAAATTACTAAACACGAGCAAGCAGCTTAGGAAATGCCCTTGCTGCTAGAAACTGGGCAAGTGCCAAAGGACGGGCAGAGGCAGCAGGCAGGGCTGGAGGGGTCTCCGCACTGCCCCAGGCAGCTTGATAACAGCTGGCAAAGCATCGCATAGCTAGAAATCCTGTAAGAGAGGTCTTTGTCCCAAGGGGTGATTTGAAAGCCACGTCCTAATGAAAGTCAGAGGAGAACGCCAGCATGTTAGCCGCCCTTCCTGCCTCTCTATCATCTGTGTTAATGAAGAAAGTTTTTGGAGCCACCAGCCAGGGATAACATCAATCAAAAAGCCCTTTCTGCCCTGAGCCACCTTGCCTGAGAGAAGAACCCAAACCTGAACTGAAATGAAGGTGCTGTGTCACCTGCTCTTCTCTGGGAGCGCTGGCAGAGGGTCCAAAAAGCCGGAGCCCTTCCCATGTGGAAAGTTTCTGGTCCTGCAAAGCCCTGTCCCAGGCCCCCCCTCAGCCATCCTGCCACATTCGTTAAGCGAAATAGTGTTAATGTGCTTTGCTTACTGGAAGCCACTGATGTTGATGTCATGTGAGCATCATTTTAATGGATTCTTCATATATTGCAGCACTTACAGGGCAATTAGCAAGTCCTTCCCCAACATACCTTAGCTTCCAGCATGGGAGTTCATTTTGGGTGAGAAAAGCATAACCCTGAGCATGACCCCCCGCATCCAGGGGCTGCTGCTTGGATCAGGGTCCCCGCGGGTGTCTTCGGCCACCCAGGCTGGCCCAGGCTTCGTTTTAAATGTGTGCAAAGCCCTAATGAAGGCCAGGGTGGAAGGCTGGTGTTTGCAGACACCTCTGAGGCTGTGCTTACCCGATCGGCTTAATTTTATGTATTTTATGACCCAGAATCCCCATCCCCACTACCCTGCAGAAGTGCCCTGCACCGGCTCTTCCCCATGAGTGTCACCACTTGATGCTAGAGTGGTGGCTTTGGGTGATATCTGTAACTAAAGCACTGGCATTTCACAGCTGCAGTCCTGGATGCTCCAGCGTATCACTCTCCTGGGGAAAAGGAGATGAAGGCTGCAGGGGACACACGCACCAGAGCCACCGCTGCTTGCCATCGTCCCCCCTCCCAGCGGCTAGAGTCCTCCGCCATCGGGCATCGCACCCAGCCCACGGCTCCTCAAACCCCAGCAGGGTCTCGTCCTTGGGCCAAGCTGCTATTGCTCCTCCTGTTCCCAATCTCCACGAAACAAGCCCGACGCTCCTCTCTCATCCCGAGGCTGCTCCAGTTGCTGCTTTCTCGGTGTATTTCAGGCACCCAATGGTTAAAATTTTATTTAGTGTATTTATTTCACCTTTAATGGACTTGAGGAGGACATCAAGCTAGACAACAGTCCTTAGGAGAGGAGACGCTTGCCGGGTCAGAGACCTTTTAGCTTGTGCAATGAGGTTAGCGAGGCAGTTTGTCCCCACATCCACCCAGGCAACACAAAATGGGAATGAAGCGATTCCCTAGGAGTAACGAGAAAACAAATGTGGAGTGGTCTGCATGGAAACCCCCAGGGTGCAGCAAAATAAGGAGCCATCGCACGTGTGTATTAAGGCATAAAATACACTGGCACGTAGCCCATCTTTAATGGGGGATTCCTCTGGTTTTAATGCCCTGTGTTGCAGCCAGGCATTAAAATGCCGGGATGTGTCTTGGCTGCAAGGGATGGGAAAGGGCTGGGGCTGGGATGCAGCACAACGCAGAGCTGGGAGGGCCATGGAGCTTAATTAACCCGCTCGGCATTTTCATTTGTCTCGATCCACGCACTGTACAGGCCTACAACCCTTTGATTGTACAGAAAACAAAGCTCTTGTGCTTGAATGTAGCAACTACAGTATTATGGTCTTGCCTTAACTGGAGGTTTCTAAAGTGATTTAAGTCCTCCCTGCCTCTGGTGAGAAATAGTTGTCAGAGTGAAGAGAAATCTTCCTCTTTTTGTTTTTCTTTTCTTTTTTTTTTTATCCTTCTGCTTAATTTGCAGCCAGTAAAAAAAAAAAAAAAAAAAAGTATGCAAGGCCAAGCTATCAACATCTTTTTGGGGTAGTAGCCCATTGAAGCAATTGTAATTTTTCCAGCATTTTGGTGGCATGCTTGGCTGTCGGTCCTGTCCCAGTTGCCAGCTGTGGCAGGGACCGTCCCTCCCTGCCTGCCCAGCTTCTCTGGGGAGTCGGGATTGCTTTGGACAGCGGGTTTGAGAGCCCCCAGTCGACATGGCCCCACACAGCCCAGCCTCATGCATCACCCATGGCTTTCCAGCCACCAGGAGGAGGTTTGCTGGCTTATATCCCTGTTTAAAAATACCCGGGCCACCGCTGCATCTCGTCAGTGCGGGGTTCAGGATGTGCAGTCCTCTCTTATGCGGGGTCATTAATTCACTCCCATCAGTGAAGGGCTTTGAAGATGAGATGCGCTGCACGAGTGCTAAGGATGACTGCGTTTACGTCTCTTGCCTGCAGGTCCCTGGGTTAGAGGTGCAGGAGCCGAAGGCAGGGCCAGGGAACCCCACGCGCTGCCCGCTGCCCTGCCGCCAGCAGCGCGGGCAGCCCTTTCCGACAGTTTGGAAAGCGTTTGCATGCAAGCTCTTTCCAAAACCCCCAAATTGGGCTGCGAGCCAGGGTTTCAGCCCCGCTCAGAGGGCGTACAGGGCACACAGCACCTGGCAGGATCAGGCCCTGCTTATCTCCTTCCCCCTCCCCAGCTCTGCTTGAGCAATAACCTACTTTCTTACTTTGCCGAAAGAACATCTTGGATTATGTTGCTGCAAATGAAAGGTTTCGGTCATGGTATCAGATGAGGTAAGCTGCAGGTAAGCAGTGGGTTTAACGTCAGCTTTTTTGGCAGCTTCTTTATTCCTTCTCCGCTTTGCACAAACAAGCCATCTTTGTGTGGAAGTTCATTTTCCTTTTTAGCCGCAGCGTTTGTCAACACAGCTTCCCAATAATCCTCTCCACGCAGATAAAGGCGAGCCGGGAGCCAAACCGGATCCCTCTCCTCCAGGCTGAAAACCAGCCTGCTGCCCACTCCAGAACTGACGGACAGTTCGTTAAAGGGCTCTCCCCTCTAACGCAGCCCCTGCCACTGCGGAGAAGGGCAGAAGTTGTGCCCACCTAACAGATCCTAAACCCCAGGGTGACACTCAATCGGCCTTAACTCCTTCCTAATCAGTCCCATGCAATTAAGGCGCAGGCATCAAAACCCCGACCCTCGGATGGTCTGGGATGGCATAGCACCTTTCTGTCCTCTTTAGGAAAACTGGGGCATCATCCACCAAACTTCAGTCCAGGATATAGGCAGGGAAAAAGGAACTTCAAATCGCTTTTGCTGTCTCTGTCCTTTACGCATTCATTCTCTTTTTGATCTCGTGAGGCTCTCAGACCAACATATCTAAATGGTGTATCACTTTATATTAAAAAAAAAAAAAAAAACAAACCCAAACAACAAAACCACAGCAAAATCCTTCAGATCAAAGCCTGATGTGGGCCAGGCTGTGCACCCTGTGGGCTGGCAGGATGGGACCCTGCCGAGGATCCGCAGTGTCCCCAGTTTAGCCAGCAAAGGCCGGGGAAGGGGCTGGCTGTGCCATGCGGAGCAGCACCCATTTCCGCAGCCCTGCGCTTGGCTGCTTCCCTTCGGTGCCGCAAACCTGCTGGTCTGGAAAACTTTAACTTGCAGCCTCGTTAACTGCTTCATTTCTGCTAATTTGCACTATCCCACCCCCCACAACATCACAAAACTCTCCAGCAAAGTGAAGGCGGCGTGAGCTGAAATGCCTTTGCCGCCGAGCGAAATAGCATCAGGGCTCGTGCTGCTGTTAGAGATCTTTACGGAATCGAGCAGGTCGATGAATAATCCATTTTAAAAAATCGTAACAGAGGTGCTGGGTAATTGGGTACAACACTGGCCTAAATTTATACATCAAGTGACGAACCCTAATGAAAAACAAAACTAAAGGGCCCTCCCTGCATGGCGCAAGTTGGGTGCCGTACAGTTTGAATCCTGGTGAGCAGCCAGTTCCTGCAGGAGTGGCTCTGTCCATACCCGCTCTGCGCCTGCGCAGAAATGGTGCACGGGGTTTAGGCAACCTGCACAGGCATTGATTTTTTTATTTTTTTTCCCCCAGCTTGTGTCTTTTAAACCTCAGCAGTGCTGAAACGTGCCGTGGGCTCGCAGAGGACACGTGCAGCCGGTGGGATGAACTGCAGCCCGAACAGCTGGGGCTCCACATCCTTCTCGTCAGAAATTCCTCCCGGACGGTGTTTCAGGGGATTGCTAGGATTTGAGGAGAGAGGAGGCTGGCTGGAAGCGGGGCAGGCTCCAGGTTTATCCTTGAAAGCCCCCGTGCTGCAGAGCCCAGGGCTGCGTTTGGCAGCCTGCCCGCGGGGAGACGGCGGCGGCTGAAGGCCGCCTCGTGCTGTACGGACTCACCAATCCTCTCGCCAGCTGAACCGGAGATAAAGCTCCCTATTAACAATGCACAAAGCAGGCCAAAATCTGAACACCTTCCCCAGCGGGAGGTGAAGCAAAAGCTCAAAATAACTTATAATAAGTCCTTCCTGTGCTCCCGGCTAGAAAGCAGCCGCGTTGGAGCTCTCCCATAGCGTGCCCGGCCCGCCTGACGGGAGAGCAGGGTGCTGAGCAAGGCTGCGCTGCGCTTTTCAGCACGGCGGAGGCAAAAATGAGGTAAAAAATAACCCCATCCCAACGTCAGCGTCAGAGCTGAGAGGAACCAGAAGTCCCGAGCTGTTTCGAAGTCGCGTTAAATAATAAAGCAGAGAAATGAATAAATTAGCTCAGCGTCTATTTAGGTCAGCCCTCTCCGTTTCTCCCCGCCGCCTCCGTGTGCCTCCTCCCCGCAGCGATCAGCTGCTCCGCACATGCTGTGCCTGCGGATCTGCTCGCTCCTTCCGAGCAGCCGGGCTCTCGGGAAGCGCGGGTTGAGCAGGTGTCACATCGGCTGCGCACGTTCACCCCGGCCTTGGGAAGCGGCAGGCGAGCTTCCTTTTCCGCTGCCGGGGCAAAAAGTATTCTGGAAAAATCCCGTTAAAGCGATGAACGTGGGCTGAGCGCACTTGGCTGCTCCCTTGCCGGCGTTATCTCCTACACGCAGCCCTGCAGGGAGCCGCAGGGTCCTGCTCGGCGGGCTCGCAGCTGCCCAGGAGCCCTGTCTCCGTGCTCTGCCGGCTCATCTGCTGCCAGCCCGGTGCAGCCTCTGGGTAGCCCTGGTCGTCATCCAGCTGTTTTCCATGCCCAGCTTTCAGCCATGGCAGCACCCCCACCTTTGGAGACCATCCTTCCCCACCTTGCAGGTGCCCCAGGCTTGGTTTTGTGATCCTTTGTTGAATTAGGGGCATCCAGCCAACCAAGCTGATCGACACAGAGGGGAAAGGGCTTTTAAACCCCTAAGCTCCCCTCAAATCATTCAAACGCCTTCAGAAAAATGCAACTACCATGCAGTCCTCTCTCTATATATCTTTATTTACACATTTCCCAAGCCTGAAAAGCCCTCCTGAGGTCCAGCACATCTTACGGTTTTCAGCTATCAGCAAGCTGGATGAACACTCACCAAGAAGGAATTTATCAGCATCAAGGGCTGCTCCATCTCAGCCCAGCTCCTGCATCGCCAAAACTTAAAGGCAACACAACTGAGGGGCCCTCCCCAACCCTGCAGGTAGCTGGAGAAGGTCTCCAGTGATGAACCCAGCCAGAAGAAGCGTCCAGGGTGTAGGCAATGGAAAATGAGATGTTACTAAGTTTGGCCAGGCTTAGCTGGCTCCTCACGGGTCCCAGCCTATGAGTCACCAGTACGTGGGCCACCAGCACGGCCTCCCCTCTGGAGGAAGGAGTGGAGGTGGAAAAATAACAAGAGGAAACCAGTTGTTAGTAGTGCCAGCTCTGGGGAGAGTGGGAGGAGGTGGCAGGCCTGGAAAGAAAAGGTCAGGGCTGCATTGCAGGCTGCTGCCTGATTTCTCCTGCTGCCTTCATGGTGGCAACCTGCTTACAGGAACATGCTCGTGGAGGATGTGCAGAGGGTCTGGGCTGATCTGAGAGATGCTCTCTGGAGGGGAATGAAAGCCTCCGAGGGCAGCCAGGAGTAATGGAGCTGCTGTAACTTGTCCTTCCTTTCATTCGCGGTCCCTGCTCACCCCTCTCTTACAGTCGCTCCTCTGATTTCTGCTGTGCTAAGCTTCATTACACGTGTTGAAAGCAACTTTTGGCCCAGTGAAAACACCGTAAAAGAAGATGCACTTTGCAGATGTATTTGGAACAAACACGTCCCTCTCCCCACTGTGGCTAAACACCAGTGGAAAGCATTTGTTCTCCAGTAGCGCTGATGCCCACCTGCAGCTAACCCAGAGACTCTCACTCTTGCTGTTTGCGACGATTCTTGGTGACAGTGGTGGCAGGGAGAGATTCAGACAACTAGATTGTGAGCCACTGACCCTATTCCCTGCCCAAAGACAACACAATGAAAATATTGCCGGGGAAAATAAAAGATTGCAGCTCTCCAGCCTCTCCCAGCACCCCAGCTCTCCTAACTGGTGCTAACTGGAGCGCACCCAGTGGAGCACGCAAGTCTCAGCTACTGTTCCCATGTCCCTGCCATCATTCCAGGAGCACTTGCAGGGCTGCACCACGCTGGCTCCCCATCCCGTATGGATACCCACAGCTGTGGATCAGTACTTCTGCTCCCCTTTGCCTTGCAAGAACTCCCACTCTCTTGAAGCCTCCCATCTGACGATTGCCACTGGTTGCCACTGGTTTTTCTTACCTCCTATTGCAAGGGCACAAAACCAGCTGTCTCTCCCCTGGCAGACTGGCACTTTCTATAAGTGAAACAGTATTTCTTCATGTCTTTAAGAAAATTGTAACGGATGTCAAGGCAAAGAAGCCACAGCCAGGCAGGATGCCAGGTCAAGGGGTAAACTGCAGTGTGTTTTGCTGTTATTCCCTGGAGATGTTCCTTCTCCCTGACTGGGACCAGTGCTCCCACTTTGAGCCCAGAGTGGGATCTGTTATGCTCAGGCTCCCTCTAGTGCCTCCATGGCCTGGTGTCCCTGCTTCTCCGTGTGGCTTCTCCAGAGGTGTATTGGCCATTTGTCCCTGGGGACTGTCCGTTGTCCCTGCTCTCCTCCAGCATCACTAGCTTAGGCTTACTGCACAGTCAAGACCTGTTTGTCCACAAGCTGGGAACAACCCTAAAACTGCCCAAAATCCACCACATCCCACCAACACGGGGACCTGCCAGGTGGCTCAGACCTGCCTCTGCTCACTGGGGGAAAGGAGGGTGACGAAGGTGCCCATACCCTGCCAGATGCTCTCCATGATGCGGGTACAACCCTGCACACTGCAGCTCCGCTTCAGTAGTGTCTGCGGAGGGCGAGGCGGGAAGGGTGATGGGTGGCAAATGCCTGAACTGCCCTGGGGTGGGCACCTTTTCGTGAGCCAGCTGGGACAGCCAAAGGCATTGCTGTGCTCTCCCTGCTGCCCGATACCTCTCCTAGAGGGAGCAGCATTTAGGGGCTCCCCATAGTCCATGTCTAGCAAAGACAGCTGGGCTCCTTCTAATCAACACCCAAAACTGATAGCACTGATTTTGTCCGGTGCGG
This sequence comes from Charadrius vociferus, assembly GCF_000708025.1. NCBI lineage: Eukaryota > Metazoa > Chordata > Aves > Charadriiformes > Charadriidae > Charadrius > Charadrius vociferus. The sequence continues at coordinate 821,002 of NW_009649934.1, forward strand.
AAGACACCGCGCAGCAGAGGCTGTCTGCACACTGGGGCACTGGCGAGCTACGCTGTCACGCTGTGTCCAGAATTCTACATGGACACGGCCCTACCTCTTTTTTTCCCCTCCCATGAAAATGGGCAGGAAATTTCCCAGTGCTTTGGGAAATGACCCACCTCGATGGCAGGTCGAGCCTCTCTTGTGAAACCCAGCCTGGCTCAGCTGTGGCGTCGGCACCGCGCTGGATAACCGACAGCCCTGCAAACACTCCTGCTTCAGAAAGCACCACGCAGAGGTGAAGGCAGCCTTAATTTCTGACTTAACAAGAAGGTGGTTTTTGGTATAACTATGAATCAAGGTAGTTCCTGTAACTGCGGGTACAACAGCACACCCGGCCAGGCGCCTTGGCAAGGCTGGTGCCACGCTGGGTGAGCAGAAATAGAGCGAGGAGGAATGTGGGGTCCCACAGCTGTTTCCCGGTCCCAGGGGGACGGCAGCAGGCCACTCGTGCTCCCAGCTGCTGAGAAAGACCTCCGGACTGGCTCTCCGAAGTCATCCTCAGAAGAATCACAGAATCACAGAATTTTCAGAGTTGGAAGGGACCTCTAGAGATCATCTAGTCCAACTCCCCTGCTAAAGCAGGATTGCCTAGAGCACATTACTCAGGACTGCATCCAAGAAATGCATTGGAGCAATGGTCCCCAGCCATGGCTGTCCTGTGAGCAAGCAGTGCCCAAGGGAGGTGTCCCCGGCACCCCGTGCTTCCGCCACCTTTCAGCATGGGCTGTGGCAGCTGCCTGAGCCCTGAGACACGTTGGGAGAAGTTTCTCACATGTAACATCTTCCTTAAACGTATGTATCAGAATATATAATAGCAGAAGACTTCCAAAGTATTGCATCAGATGTCAACCCTCCCCATATCCTTTTTGGGGTGGATCGCAGCGGTTCTTTGGAAATTAGTGATTTACACCTGCGGAGCGCTTGGCCTGGGCGCTGAGCTTCTCCGAGTCACTGACATTACTAAAAAGGGGAGTCACAGTAATTCACCACCCCAAGTCCAAGTGTCAGCTCACAGGGAGGGAGGAGGCAAGATCAGGGGAGTCTGCTGGAATGTGGCATCAGCATGAAAGCTGTGACAAACCTAACAGAGATCCATCAGCATAAACATGTGTGATGCCAGGACATTGACTGAGATAACACAGTTGTCAGAGGCACTGTGAGATTTTTATTTTAACCTATGATTTTTCCGTAATTGTTTTGCAGCTGGAGTAATTACCATCCTATTTAATGAGCACAGCTCCTTTAATAGATGACACTTGGGCTAACATGCACTAATTAAGTCTGTAATTACTAAAAGTATGATTGAAGGTTTTGAACTGGCCGATGGTTCTTGATAAAACCGTAATTAGAGACATCACAGCTCATCAGAGCACAGGAGAAATTCAAGGGGTCTTGATCAGCCAATGGTGTACACAGGTCTTGATCCTGCCTTGGATCATCCTTATTACCTGGTATTCTATACTACCCTGAATATATTACGCTCAACCCGGTAAACTGAATGCACTTCCACGGTTCTATTTTAACAATTTGGCTTACGGGCTTTGTGTATCACCTGGGCATTAAGCACAGCTTCTCTAATCCCCACCTCTCGGACTGCTTGGCTCACGTGGCCCCAGCAGCCGCTGGGAAAGACTCCCAGGGAGCTCCGACAGCAATAACTGCAGTGGGATACTGAAAGAACTTGAAAAAGATAGCTGAAACCATAAAATAAACCCTTCTGTTTCTTCCTGCCAAGGAAGGCTCAGAAATGAGTGAAAAAAATCAAGAGTTTTCATAACCCAACAGCCAAGGTAAGGGGACCTGGCAGCATGTTTTTCTGCCTTCTGCAATGCAGCGGAGGTGAACACACCTCTGGGATTTAATTTTATCTTCCACTAAGCTCGGCTCTTCAATTTATCAGGAAGTCCGGCTTTCTTTCTGCTGTTGGCTGTGATGAGCTGGCCATGGCAATGTCCGAATATTTAAAGGCCACAGGGCACTACAGTGGGAAGAAATTTAAAAAAACAGAGCTTAAAAAGTCAGACGGTTGTGTATCAAGGAGGATTTCATGGAGAACCTCATATTCCAGCTGAAAAAAGACAGTAAAAGAATATTGCTATTTTCATGTATTTTTACACTATTTGCTAATAACAGATGCCCAAAATGAAAAAAAAAAATAGTAATAAGCCAAATACATTTTGCAACTTAGGTCTTGCTGGAAGTAAGAGAAATACTGAAATTAAATTGTATTAGCTTTCTCTTTCCTGCCTATTTTCATTTCAGTTTCATCACCATTCCCCATCTATCAAGGATAATTTATTTTACCCCATTTTTGTGATAGGATGAGACTGTTCACAGGTATCCAAACTTGAGGCAGAGTAGCTAAACGTTCCACAAGCAATCAGTCACTAAAAAAAAAATGTCCGGTTCTCTCTCCTGTGTACTGGTCCACGGGCTTTGGTCTCTGGGCTATTTTTTTCCAATCTGGGTTATTTTAGGCAAGTCACTTGTGCTTCTCATCTTAAAATAAAGGCAATCCCATAAAAAGATGGTAGTATTTTTCCATGCTACCACGACGCAGAAAGGCCTGGGCTCCTTTTTCAAAGGTTCCCAGTTTAAGGTACAGCAGGGCCAGACCAAAACACTGCAGTTCACACACAGACGGACCCCAACGGCCTTGGGCGAACTCAGCCTTTGGTTCCCCTTTCTCCTTTCACCCTTCCCCACAGGAGACGCCTCAGTCCACAGCCACGAACCACCCCGCAGCCGCCATCGGCAGTGGCGCAGCCAGCGCCGGGGCGCCCTGACAGCGGCACTGTGCATCTTCCCGCAGCTGGGGTAGCAGGAGCTGCTGTGAGACTTAACCCCGGCCCTCGGCCACTGGCAGCCGGAACCGCTCCCCTCCAGCCGGGCTGCCCCTGCCCGCACGGCCCGGGGCCTGCTGCCCTCGAAGGAAAACGGCCTGAGGGCGTGGGCTTGGCTGGTGCTTTTGTGAATCCACTTCATTTGCCCATCTTGGTCATTATTTTAGTGTTTTTTCAGATACTCAAGTATCTAAGTCTCGGTCTGCGCATTTTGCAGGAGTGAGGCTCGAAACTCGCCGGCCAGCGTGGCCGGGCACAGTGGGACACAGCACCAACCCCCCTGTGCCGTGCCGCCTCTTTACGGCAGACGCGCTTGACGCCGGGGGAGGCCATGATGGTGGGGGGAC
>NW_009649934.1:824780-840230 GCF_000708025.1 Charadrius vociferus
GCAGCCCAGTCGTTCTCTTTTAATTGCAGCGAGATAAGCTGAGGGGGGAAGGAGGTGTTGGTACGCAGAGGTGGAATGGTGTGTTTAATGAAGAGAGAGCTTTGTAAGAGTCAGGACTTCTTTGGGCTCAATACAAATATAATACGTAACCAGAAAAAATCAAGTTTTCGTATGTTTGAACTATGCGTGTTCCTGAATGGTGTTCAGCCTGTGATACTTTGCCATTCAAAGATGATCACAGTGATAAAATAGTTCTTGTTTGGGGTTTTTTCAGTAGTGCTGTAAGTTAGCAGAGTTCATGGGTAGATTCTGTTTGGTCCTGCACAGTGAAGGATGGTGCCCTTTAACGTTAAACAAACCTGTTTGAACATCTTGGTGATCGAGGCCTTTTATTGTACTAGTGGTGTCACCGTTGCTATATTGTTAGTTAACGAGGAGCCTGAAGTTCTTGGATTAGAAACTCATATGGTGCCGAGAGCATAGTGTGCAGGGGGATGAGAATAGAGATGCTTTCTTAATTTGCATTTAGCTTGAACAGGAAGGGTTAGAAAACTTTCTATTTCACATGGTTCTGATAGGTCAGATGGACTTAAAGGAAGGCTAATACAGCTGTGTAATGATGGCAGAAATGGTAATTTAAATTGTTTTCTGGTTTTCCATGTAGCCCGTAAGTGGCACAGAAATGGCATCAAGAAACCCAGGTCCCATAGATACGAATCTCTCAAAGGGGTGAGTATTTCTATTGATATTCTCAGGTTCTTAAGCCATTGAGACTTAACTGTGAAAAAAATCAAGTTGTTGCATTATTTTGACTGATGTATTTTTTACAGGCAGAGGCTTATACTTAGATGGTCAGAACCCACTGTGGGATTCTGTTTTATCTTTTGCTTACCGTATGTGCAGCTGTGATATTTTTAACCCACGTGTATATGTATAAAACTGCTTTTTAGTTATTAGCCAATTTTGTCTCTGTCCTGCTCAGGTGGGCATCACTAGCTGCTGCTTCCAGTGAAACAAGCACGTGTCAGTTGGATAGCTCTTCTTGCTTTGAGTACTACTGTGTCTCCTACTTCTCTGTAGCCTTTAATATTATTTTACTGTGTGTACTAATAAAGAGAATTTGACTCAGAAGATGAGAGGAATTGGCATTTCTGGACAGTACATAAGAAAATGACAGCATTTTGCTTTTTCTGAGGTTAGACAAGTGATGTAACAGGTCTTTTTTCACACTTGAACGTAAAAATGGGACATCTTGGCTTTTGGAAGGGTTGTGATTCTGTTTGCTTTGGAGTTGTGATTATCAGCTTTTTGGTAGGGACGTAAAAGCTTGTCTTCTGCATATCTCAGTGACAGTTCAGTCCTGCCCTCTCCTGCAGATAGTCCAGCAGTCTCTTGAGTCTGCCTTCCAGCACTGAGTGCCCATGAGTTAAGATGACAAAATCCCAACACTCGTATGTGCCAGTTAAAATGCCATTTACAGTAAAATAGTAAATGTTTCTCAGGGGATAGTAGCTGATAGCAACGCTTTTCAGTGCTGTCACTTTTTTCTGTTAATGTAAAAAGGAAAGGCCTGAGGAAATGCTATTGGTTTTTGCCTGAGGATTACATGTGTATGTGTTCACCTGCTGAGGTTGGTTTGTGGTACTTTAGATCTGGAATGTATTGTGGCACGGAAATGAAATTTGTCTTGCTTACAGCTTTACTCTAATTATCCTGTTTTTTCCTGTATGTTTATTGCTGGGGTTTGGGGTTGGTTGGTTTGTTTGTTTATGGAAATTAAGGAAAACAGCTAGTTAAAGGATGGTTATGGATGGCTACAATAATTTTGTTGTAATCAGAAAAAACTTCTGAATTAATCATAGCCAGCATTTGGGAATAATTGGAACAATCTGGAGAGTCATATATATGTTTTTACATCTGTCCCTTCTACAACATGGCTTATTCTTTGGCTTATTCTTTCCTTATTTTTATAGGTTGATCCCAAGTTTCTGAGGAACATGAGGTTTGCAAAGAAACACAACAAAAAGGGGCTGAAGAAGATGCAGGCCAACAATGCCAAGCAGGCTGCTCAGCAGAAAAAGGACTGACGTGGTTTAAGACAAAGGAACCCGTTTTCCTATTGGCATGTGTGTTACACCATTTTTGTAAAAATAAAATTAGATGTAACAAAGTCTTCACCGTCTGAATTTGAGGAGAACCCTCCAAAGGTCTTGTTTGAGTTGTATTTAGATGCCAGCCAGAGCTGTGGAGAGGTTTTGTGTTAGTAGTGTCAGCCTCCACCCACACAAAGTGAAACAGCTGCTCCATCCTCAGTGCTGTTCTACTATAGTCATTGGTACAGGTTGTGAGCATTTAGTAGTTCAAAGTCTGTTTTCAAGTTGGGAAATGGTTATTGAGTGAAGCTCTAAAATTTAAACAAGAAACAACGTGTTTCTTTTTTTGATAAATTGAAGCTAGTGTTGCCTGGACTCTGAAGTGACAGTATTCAATACAGGTAAAGTTATTTTTGATATTGGCACACATGTTAAGAGTTCTCGCATACCAGGATTTTTATGATGGTTCCTAGGGCTGCTACAGGAAGGTGATTTCCAAGGGCTGTTAACGTGTTTGCTGCTTTGCTGTCCAGGTAAGGCTGTTACAGCTATGGAAATCCTGAAAAATTGGAGGGCGCTGAGTGCTAGCTATAGTGTTAAGAGATCATAATAATTGGTGTTAGGAATGGTGTGCGTTGTATTCCAAAATACTTGAAAGTACCCACCTGATGAAATGTTCTGACTGGTGAGATCAGGGTAGTAACATTCAAAAGCCCGAGAGGTGTTGTGACAGGGTTTTGTTACTGCTGTCCTTCTGTAGATCGGGAGAGGACTTCGCTCCCCAGGTCCCACCAGCCAGCAAAGCTGTTTCAAGAAGTGCTTTTTAATTACTGAAGTGAGCCACCTGTTAAAATGTTCTTCATTGTTAAACAGTGTTAAACTGTTCTTCAAATTGCAATTCCAACGCTTGTCCACCCGGTGGTGTAAATCCACGAATCGACACAAGGGCTGGAAGTTTATAAGTATCTTCTGACTTTGCAGCATAGCAGCGAAATATGTGCTGGACAAAAAAAATAAGTGTTTCAACTGAAACATCCAACTAATGTAATTAGTTGTTTTTTTAAATTGTTTAGCCAATTACCAAGTTGCAGTATTATTTTGAAACAAGGTAAATATTTTGTGAATTGAAGCCATAAAGAATTCAAGTCTTTTCCCAATTCCCACTCTTTAATTGTTTTTGACTGATTAAAAAGACCACCCAGCTCTAAGCCAAACAATATAAAGAGATTTACTAACTTAAAACTCGGGAGTTGAGGAGTTTTAAAGTCTGAGGAAAGTCTGCAACCCCCAACTGTGATTCCTGCTTTGTGCATCTCATGGGCTGTTGTGGAGGTTGACGTTTGTCAGCCAAAAGAACTTAATTGCTGTGCAAGGGCAGTGTGCTGGTCAGGAGGGGTGCTGGGCTGGAGGGAGTGTATAGTCACAGGGTTCGTACCACCAGCTAGATAGTCTGCTAAATAGTCAAGACAAAAAGGTCTGGACCCCGCTGCCCACAGGAAGGGTGAGAGGTTCCTGGTGGTCGTCCTCCCTGGAGGGTTATTGTTGCGAGTGATAGGTCACCCAGAGACAGATCCACGGCACTTCAATCCCACTGGCCTCGGAGGTACCCCAGTGCCTGTGGGTAGGTCTCAGAGGTCTCGGGCTGTGTGGCTGGTGCCTTCCCTGCTTGAGCGAGTTTGTCTACAAAGGCAAGGTTGCACAGCTGTGGTGCAGGTTAGTGTGCACATCTGGCAGCCTCAGCCCCTGGCCCAGAGCTGCCCAGTGTCCCCCTGCAGCCCTTCTTGGGGCTGGCAGAGAGACGTGGTGTGAGGAGATGGTCCCTTGGGTTGCTGCTGGTGTTGGAGGACACGGAGTGGCTGGTTCAGCTGTGTAAGTGAAGGTCAGTTTGGCGCAGATGTGTGTTGTGACAAGAAGAATGAAAGAAAAAGCCTCAGAACAGGGGACTTTGTATTGCTGTACCTTCACCTGTATGTTTGCATATCTCCAACCTGTTTTAAGTTCTGCATTTGAAATCTCTAGCACTAAGGATTTTCTATCCAAGAAAGGGGATTTCATCTCCAAATTGTCTTGGTGTCTTCCCCAGTGTGATTGTGTTGTGAGAGTAGCTAACCCACAGGATGCAGTTTGAGGGAAGACAGAGAGAGGGAGGCAAGGATCAGGCTGAGAAAAGGATGTTGGCGTGTTAATGAGAAGCAGAGAGGAAGATTTGGGCTTCCTGTGGCTGCAGGCAGCTCCCCCAGGCCTGCCTTCAGAAGCAGCCGCTTCATCTTGCTGCCCTTCATGCTGCCCTTCAGTGGGACAGCTTCCCAAATAAGGGCTTGCTGACTTTCTGACCAAAATAGCGGCTGCGTGACAAAATGCAGCACGGTGGAACGTAACCTTAATCCAGGCATCATTGTGTAGCAAGAGACAGGAATTTTGTGAGCTTCCTCAGCAGCTCGGTGTCAGGTTTGTTGTTATCTGCTCCCTGCCTGCATGGTGGACCTGCAGGACGCTGCCTGGACATCAGTTGATCACTTACTGCGTTTTCTAACCCTGTGACAGCTCAGTCCACAACTTCCATCCTTGTGGTAGAGGTTGCCCCAGCCCAGAAGAAAACTGTGGAGGGAAGTGTGTGCTGACATGGCCTTGTGGTGGGTCTTCATCCTCTTTTGCTTGCCTTGTGAAATAACATTTAAGTTCTGTGTCTTGATTTCTGTTGGTCAAGTGAGGTTGAAGATCCTTTTTGGGAGTATTACGTAAACAGAGCCCAGGAGACGGAACTGGCAGCTGTGCCCCCCTTTAAACTATTCCCATTTTGCAGAGCTCTGTCATCTTTGACATTTAGAAACTTCAAAACTCTTATAATTAAGTCCTTGGTATCCTGCAGGAAGCCAGTGAGCTTGAGAGCGTCTCTGCTCAGCTACTGCTGTACATTGGGTTATACATTTTGTGCTTGCTGCTGCTGTATGTCATAACTCGCTGCAGATGATTTCTCCCCTTTGCAATTAAGAGGTCTCTGTATCAAGTTCCAGTTTGGCTCCTTTTCTCCCTTTGATTAAAAAAAAAAAAAAAGACAGGGAGCAAAGGGCACGTAACTGAATACTGAATCAGCTCATTTGGCAAAGGTGAGCAGTCACACTGAAAGCCAAGAGTACAGAACTGCGAGGAGAAATCAAAGCACTGGGAAACACTCTGATGAGGCAGAGTGTTTACTGGGGACATTGATGTTCACGGTGAAAATGAAAAGTAGAGCTGGATGCGTGTTGCTCCGTCCCCTTTACCGCCTTCCAGTAGTGTACTAAAGCAAAAAGCAGTGAGCAGAATACGAGTTTTGCTTTGCCCAAGTTTTGAGGCTGTTGCAGGTGTTCCTATGCAACAGGGGCTTTGGCACGGTGAAATATTGTTTATTTGGCATATCTTAGCTCACATTGTACTGCTGCTGCCCTGGTGGCAGACAGATGACAGTAGGCGAGCTGCAGAGGTTTTATTAGGGGGATGAGTACCAAGTGTCTTCAGGTCTTCCTGCAGTCAGTTCACACAGCAAAGTTTTACTGAGGGCTGAAGAGAGGCCTCGAATATGCTGAAAAAGCTGCAAACCAGGGCAGGAATTAAATCTACTGCCAGTGAAAGCAAGTGGAGCACATGGCCTGAGAACTGTGGCTGCGTCCAGTGGCACGGGCTGCTGTCACCTGCCAGCACAGCTTCTGTCTTGGCTGGGGGTTTCAGAGCACACAGATCTGGGGACTGGTTTAGTGGTAAGTGGATATTTGCCTAACAAAAAAAAAAATATGGATGCTTCAATGACTTTTTTTTAATTATTATTATTATTGTTGTTATTTTTTTCAAGTAGTGCTTGTGGACCTGTGTCACATTCCTTAAAGGATTCTGGCACCAAAGCTTCACTAGACATGCAGGGAAAACTGCAAATTTGTTTGGAGTTGCACAGGTACATGGAGTCCTCTGGGTGGTTTTCATTCACCAGTAGTACATCTCAAGGCCCATCCCCTCTGTGGAGGCTTCAACTGGGTTGATCCTGTACTGGTTACTGGTTTTTCAGCCGTCTGACCCACTCGCCGGCCTGTCATATCGCGTTCCATTCCTAATGCAGTTGTTCCCGTGTTTGCCAACAGTGAAATCCACCCGCAGCACCCCACCCCGTGGCATTTGCTGTCTTACTCCTGGAGGACAGGCAGTCTGTTAAGACAAATTGGTCTTGCAGCAGTTTTTCTGACTTCACACGGAGCGTGCTGACCTGCTGGCACCTCTGGTCTGAAGACTAAAAAAGCCCAAATAGTCCTCAGTGTGTCAGCTTTTCTAGGGGCAAGTTTCGGTTGCTATGAGACCTTGTTCCTCCCTCTCCAGCCACCACCTTCCCTGTTTTGCTCTCAGAAAAGAGTGGGTAGAGAGTGAGGCTGTGACTTGCTGCTGCCTGTGCCATTGAACCAAGGGGGGAGAGCTGAGACACGTGGCTCTTTGCAGCCATCATTTTCCCTGGGGTCAGAGGGATCCTTCCAGGTCTCCCCCCAAGCCACCAAGTTGGCTGAAGGGAGGGGGTTAAGCTGGGAAAGTTCCTTACTTTTTTCTCTTGTTCACTCTTTAGGGAGCCAAAGCCTATCAGTAAGCAGTGGTGAGTATCTTGGAGATGTCCTTGCTCAGTGTTGGGATCTGGTCAGGACAGGAAGATAATGGGGCTGTCGGTGATGCCTGCTGAGATGTGATGTGAGAGTGTGGGTTGCCCATGGGCTGGATGGCTGTGGGGAGAGCTGGTGTCACCTTGGCTCGTGGCCGAAGCCCGGGTATTGGCACCTCTGTGGAGGTGTCCAGGCCTGGGGTAAAACATTTCAGCTGTGTCCTCAGAAGTGGGTTTCAGTGGGAAATTATTTCTGCTGCTACACTGGGGAGGTGAAAAAATGATTATTTTTGATCTCTAGGCTACGGGTTCATTGGAGACAGAAGACAGTAACACACAGGAGCTTTTCCTGGCACAGGGTTGTTCAACCCAACACATTTCTGTGTCTGTTGGCTTCTGCTACACCTGCAATTCTGCTGAATCAGCAGGGACTGTGGTATCAAGGGCTTGGGACCCCTTTCATTGGGTCTTCCAGATGTTTGCATAAGGGGCATTCCCAAAATATCCTAGGTTTTAAGGAAAAACATCTGCTGGAGCTGACAAGGGTTCATTTCCTTGGTTGTGGTTTTACAAGCACTGCTTGGTGCTCGTTGTCCAGAGGAAAGACACAGCAGTGTCCTTCCAAACATCTGACAACTCCTCTCAGGCCTGTTTTCACCTCAAGCCTGTTTGGTCTGAATTGTAGTATGTCATTACAGCTACAAATGAGAGCATGTGTCATGCCAAATACAGCTGCTCAGGGTGTTACTTCCATGGGGGTGGAGGGAGGCTGATTTGGGGAGTAAAGGCAGGAGGACGGTGCAGTGGGCATGGGGGTGCTGGCATGGGGGCACGCTTGCCCAGGATTTGCACTGACACAGTCTTGTGCCTTGCCCTGCCAATGTTTATTTTGCTTGGGTAAACGTTTGATTTTAGCAACACGAACGCAATGCGTGAGCTGTGCTGGGGCTGTAATTCGATGGGAAGAGGCAGCTATGTGCAGGGGGAGCTGCTAATGCAGCAGGAATGCTGCGCTTCCTTGGGACGGGAGAAGATGGCACCCGGGGCCCTCCGGGCACAGCTTGTCTTCCTCAGCCATGCTGTCACCCCACGCCTGGCAGTCAAGACCCAAAGCAGGGTCATGCCTTGTTCAGGGCCCCTGTGGCCTGAATGGACGTGATTTCTGAGGGGAAATTGGGTGTTTCAGTTCTTGCAGTGAGGTTTCCACCTAAGGCTCCTGGAGGACTGTGAGGTGCTGCAGGGCTGCCATTGCCTGCTTCCTGCTAGGCTGGGCGAGGTGGGAAGGAGGCACCCAGTCTGGCTTAGGAACGGCTTTTATTCATGTTTCCAAAGAAAATACAGGTGGTCTTTCTGCATGTGTCGCAGCGTGGCCGTCAGGATGGCGGGGAGGAGGAAGGGGTGTCCCTTGAGGACAGCCAGGGTGAGAGCAGGGAGGAGAGGGACTGTCCCTCACTCGGGGATTTCGGTGATGGTATAGGTGGTTGTTAATTCACATTTTGTTGCTAAAATGCTGCTGGTGCTCCAGTTAAACCAGCAGGCACCAGTGCTGGCTCCTGAACCCACTCACCATGGCAGGCATGAGGAGATGCAACACAGCAGCTTCCCACCAAGCACCCGTGGCTTTGCCACTGGGCTGGCAGCAAAATACCTCCTTGGAGACTTAAAGCTCCAACTGTGGTGTCACCTTCCCAGACACAGTTTGCAGGCGCTCAGCGTGGCCCTGAGGAGCAGCCCCATTAGTCACAAGTATGTGACCAGGGTGAAGCTCTCCCTAAACCTCCAAGGAACGACCATCTGAGGCACTCAGTATTAACGCGTTTTATTTTCCCAGCGGCCACCCTTCTCAGCACTCAGTCTTCATGCTGGTAGCCAAGGGACTTAGCCAAGGAGATGAGGTGTGGAGCTGGAGGGGTTTAGGAGATTTGGGCTGTCATCTGGCCTCAGATTTATTCAACTCCCTTCATAAACTCCAGGAACTCTGCCAAGGGGAAGACATAGGAGATAACGGGTGTGAGGTGGGACCCAAGTGCCTTTGCAGCTGCCAAGTGCCCTCTTGGCAGGTTTCCCCAGCCCTTTCTCCTTTTCCACCCCCCCAATGCGTGAGAGGCGGGGGAGGGAGGGGGGTGGCTACGGCTCCTCTGGCCGTGGCAAGGACTCCTCGTGACTCCCACTGGAAATGTCACCAGAGCCCAGCATCAGCCTTGGCCGCCACCGAAACACTAGAGATGAGCACCTGGGGAGGGACATGGCCACCAGCTCAGCTTGGAAATGGTCTGGGGGTCATTTTGGCAGCATCGTGTTCGAATATACAGCCCTTTGGAGGTTGTGCTTGTGCTTAGGGGGCAGGTCTCTGGTGAAAAGCAGGTTTGCTTCAGCACAGGCTGGCTCTCTCAGTGTGCAGAGAGTTAAGGCAGCCCCAGGCGCTTGCCACCATTTCACAAGGATAAGAAACCCCCCATCCCTGTGCAAACACCAGCTGTGATCAGGCATATTGCCCAGCGCTGCCTGCACAAGCTCACACCTGTCCCTGAAGGCAACCGAGACCACAGGAGCTGCCCTGGGGGACACTCGAGGGCCCACAACCAAACTGCAAGAAAGACTCCTACCGTCATAGTCAATCCTGCCATCATTGTTTTTATCTCCATCTTTCATCAGTTCTTCTATGTCGTCCTCGGTGATGGTCTCTCCTGTTGCCTGCAGCATGATCTTCAGCTCCTCGAGGTCGATGTAGCCATCGGCATTTCTGTGCATGGATGGAAGATCTCAGAAGTGTACCAACATGCTGGGGAGGGGGAGCTGGGGTGGCTGCACTGCTCCCACCACCCCACCATGCTGAGTCACTGCCCTTACTTATCAAACATCCTGAAGAGATCTGAGAGTTCCTCTTCAGTTTTTCCTTTGCTGTCGTCTTTCATACACCGGACCATCATAACAAGGAACTCATCAAAGTCTACAGTGCCGCTGCCTGCAGACAGAATAAACACCATCAGACAGCGCTACGGTGGGTGGACAGGCAATGCCAAGAGATCAAACTTCCCGTTGGAAACCAAGGAGCGAAACTCAGGAGAGCAGCCCTGCAGCAAGAGGTAGCTTTCAGGATGCTGTCATAAGTGACTGAGGCCATGAACTGACTTCATCACCAAATTTTTACTTTCTGCAGTCATTCTGCCAAGGCAAAATGAACCAGAAGTCCTACTGGAAGCACTGATGAATGGAAATTCCTGCTACGGAATATGGATATAAAAGCTCCAGAAGGCAGGTATTCATGCAGTGTGGTTTTGCACCAGCAATACAGTACTGTTATTTTCAGTGACATAGTTATGTTCCTTTTTTTGCCTGACTTTTAACTATTTTTTTTTATTATTTTCCAGTTACTTAGTACAGTATCTCTGCCCAACTTACAGTGGATTTTGTTATGTGTGATCACTGGTAGACTGGTTTAATCAATATCGGCAGTTATTTATATGTGTGTGTGTACACATTGGGAAAGACTTTCACAATGACAGAATCCTGTAATTGTGGCACTTCTGACATGGCAGTTGCTGCATTCAGCGTATATTTTGTTTTTTAAATGGATCTCTGCAATTTCAGAGTAGCCCCCAAAATCAGTTCAAGCAGTCTGATCATTATAGGAATAATATTTGTAGTTTCTCTTTGCCTGGAAATTTTCTAGAGGAACCAGGCTGAAGTTTGGTGGGTGTTTAGTGTCCTTCAAAATCACAGCGCTGCAGGTTGCTCCTTGCAGGCTGTGGCTGTCCCTAGCACGGATCCTGCCAGCACTGCGCAGACGCTGAGCACTCCCAACCTGCCCCATTCCCCCCATGCCTGTGGTGCTTGGGAGAGTAGAAGAAACCCAAATCTCTCACCATCCTCATCCACCTCGTCTATCATCTCCTGCAGCTCCTCAGGGGTGGGGTTCTGCCCCAGCATCCGCATCACCTTCCCCAGCTCCTTGGTGCTGATGCAGCCATCCTCTGCCCCCAGCACGAAGATGTCGAAGGCAGCCTTGAACTCTGGGGAAAGAGGGGAGAGGAGATGTGGGGGTCTCGCCCCATGCCTCGACCCTGCAGGTGGACAGCCCTGGGGCAGGGGGCTCATCCCAGGCACAGCCTCCCCTGCCTCTGCGTCCCAGCACTGACCAGGCATGGCACGGGAGGGGAAACCCCGGCACACACACAGAAACTGCCTTTCTTGAAATGCTGGTGGATCAAAATCCCTGGGTTATGCCCTGTTTTGGCCAGACTGGGCCAAATTGCACCCCATTTTCTGCGGTGTAATTGCTGAGGCAGGCTGGGCTGCAGACTGGGGAGCTTGTCTTTAGTCTGCAGTGTCAGGTTAAAGATGCACCTACCATTTTTTTGTTCTTCTGTCAGCTGCTCAACCTGTAAGGAAAACACAGACACCAAGTCATTTTTCTTCCTCGGCATCACTAATGGTTAAAAGGTAATGTTATTTGTTCAAACAGCCTTTGCAAAGGTCAGCCAAGCCTTACAACAGTCACCCTCCTGGACTACAGGATATATGACCAGTGAGGTTTTGACACCACAGCTTTGTGTAGTCTAAGAGATTCTTCCCCTTCAAAAAAAACTTGTTCCCAACTTCTTTGAAGTGAGTCTCATTTCTCGAGAGTGGCAGCATCTATCAGAATTAGCCTTTGCACAAGCAGCAAAGACCCACTGGGAAAAGCATTTGTCTCTGTCAACCTTTTGGGGATAATTTCTTGTTGCTGGGAGGCTTCACAGCGGGACGGCTGTGCTGCTGAGGGCTGCTTGTGTGTGGGCTGAGGCCAGGTCAGCGGTGGGACATGCTGGTGAGGTCCCTGGGGAGGGAGAGGCAGACAAGACCATCCCTGGTACTTGTTTTTCAGCCCTACAGTTGGGAAAATTTCTGCACTATCCAGAACATTAACAGCTGGTCTGCTTCCATCCAAGTCAGTGTTTATTGCAAAGGTTCCTGCCTCAGAAGGGAGCTGCAATTCCCTTTAGCCTGTTTTGGGTATCTCCCTGAAGAAATGGCCTGTGGAGCCATGAGGCGTTAGCCAAAATGTGCTGGCAGATTATTCCCAAACCCTACCCTAATCCATTCCCTGCAGGCAACCAGTGGGAGCTTATCAGTTAGTGTGAATTAATGAAAATAATCAATGAGGAGAGCAAGGAGGAATCCATCAGCTCTGTGTCATGCCTCCTTAACTGCCTTTCTCTCTTTGGCTTCGTTCCTGCCTGCTGGTGCAGCTTAGCTAAAATTGCTGACCCCACCACTATGTCCAACAGTAGCATCCATTAAAACACTGACTTTTCCCTCCCAGGCCAGTCGACAGCCTCTCCGGAGTCAGACAGACATTACCTCTGCCAGCACTACCTCTGGCCTGTGCAGAGAGTGCCTGACCCCACTGATGTCTCCTTACTACTGTCTGCAAGCCCTGTGTGAGCAGTCCCTGACGCCCATCCCCACCATGTTTTGGTCAGGGCAGAACCCCTTGACCCAGGGCTGCGGCACCTTGTCTTTGAGGGAAGGCTGATGCTTTTGCTGCAGAGTTGTTGTTTTGCAAAAGCCAGCTGGAAGTCACAGAATCATAGAATGGTTTAGGTTGGAAGGGACCTTGAAGTTCCAACCACCACCGCTATGGGCAGGGACACCTCCCACCAGCCCAGGTTGCTCCAAGCCCCATCCAGCCTGGCTTTGAACACCTCCAGGGATGGAGCTTCCACAGCTTCTCTGGGCAACCTGTTCCAGTGCCTCTCCACCCTCAGAGTGAAAAATTTCTTCCTAATATCTAATCTAAATATATCCTTCCCGCTTGCAGCGAGAGGCAGGGAAAGAGCTTTTTCTTAGGGGGCCGGAGCCTACGGGAAGCAGGCAGAGAGCCTTATCCCACTCCCCACGCACCAGGAGGTGAAGACTTTCAAGTCAGAAAGCGGTAAGGACAGCGGCAGGATTACCATTGCAGGAGGACACCCAAGGCTGCTGTGGCCCCGGCGCTGCTGAGGGCAGGCAGGCAGGCAGCTGCCGGCCCTTCGTGGCTATTGTTTGGGCAGAGCGAGGGCTCCCTCGGCCGATGTCCATGGCCGCCATCCTGCCACTCGGGTAACCTGACCCTCTCGGTGCGTTCGCTATTTATAAGCCTGGGTGAGAGAGGTGCTGGAGATAAAGATGAGTTCCCCGATTGTTCCCAGGCTTTGGTATTTATCCTTGCAGCCCTTTATCTGGACACTTGTCCCTGGCACTGTTCTTAGTGCTGCTGAACAGAGCCTAAAAATGTTCCCAAAATAGCTTTGTGCTTGCACACCCTTATCTAGGCATGAGTGGGCAAGATGAAAATCCACTGGGTTCTCTGGCTGCACGTAAGGAATTTGGCATAAATATAATACTAATATATGCCATCAGCGTGCAGCAAATAAAAAAATACTCACTTTTGAAGCTTCCTTGACTAATGAAATGATAGATGTGGAGCTACGCTGCATGTAAACTAAATGCATTATAACTATAGAGTGACACTTTTATTACAGAGATGTCTCTTGAGCTGTTTATAGTGCCCTCTGGACATGGGTGCTGTTCGCGGCTTTATTCCTTTTTTCCCTCCCCATCAATGCAGGGATGGGTTTCCCCAGCTGCGGTGTGGGAAGGCAAGCACTGAGCTCACAACACTGCGGCGGCCATGGTAACACCAAATCTGCTGTATTTTGCTTTTATCAGCTCTCTTCTTCATCACATGTTTCCATTTGAAGTCAGGCAGGGGAAGTTGAAGTTCTTGAATTTTTTTTTTCCAGCTAAGTGTTTTCTTATGGTTAAAATCTTGGGCAATAAATCCACGAAAAAGCTGTTTCTCTCAGCCATGCCTGGCTTAGACTTGTTTTGCCTCGTAAAGGTGCTGGCAGGTAATGCCCGGGACTCGCGCCCCACGTTTACCAGCATGGCCCCACCTTCAAACCACCAGCAAAATCCTTATGGGAACCCATCAGGTCTTTTGCATGGCTCATTTTCCTGGTCAAGGGTTCTATGCTTGGGGGAAGTTTTTGGTATCCGAGGTAGGAATTTTTGGGTCGTTCTCTATTGCTGCAGTTCCTTTTTCTTAGCTAAATTGCTCCATGGTCCAACTCCGCTAAAGCCCACAGGCTGCAGCTAGGGATGACTGTCACCTGTGGATTTTTGCCCATTTCTGGGGTAGAGATTTGGAGACAAGTTGAAGCTTGTGAACCCTTTCATTTGGGGCTCTCTGCCCATGCTGTGAGAGCGCTGCCCCAGCAGACGGCCAGACCCTTTTGGCTGTGGGCATCGCTGGCTTGCAAAGCACTTCAGCCTTTCTCCCTAATTACGGGCATGAGGACCCTAAACAATAAGGAGAGGAGCTGTGCCTTGAGTTGCAGAGAACACATTTAATTAAAAAGCTTAATTAGAGACGCCTGGACTTTCTTTGATTTTACAGGTCACATTTTTCTCCTTTTCTGAGGTGTTGGTTGGGGGACTCAGCGCTATGTTGTACAGCCTTTCCTGAGCCTTTTCACACTATCAGGATCACTAGAGCAGTTGTGTTTCACGAGGTTCAGGGCTGACCAGAGGACAGGAGAGGTGTGAGCGTTTTGGTTTTTTTCTTCAATTATGTATCAGGCACTATCTTTCTTCCCTCGAAAAACCTTGGAATTAAAATAGGACTGGTACGATGTATTTTTTGTGCCCTTGGTTAACATCAAACTTGATCAACTATATATTTAAAAAAAAAATCATCAAAAAGCTGTTATTTTAACTCCACTTATGGAAGGGATGCAGTAGCAATCCACACAATCTCAAATCTATTTTCATCCTTCTTCCACCTGCACATCACTGTCTGTCTACATTACAAAATAATGCAGCGTTCTTATTACAGACCAAATAGTTTGGGTTTACCCGGTGAGCGCAGCGTGCAGCTGTGTAAGTTAAAATAGCCGTTAGGATGCTCTGCGTTCCCTGAGAGCATAGCTCACATTCTGCATTTCTGCAGAGCAGATATCAGGAGTGGCAAAGCAAAGGACGATGTTTGGAAATAACTTACAAAAGCCGAGGGTGTTTGGTTTTTTTTAAATCTCCAAGCAAAATATTCAGCTAAAGAAGAGGGAAATGGAGCAATGGCAGAATTATAAAGCACCAGAAAGAAGAGGGTGAAGTTTAACCCATAAAAATAATGTTCATTTCATGGGAAAGGCTGCTCTGCTTTGTCTGGGCTAAAACCAGCAGCCACCTCTTCAGCTTTCAAGATTTCATTGTGATTTATAACTTCACCTATGGGCCATCTCCCTGCCTTACAGTGGGGAACCAGGGGAGTAGTTGTAAATAATTTAGGAGCACAGCTGAGAGTTTCACACTTGCAAGAGGAGTGTGAAACCTTCAGAGCCATCAGTGGGAAAGGTTTGTGTTCCGGATGATGATGTTGACTAAAAGTTGCCACCCTATAATTATTTCTTACTTGCATTTCTCCATTGAATTAACTCTGTCACAGCTTTGGGGAATCTACTATAAGATCTCCAAAAACCCTTTAACCCCCCCCCCCCCCCTCCAAACCACAGCCCCAAAGGGAGGCACTTACCGCTGCCTTATAAATGTCATCCATGGCTGGAGAGGGTGGGCAAGGGGCTGAGGGATGTCACGGTCACACTCTGCCGGCGCTGCCCCCGCGAGCCCGGCTGATATAGAGGGCTGCCCACCCCAGGGGATGTGACCAGCCCACCAGCAGACCCGCACGCCCATCCCCGTCCCATCCCCGGCCGCGCAGCA
>NW_009649934.1:840243-845313 GCF_000708025.1 Charadrius vociferus
TTGCCGTGGGATGGGGCCACTGCCGAGCCTGGGGCTGGCACGTCCGGAGTCAGCCCCAGCCCCACTTCGGGGCAGCTGGAGATTTCCTCGTGACTTTGATATGGGAAGGAGCGAGCCCTTTCAGCCGGGTTTCGGCAGGACCCTTGCTGATATATTGCGGTATTTGGCTGTCCTGACTGGACGCATGCCACCATGTCACCTCCGCCTCCCGTGTGGTCCCCCCCTGGAAGCTGCGTTAGAAAGATTATACTGTGCCTAATTAAACTGGGTAATATGGGAAAGGCATGCCTCCCAAAATATCCCTGTCCAGCAGCAAACGTCCCCTGGGGGGCAGTGGGAACAGGAGGTGTGGGGGCCTCCCTGTCCCCTCTGCTGGCTGTCCCCAAGCCCATGGGGGGACGTGCTGCTGGGGGACACGTGGCCAGGGCTGATGCCCTCGGAGGAGCCGATGCCGTGTGTGTGCGGGCACCAAGGCCGGGGGGAATGTGTGGTCCCAATGCCATAGCGGGGGGAAGCATGGAGGCAGATGGAGCTTTGCCTCCGTTTTCTGCGTTTATCCGGGGCTGCAAAATAGGGAGGGGAGGTTGTCAGCTGTGCTTGATTTCAGGGATAACTCCTGGTCTTTTGGGAAAGCGGGACTCACTTCACCCAACCAGCAAGCTGACCTGTCCCCACTGGAAATGGGGAAAATCCACGCTTCTGGATTTCCCGTGGATTTACCCCAGCACAATGGAGAGCAAAACAGGCCAAAGGCCTCCAAGTGATGACCAGTGTTTCCTCAGTGCAGGGAAAAGCGGTTCAATCCAGAGCAATCAAAGCAAAAACCTGTCTTTTTGGTGATTCAGGACTCCCTCTTGTGTCCAAAGGAGATACGGATGGCTCCGGTGTCAGGGTGACAAAGTCTTGCCTCCAGCTGGCTCGTATCGGTGTTAGTTAGCAAAACTGAAAATAGCATGAATGTAGCTGTTAAGTTTCATCTCTCCTAAAAAATCCCTTCTCCCCTTAACAGAAATCATGTTGCATGCAAAAAACCTGCTGTCCCCAGCCAAAGTGGCATTAAACAGTGACCCCGGGGTGGTGACAGCGCAAAGTGAGAGCACAGGTGAGCGCAGCGCCCTGTCCCACACTGCATCCTCCCAGGTTCCGCAGTCCCGAAAGATTAACCTGCATTTAAGGAATTAAGTTTTGAAGCATGTTAGTTTTCAGAATTGGAACATATTAATATTTTGGTTGCCTTGAACATAGAAACAGCAGAAAAAGCTGCAAAGAGTAGTTATTTTGTTAAAGGGCATTTCCGTAGGGGAGGGCACGGGCTGGGATGGGGGACCTGCTGCCCACCACCACTGAACCATCACCCGAACTCTCCCAGACACCCCCATGGAGTATCCCAATGAAGTGCTGTCCCAAGGTGAACCCCCAGCCCCATGCTGCTTTCCCCCCCGCCTCAGGATTCCCTGCGGAGCTGGCGGGGCTGCGGGTGCTGGCCCCGGGCACTGCCAGGCACCGCGGCAGAGGACGAGGAATCACGCCTGGCCCTGTCCCTCCGCACCAGGAGGCGACGGCTCTGAGTCATCCCACTGAAAACAGCCCCTGGGATGTGTCAGAATATATCTAGGGACGATGCACAGAGGGAGCGAGAGCTCTAACGTCGCCTTCAAAGGGTCACGGCCGCGCTCTCGGAGGAGCTGGGATGAAATCCAGGTTGGGATGTGGAAGAATGGTCTCTGTCTGCTTAGAGAGGGGAAATCTGGGCCACTGACATGGGAAAGCTGCGCTTCTGCAAACGCCTGACGAAAACAGAGACTTGCAAAACACAGTCGTGCCTAGAGGGGAAGGATGAAATCCATCTGGCAGCAGGAGGTGATGTTCCCCCCGGGGAGGGAGGCGCAGGCGTCACGCCAACCCCTGCCTCCCTGCTTGCTGCTTGGAATCAAAGCTTCCAGCATCCCCTGGCTCTGCGGAGTGGTTTGCTTATAAGAGAACTGGGAATTGGGGTTTTACAGAAAAACCCAGAGGCTCTGCATTGCAAAGCGCAGGGGGAGGCTGCTGCGGTGGGCATGGGGGTGTCCCGGGGACATCCATCCGCTTCTGCTGCTTCTCTTGCCTCCCCGCAGGAGACCCACGGCAGAGACAGAGTGCGGCTATCTATAGCCTGAGGAGCACTGCCAGCACAGGCGCCTCTAATCCCGGCGCATGGCCGGCTCGGCAGCACACCGGCTGTCGCTGAGGTTAGGTACGGCGCGTTAGCTTGGGCTTCAGCTGCATCCCAACATGCCATTGCACTTGTCAGTCAATCCAAGGTACCAAGACAAGCAGAAGGGTTTATTGCGCTTTTTTTTTCTCCAAAATCTCGGTTCAGGTTTTCCTTTCCAGGCAGCTGCAACCCGCTGCAAAACAAGCAGAGGCAACCTTCAGGTCAAATACAAGGAAATAAAAAGCAGAAGCCCAACCAAGTTGCAACTTTATTTGAGGTCAGGGGTATTTGCAGCGCTCCTTGTGCAGTCTGTCATGGCTCCAAACCGCAGCAAAATACTCCAGTGTCCCCATTCCCTGCACAGGGCAGCTGGCACCGAGTGGGGCCACCAACATTGAAGCTCTTTAATTTACTGCTACCTAAATCCTCCT
Source organism: Charadrius vociferus (assembly GCF_000708025.1). Taxonomy (NCBI): domain Eukaryota; kingdom Metazoa; phylum Chordata; class Aves; order Charadriiformes; family Charadriidae; genus Charadrius; species Charadrius vociferus. Next base: position 842,869 of record NW_009649934.1, read on the forward strand.
CAGAGGGTTTTGGCTGAACGAGCCCTCTTTTTCCCCCTTCCCCAGCTGCCTCGCTCCTGTTGATGCATCTTCTCCGGGAGCCAGGACAGGGCTGTCACACCACGTGCCACCTCAGCGCCTGCAGGCAGAAGCTGCCTTAGGAAGAGGCGAAGGGTGCCTATCAAAACCGACAGGCACGCGAGCGCTGCAAATTGTTATTTAATTAAGGAGATGGGACATTCAGAGGAAGCTTAATTAAAGTTACTTTCCGAAACCACTTATTATCTCATCAAGACGCTGAGCTCAGCAGCAGCTCCCGCCAACTCTGGGACAGCGCGAGAAAATCCCTCCTGGGCTACATGTTTTTTCCTTACACGGTATCATCCTTTGGCTAAATCGTGCCCAAGGGAAAGCATTTTGCAGTGAAAATAAAATCAAAATGGGTTTACCCAGCTGCATTTGCAGAGGTGTGTTTGCTTATCTGCCACCCTGGGCCTGGTTGTGTCGGCCTGATGCGGCGTTACCCCTGTAGCATCACTCCCTTCTGCCACGGAAATGCTTTCCGTCCAGGTGACTTTGAAACCCACACGTGCACCCAGGGTGTTTGGCACTTCTGCTATTATTAACAACGCTACCCTGGAGCTAATTGCATCCTCCCTTAGGTAGTATATGCAAGGACAGAGAGAGGTCACCTTCGTTTTGCTGGAAGGTGCTTTTTTTACCCAAACCTCCCGTGTCTCCCCCTCAGGGCAACTCAGGTTCACAGGGAAAAGGCCGAGGAGGATTTGCTCACCATCCTTTAAGATTCTCCACTGCTGTTACAAATTCCTGGCAAGATCCCGTCAGCGTGCACAGATTTGAGACACTTCCCTGTGCTCAGTGGGACAGTGCGCTGAGGTAAGCAAAGCGCATAACATCAGGGGAGTCACCTCAGCCTGCACCGACTCCACTCTGGGCTCATCCCTGAGTCCCTGGGCTGAGTCCCTGCAGCTCTGCCCCATCAGTCCAGCTCTGTTTTTGCGGTGGCACCAGGGATGCTGGTGCAGAGAACCACTGTAGCGGCGCCTCTGCCCAATGCAACAGTGTCCAAGCCTTCAGCAGCACATGGTGGCCACAGATCTCCACAGAGAGCTGTGGGAGGCGCTGCTTTGGACTGCTTCCAGAGGCAGATGCTCCTGAGCGCAGCCGCACCGCTGTTCTCTGCACACAGGGACCGGCTTTGCTCTCTGCAGTCCAACTTCAAACACCCGGTGGGAGCATCCACCTGCGTTGCATCTCCCTCGCGTCGCCACATCTGCACTGTGCGCGTTGCGCACACACCTGTCCGCAGCTGCCCTCAGCTGGCCTGGGCAGGACCGGACCCCCCCCCACCCCCCGTCCCCGAACCGCCTGCGCTGCAGTACACCGCACAGCCCTGTCCGTGCTGTAGCGTGGGTTATCGCCCAGCACCGCGCTCGGCAGTGTGGCATTGCAAATGCACCGCATTGCCTTGCGCAGTAGCACGGGGCAGAGCACTGTGCTGAACCACACAGCCCTGCAGGGCACCGCGCGGCTCTCCTGGTTTGGGTGACACTGGATTAATTCCTCTTTCAGTGATTTTACTTTTCAGTGAGGTTTCTTCTAATGCTTGGGAAAACTGCATTTTTAGAAGACTCTAGTATCTGAATTTGTGAAAATATTTACTTTGTAGCCAGCTATGGTGTGTGGGTTTCAAGGTCTCAGTGTCTTTGAGCTCTCCAGGTGCAGGGATGAGGAGGAGCAGGACCTGCGCACCTGACCCAAGCTGGCCAACAGGATTATTTCATACCACGAACATCACATTCAATATAAATTAGAAAGTTTGCTTAGGAGTTCTCTCTCCCTTGATGGCTGCCATCCTGAGAACTTTGTGCCCCGGTGCCGGACCCCTGAGCCCTTCCCTTCCTCCAGAAGCCGCAGTGCTCACACTGTCCCACATTGGCTCTCCCCTGGTGGGAGCACACGGCTTCCCACGGATAGGATGGGCTGAGTATAATCCTTCTGTATTTTATATTGGCATCGGAATCAAGATTAGGTTTTTACTATTATTAAAGTTAATTATTTAGTCTTAGACTATTAAATCTGTTTATATTTCAACCCTTGGGTTTCCTTGTTTTTTTCGATTCCCATTCCTGGGTGGGGAGGGGTCACTTGGCGATAGAATAATTGCCTAAAGGGCGATAAATTGTTGTGCCGCCTTCAAACCGTAACAACTGCATCGCACAGCCCTGTGTCGCATTGCACAGCCCTGCAGAGCCCTGCGCTGCATGGCACAATCCCGGGCTGCATGGCACAGCCCCGCTGCACGGCACACCGCTGCACGGCACACCGCTGCACGGCACAGCCCCGCTGCATGGCGCACCCCCGCTGCATGGCACACCGCTGCATGGCACATCGCTGCATGGCACATCGCTGCATGGCACACCGCTGCCGCACCGCCCGCCATAG
>NW_009649934.1:845681-873400 GCF_000708025.1 Charadrius vociferus
GGGGAGCGGCGGAGCCGGTGCCGGGGGGGACGCGGAGGCGAGCGGGGAGGCCGTGAGGGACGTGCCGGTGTCAGCGAGGAGGGGGTGGGCTGAGCGGGGGAGCGGGCCCACCTCGCCGCCGCCTCAGGCAGCCTGCGGGGTCCCGGGGGGAGCGGGCTGCGCCCCCGTCTCCCGCCCGGCTCTGAGGAAAGCAGGCGGCAGTTCTCGGCCCGGTTTTGCACCCACGCTAAAGCCAGGGCGAGAATAATTTGGCAGAGGTTTTCCGAGCGGGTTCTGCCGCCGTGGAGGGACGGGTGTCGTGGGAACCCGGCCCCGGGGGAGCGGGGCTGCGGGTCTCCGGCCGGGGAGAACCGGTCCCTGGGGCTCCCCGTGGGTTTGGCCCCTTGGGAGAGCGGGTGTTTTAGTGGGGGCTGAGTTTGCAAATGTGTTCAGCCCATATATGTCTATGCATATGTATGTATACATACGTATGATTATGAAAAAATGTTACCGAGTAAACGTAGCTTTTAAAGCTGGAATAAATATAGTAGGAAATCTTTTCTTCAGGTGAAAATACCATAAAAGTCCCTCTTGAAAAGCTAATCCTATCTTCAGAGTAAGTCAGATTATTTAGGGTAGACAGTTTTTCTCTTAGCCTACAAAAATAAAAAAAAGGAAGGATTCTCAGCAGTGGTTTTGCTTGGGGAAGGAATTACATTTTTGATGTATAACTTGTTTTTAAACTGGTTGCGTTCTGCCAAGAGTTAATTGGTCTGTTTTCAGGAAGAAGCTCATCATAAAACAAACCTCAGCATAATTGCAGACAGAAAACATCTCGGGCACACCACCCTTTGGTTATATAACTGAAAAATGTATTCTGCTCTTACCTTATTTTAGTGTTATTCGAACAATCTTTTTCTTTTTTGTAGAACGTGCATAAAGACATCAGGTTTCTTCCTGCTTTAGGAACCTGAAAGAGAAGGACAAGCAATGGTCTAGAAAGGCAGTGTTTGTAAAGTGTAATAGTTACAAGTAATACTTCAGGTTTCTGCCTTTGAAAAGGTACCCAGAGAAAACAGAGCAACAGGAGAGTGATTTCTGAGTTTTTAATAGGACAGAGCATTTACACAGCTGTAGTACATGAAGGGCCTAACTCCTTTCCAATTGACAACCCTTGAAACATGATTGTGTGGGAATTACTGTCAGGTGGTGAGTAGCCATATTCACAGACAAAAATGTCACGAGCATTCAGTGAAGGAGTTGCTTAGAAGCTTAAAATAAAGTTCTTGAAAATTGTTTCAGTTCTTCCTGTCATGTTAGTTACATAATGTGTAATCACAGAAACTATACTGCTGCTTTTGAGACGTTACCACTATGTGTGTTAGGATGTGGTTCATCCCCCAAGTGAGTTTTTCACAGTCTCTGACCAGCCAAGAGGCATGGTGAGACTTGTGGCATGGTGACTGGAAACTTCCATTTCAGGTTAGAACCAGGATTCAGCTGTGTTAATGTTGGTTTGAGAATTTTCACCAGTATTTTGCAATATCAGTGAATGAGAAATTCAAGTGAATGTAGTTGAGATGTCAAAATATTATCTGCCCCCTTATTCCACTGCAGGTGCTGAACACCAGAGGTGAAATGGTAGCTACTTTGTTGCTTCAGCCTGCAAACCAGTCTTGTGGTACAGCCAGCCTTTGATAATACCATTAATGTGCTAGATTGAGCTGTAGTTCAGGCATATAACTGCTGCAGGTAATGATCAGCTGATAGCTGGGGATAACATTTTAAGCTGTTGCAGCTAAGACCAAGGAGGCTTACTTTTTCAAGGCCAGATTTTTTTTTAATGATCATGGTTCTGGAAATACAATGCTATTTTAATGCCATTTTTCTGGGAGCTTTAAAAGTAGGGTGTTTTAAAGCCAAGATTTACCAGTATTTGGTCTTACTTTGATTGTCTTGTTGCAGTATTGAAGGAATTGTGGCATTAAGCTTACCTGTGTGTAAACCACTTAAAACTGTTAACAGGTCTACAAGTCTGCAGCCAGTTTGTATGAGATAGACCCAAAGCCATTAGAAATGTAGGAATTGATTTTTAAATGAAAACAGAAATTTCACAAATTTTTTCACAAGGTCAAATGTTTTACAAAAATTAGCATCTTTGTTTAGTGTTCAGAAATAGATTGGCGACACTTAAGGATGTGATAAAGATCTGTACCAGAGCAGAAGTGAAGAAATTACATGGTGTAAAAGTCAGTCAAATTTGGTAAAGGTGAGAAAGGAAATATAGCAGTAGCAAGCTGCATCTTTATCCATTCACATGTAGTAGTCAAGTAGACAGTGGTCCTAATTACATCTGTGTTTTTCAAAAGAGTAGTTTTTCTTTTGGCATCTGCGCTTGCCATTGTGTTTCAGAGCTCATAATCTCAATAGAAGGAGACTCATTTTGATGACATCCATTTGACAGTTGTGAGACTAAATCCCGTAAAATGTATCGGGGGAGGCCCACAGTTCTGTGTAATTTTGAAGGTACTTTTAAAAATGTGGTTCTTGTTGGAGTTGTTAGGGTGGAAGGCAAGGGATGGATAAATTCAGCAGGGAAAAGATGTTTCTTCTGTTGGGTTAGAAAAGTATGAGCACTTCTAGGTATTTCTCCTGTGTGTGCTGGTGGTCCAGCTAGATGCTGACTGAAGACTGGCTAGAAGGCCTCAAGGCTGCCAGGACTTTGTTTGTTTCCTGCTATGCATTTGTTTGGCCCGAAATTGCCTTCCTGCTTTTCCTGTCTCTTGCAGCTGTTTTTAATATAAATACTAGCTTTGATATTTAAGGAAAATACTGTGGCTTCCTTGAATGGGTGTAAACTGACTGCTTGAGGAGGCAGGGAGGAGGAGATGTGGTTGCCTCACTGCACTGGAATTTGGGACCTACTGGCTGCAGTCACACCTGTGTCCCAGGCTTCCTGTGGGCAGCTCTGCCTGTCCTCTGTAGAGTGAAGTGCTTGTGTTTTTCTTGACAGGTCTGAAGTATGAAGTTGTGTAAGGGATACTATAGAAATGCAAGTTTTCCATGTGAAGTGAGATGGGCATGTTTTTGTAATGTGTACAGGAAGTAAACGAAAGGCAGTCTGGAATCCGTGGTGTTCACTTAACAGCTGGTTTAAATTATACATCTTAAAAAGATTTTATTAAATATTTCGCCTTTAAATATTTAGGGAGGTGAAGGCATGCTGTTTGGTGGTGTGAGTGACTTCAAGCTACAAAGAGTTTGAAGTCACTGGTTAGAAAATCTTGAAACTATACAGCCCTACAGATATGCTAGACACTTTACGAAGAACTTGGCCAAAACAACTGATTTATAGAAAGATGTACAAAATTTGTTACACGGAAGAGTTTGGTAGAGACACAGGGAGGCGGAAAACCTGTGAATGTAAACACTTTTGCATTTCAGCTCAATAGAAATGCATGTTGCCTAAATATGGGTGGAGATTTCACATGGTGTATTTATGTCTGGGAGACAGTGCAGTATTATAGAATTTCTTCATCTGCCTTCTAGCAGTTGGCTTGGCAGGTAGGCAGTACTTGAAGAATCTTAATGTAGGCTCTCAGCCTTGTCATACTAGTGCACTCAAAATTAATTGAAGATCAGCTTAAAAATCTGACTTCAGAAATGTAACTTTTTTTTGCTTTAAAATTATTGTTTTCTGTATTGAAACAGAGCACATAAGCATGTTGCATTTGTATTTATTCTTCAAGATAATGGCAGCTTGTGGATTGGCATGAAATCAGTTGCTATCATTCTGCATAGTGATGCTGTTTGAAGGGTGAATATGTACTGCCAGTTCTGGCTGCATTCTACATGGGGAATGCTATGGCTTTTTAAAGACTTAATTTATGGAATTGTATCAGTGCATGAAGCTCTTGCTTTCACTGGTATTTTCCTGACCAGACTATCCATTTGGCTCAGTGTTATAGTTCTAGAAGCGGTGCTGCTGTTTCAGCAAAAGGGTACCAAACCTTTATTGTATACTTACTATGACTGTATCGCATACAGAGAGGAGGGACATTCCTTCATTGTCTTGTGAGCTTTCAGTTGGGAGCTGTGAAGTTTACTGAGTTTTCAATGTCTAATCTGAGGTTTTATGCATTGTGTACTCAAGCTGCGTTGCATTTAGCTGTACTGCTTGGTCTGCCATCATTTAGCACAGTCAGCTTTTAAAAAGAACCAGTCCTTTTATTATGGTTTCTAAACGTAGTGCTTCTTTAGTTCTAACTTTAATCTTCTGGTTTCTTTGAGTCTCTCCTTGTGTTCATCAGGGTTTTGAGGTACATTTGAATGCTCAGGTTATTCCTGTTCTAGTTTGTCACTGGCACAGTAAATAGTCCTGATCTGCTGTTTCCCAACACAACATGACAGGAAAGCAGACGCAGACCTTAATTGAGGCTGTAATTCTGTGTAGGCATTCATCTGTTTTCGGTACTCGCCCGACTGACGGTACTGACGTGTCACTTGCTGTGTGCACTAGTCAGACATCTTGATTCAGTTCTCTGTAGGGCTTGGGTTTTGTTCAACAAGCCAGTGTCAGATGCTTACAGAAATATAATTGGTATGAGATATGGTTCACCTTTTAAAATGCAAGTGATATTCTATTTATTTTTGGTATTGTGCTGGTCTGTACTAACAGTAAGTGAAAACTGGCCTTTTACGTAAGAAATTGAAACTGTTGATGCTTTTTGTTTCAAGTGGGTTTAGCAACTAGATGTGCATCATTCTCATAGCAGCTATGAGTCAGGTCTGTGGTAGTAAGCAAGTTCTCAACTGTATTAAATGCTTTCAAGATTTGATTACAAATTGTTTTTTTTCCCCAAGGAATATAGTTGGATTGGATAACACAGTTTGTTTAATTTGTTATTTTCAAGTAGCTGTAGAACTGGTTTTGCTGAGCCTTGTTTGTTTTTTACCTTGTGTTTTATTTTGTACCTTTAAAGTTTCTTTGAGATGGCTTGCGTCTGGCATACCCAAAGGTAGATTGCAGGTTTCCCGGAGAACCACTACTGTTCAATCTGGAAAGTCATCTGCAATTAAAATCTTGAATTGTTTGGTACATACATGGTTAAAAATACTTAGTTTTGCGTAAAGCAACATTGGGTTGCTTTAGATAATTGTAGTGGTTCTTTGGTCAAAATTGTAACTGTCTTGTGTGCTTTACCCTAAAAGGAATAAAACAGTTTACATCCAACCAACCAAAGGATTTGTCTAGATTTCTGAAGGGTTAAGCTTCAGATTTCTGCTTAACTGTGAAGTGACAGCAGGATGGTTGCCAAGTTCCTCTGCCTGTTGTGGAACTTGGTAGATTGAAAAAGGGATGCTGCTGTCTCAGGCTTGTTGTTGGATAGCTATGAATGCCAACTTAGCTAGCAGAGATCTTCAGAAAAAGTAGTTTAGAGGTCTTGGTTATTAACCTTTGGGTTGCAAAAATAAAAGCTATTGCTTTACCTTAAGAAGCATCTGCATGTTTTTGTGTGTGGAGCAGCCTTGTGAATGAGATTAGGCATCCTACATCAGCAAAGTCACCTTAGAGTTTGGATTAGCTTTTAGTAAACTATGATACTTTAAGAATGTAGAATCACCTTGTAGTGCTACATTAACCAGTACATCTCACAGTCAAAGACAAATGCTTTGCAGTTCCCTTATTTTAATTTCTTCTTTTCAGGTATACATTATTCAGGTCAGTGTTGGCAATCATCAGTGGACAGTCAAACATCGTTACAGTGATTTCCATGACCTGCATGAAAAGGTAAGCATATTAAAACTGCGGCCTCGGTCTCTTACAAAACATTGTACAGTTTCTTTAGTTCTGTTGTATGTGACATGAATTCGGCCCTCAATAAAGAGCAAGAATATCTGCCAGATACCATCTGAACTGCAGACTAAATCCTTTTTGTATGAACAATATCACTTACCCCTGTTACACTCCCCTCTTGAACTGGGGGACGTTGGCCTGGACAACTTTGGCCTTGGACAGAAGCTTGTATCAGAGAGTGGGGTTCAGGCTAGAGTCATGAAACATTTTGCCAAGAGAGATGTTTTTGATCAGCTGATGTGGTACCTAAAAGCTGGATTGCAGCAAAGACACTCTTCTGGGAGGGGTGGATGATAAAACTGTCCTTAGACAGTAGCTTGAGGTATTTACTAACCAGTGCTGATTAAAAACAGCAAGAGAAAATGAGCGGAAGTCCACTGCATTCACGACTGGGCTGTTTTCCTTCTCCAAAAAGCACCAGTTCTTCTGTTGTTTTATCACCTTAATTACATTCCGCACTGTAATACTGTGCGTGATTCTCTCAAATGCTATTATTGAACTTCTCTTCATTTTATGATAAAATGTTCTTTCTGAAAATGCCTAAGACTTGGAAGTCAATAGCTAAATTTACTGAAATAATTGTATTTTTGGACCTTACCAACATCAGGCAATGTGCTTTTAATGTGTTCTATGCAAGTTCAGATGGTGAGTCAGGAAGTAACTCTGGTCTTTGTCTTTCAGCTTGTTTCAGAAAAGAAAATAGATAAAAATCTGTTACCTCCCAAGAAGATTATTGGAAAAAATTCCAAAAGCCTGGTGGAGAAAAGACAGAAGGAATTAGAGGTCTACCTGCAAACCCTGCTAGTCAAGTTCCCTGTTACTGCTCCAAAAGTTTTGTCACACTTCCTACACTTTCATTTATATGTAAGTTATGTTTTTAGCATATGAAATGGAGTTCTTACCCCCCTCCCAAAGGCCATATCCCCCGAAGTTGCTGCAGAGCGCATGGAGAGCAAGTTGCATTGGAATCTTCACAAAGTAGCTGAAACTGCTCTTTCAGCATTTTGCACAAAGTAACAAACAAAGTATATTTTCAATATTTTTGACATCACTTTTTATTGCGGTAGATACCTTGCTGGCAAGTAGTGTGGGCAGGGACTCCAAGAGGAGAAAGTAAATGCTGGCAGGATAGTTGGAAGCTGTGAATAAATCTGAAGCTGAATTGGTTGTTAGGCTGAAGTCAATAGTGCTGACTCTCTGAAGGAACATTGCGTAATTGATCCACACACACAGACTTAGTGGTTAATGGGTAGAGCTGTGGTTCACACGGAAACAGTTTCCAGTAGCCCAAATGAAGAAAAATGGTGCTTCTCCATGAGAAGCACACTGATGGAGTAGCCTCTGGAGAATAGCTCCAGCCAGCAGACAGAACGTTACGGTAAAGGATGCTTGAAGTAAGAAGCAATGGCTTGCTTTCATGTTCAGATTGCAATCTGTTCGTTCATCTCTTGCGTATAATTAAGCTTTTTTTTGCAGTATGGCATCATGTAAGGGGGAGAATGAACTGCATAAGGAGGAAAATGCACTGGAGAACTCAGTGGAAAGGAAGAGCAGTAATTGCTTTGCGGTGGGATGTGCTGAGATGGCTCTTCACGGTTTCATGTAAAGGCTTCAGAAATGAGTCACAAGTGGTCCATTAGGTGTGTTAATTAAGCTTTAGCAGCAAAGAAAAACCTGTTTTAGTTATGTTACATGAACATAATTATCCTGGTGAGACTTTAGAGTTTGACTTACATAAACAGTAGAAGGTTTACTTTGTAGTATTGCTATTGCCCTGCAGATTTCAGTGAGAAGCACAAGTTTGTCATGATCAAACCCTCTAAAATGGATTAGAGGTTTTAAATGTATTAAAAATGTGTGTAGTAATGTAGGGACAATTCTGTTCAGATGGAGCAAACTTCCCAATCACCAGGAAGTTGTGTAATTTTTCTGTTCTCTGGCTACTCTCTTAAATGATGTCTGTTTCATTAATGTTTCAGTGCTGTAACTTCAACAAAGGTTTTTATGCATGCAGAAATTCTTCCTAGTCCTGCTCTTGTTTTTCAGTTAGACTTTTTTTTTCCTCTTGCTGTGATGTTCATCCTTTTTTACTTTTCCAAAGAACTACCATTATTTGGATATGAATGCTTCCCTGTTTCTATACTGTGCTTGTGTATTAAGAGTAAAGTTGTTGCTTAATCTGCATTTCTTTGCTTTAGGGGAGTCTGGCTTGAGGTATAAACTCAATTGTTTTTGCTTGGGACTTTAAAGTTCTTTTAAGTATTTGTTGAAAAAAAGTTAGCTATTCAGCAGAAAAGCTAAATATTTACCACAGCAATTCTACTGGAAAATAACCTTCCTGCAGAACTTTGATCTTTTAGAATATCTTGGTTACTAGACAGCCTCTGTGCAAGCTTGAGCCATTGTAATCCCTAATATTGCCTCATTAGTTTTATATAGGAAAGCTGCAATATTTTGTCTATTCTTATTTGTAGTGTTTTCAGTAGGGATTATTTAATAGAACTAAATGGAGTAGAAATACCTACTCTAATACATTACAACCACTTTGAAGCCTTTGCGTGTCACAGGGAAAAGCCAGGTGTGGCTTAGCAAAGAGTAGTTGCATGTGACAGCAGTGCAGAACATTATGGTTACTTATTTTGTTGCACTGTATTATACTTTGTCATCTTATGACGTTTGGTTTGTTAACTTACAGATAGAAGCTTTTGCAAGAAAAGAATTGAGTACCCACAAACTGCTCTTTAGAGACACCTGCAAACAATGGACTTCTGTAGGTTTGATGCATAAAAGTAGAGCTAAGACAGAGGTCTCTTCTAGACAGAGGAATAGAGTTGCTTTTTTTGCCTGCTAGTCACTGAACAGTCCAAGTCATAATCTTGTTTCAGTTATAAATGTAGAAAAAAATCCTGCTCTGTCCCAGATGACGAAAGGGCTACAGAGTATAGTTTTCAGTTAAGTCTGTGCATGCCAGATGAGTGTAATTGGCTTATTCAAATGAGAGTCGGAATTGTTGAATTTTATTTGAATGCAGCTTTTAGCTTGTTCTCAAAACTGTGGTGTGGAGCCTTTGTTCATCCTCAGTGAGTGGGGTTTCAGTTATACTAAGAATGTGTTTTTCTAAAATGCTTGCCTCATCAAATGAGCTGAACTGTCTGCTGCAGATGTCCTGTGGATTTATTCCCTTGTTATGAATCATGAGGGATTTGTCAGCGAAGTAAACACATCACATATTCATTTTGTGATGATCCATAATGTCTATTTATCCTTTGCAACTACCTTAAAATGAGATGTGTGTGTCTAGGGGAAGCTTCACTATCACAAAGTAGTTTTATTTTTTCTTTTTGTGGGCCTTTGAGAGAGAACTGTTGGAAATGCTCAGAACTATATCTGGACTTCCACAGAGCATTTATTTTGTGGAAAGAAGTATGCCCAGATGGGAAATACTTGTACTGATCTCTGAACTTCCAGAAGAACAAATCCCTGCATTGAGTTTTCAGCCTTTTGCTTCCCTCCTGGAGCTTTCAGTGCCTGGAAAGGCAGTTGAGCACCTGGGTAGGTCCAGGAGGGTGGAGAAGATGGAGAATGGGGAAAAGGGGCTTTTGAATTACTCTGCAGCAAGCATAATAGGGTTGAAGTTCAGAAGACTAATTACTTTTTACATATCTCTTCCCTGTAGACCTGTTAATCTAAAGTTTTCTGTGTATTAGTGGTGTTCTGAGGAAATGTTGAGTGCTTGATGCATTAGGTTAGTCTTGATGTTAAAATTTGAAGAACACTATACTTGTAATAGTTACTTCAGAACCAAGCTTTCTTTGAAGTTGGACTAATGATGGCTAGTAATAGTTGCTCTACTTGCTGTTGCCCTTTCTAATATATGCAGGATGTGATTATTGAAATGTAGTTCAGTGTCTTCCATCTTGGAAATGAAAATCATATGAAATCATAATTTCTGGTCATTTTTATGAAGTATTTTCAAGTTGCAAAGAAGTCTATAAGACACAGTCACAGTTGATTTCTGCTTAAAAAAGTCCTTTACCACAGCAAAAAAGGGAGACTTCAGCAAAGGTACACATTGAAAAATTGGAACTCTAAGCATGTAAATAACACTTGATTACAATGGTTTATTCTTTGCAGGAGATCAATGGGATCACTGCTGCATTGGCTGAAGAGCTCTTCCACAAAGGTAAAGAGCTTGCAAGAATTTAACTGGGAATGGTTTCCTCTACATGCGTGCATTATTATACCTGTGATATTTAATCTCCAGGCAATGAGAGATCTGAATCTTTCATGTCAGACTATAAGACTTTTTCTTCACCTTTTTCTTGCTGTTTGCACTTTCATTCAAGCTGCATTTTGGGAGGAGCTGTAACAGTAGTTCTGCTATGTTTGGAAACAAAATAGAAGAAGTGGTGAATTTAGGTTTTGGAAAGGCCCAACTAGTCTGTGTTGTTAAAGGACAGGATGTGGTACCGGTGATCAGAAGCTTTTGTTACACTAAAACACACCAAGACAAAGTTTAACCTGTACGAAAGTTTGGTTTATATCAATGATTCCTGATATAGTGTGTGGTAAATGCAAGAGACCCCATTACATATCTAAATTAACACTGGTCTTCCACAAATCGGGAAACATGAGACCTTCTGGTCAGGTAATTAAAGGATGGCCTTTTCTGAGGCTAGCAGATGAGAATGACATGCACTTACTGTAACTGCAACAGCTCTAACTGGTCCATTAACAGCAGGAGGCATGTGAAATGATGAACTCATGCTAATTTTGTTTTGAAGGACATGCTAGATGATACTGTATTGTTCCAGTTGGCGGAGGTGATAGGTGAAGCTTGTTTCAGCATGCCATTTCATATTGTTCTGGCACAAAATTGACGTTAGGTGAAGCCATTTCAGAGAGTCCACTCCAGCAAATTTTGGAACACTTTAAGGAAGCTCCTGAAGAAATCCTTCCTGGCTTTATAGTGCCTGCAGTCTCACTGATACCAGAATCATTGATGTCTGACTGCTGTGTATTAGTGTAGCCATCCTGTAATGTACAGCGGGACTCTTGGAATTGCTCCCACTGAAGCCAAAGGGAGTTTTACTCCTCAGAGCATTTCTGAGAACTCTGCTTGTCATGAAAGCTGATGCTATCTTGTCCATGAAGTCAAACTGATGTCCCTAAAAGGAAGAAGAAAAAAATATTAATTCTACATGTGCATGTTCTGACTGCTGTAGTCCACATTAACTCTTGTAGTACCTTCAGAGAGGCTTTTGGATCCTGTTTCCTACTGTTGCTAGAATGAAATGGCATTGTAAAAGTATTATCAGATAATACTTTTTCTGTTCTGGGAGTTTGCACTGGTATTAGTGTGGTGAAAGTCCTCATGCTCTCTAAGAAAAGATACTGGCTACAATTCTGCCTTTAGGCAGCATAGCAAAAGATGTAAAGTCTGTTTTTTAGGTGGCAGGCACTGCTTAGTCAGCATAGAGTAAGTCCGAAGTGCTATAGAACTTGGAGATATCTTGGGAAAAAGTTTACTATCTCTTATATTGTATAAATGAACTTTGATTCTAGTCCTGTTAAGACTGAGAAATTTGTCATTAGTTGCATTAGGACCTTCAGGTTTTTATGATGAGAGTGTCTATTTAAACACCTAGATTATTCTGGTGTTATATATCTTAATTCAGCCATTATAGTTTAAAGTGGCAAAGAAAGGACATTGTTTTGGTACCTCAATCATGAGCTTAGAGTATAAATGACAAACATTTGACCTCCAACATTAGATCTTCCACATACCGTTTATTCTTTTGTAACCATTGCAGCGTTGTGTTTCATACCATCGTACTCTGTTTTCCAGGAGAGCAGTTATTAATGGCTGGAGAAGTCTTCACCATCAGACCCTTGCAGTTATATGCTGTCACTCAACAGTTGCTACAGGGGAAGCCTACATGCGCTAATGGAGATGCCAAGACAGATCTGGGTCATATTCTAGACTTCACTTGTAGACTCAAGTATTTGAAGGTGAGCTATACTTGCACATATACTGGACATGTTGTTTCTACCAGACCGACATGATTTTTAGCATACTTTTTGAGTCTAGTTTGAATGCACAAGAACTTTACTAGTAGTAAACACCTGCAAGTATTTAGAATTCAGTGTTAATCAGGTGTTTATTCTGTCAATCTTCAATACGCATACAGTTCTCTAACAAAGGTGCTGATTCTCTGATGTGGTCTCTTCAGCAGTGCTCTCTGTAGAGATGCAGTCACGGAATCTTACTGGGTGATAGTAGGAATGGGGAGGTAGATAAGTACTATTGTCCTCAACCCTGCATTCTTTGCAAACACTATGTGTATGTGTATACATATGCATACATGGACATGTGTACATAAATCCTGTCACCTTTCTCAGCTTTGACTGTATCTGAAAGTTTAAAAAAACCTAACAAAACCCTTATTTTCACAGATGAGATGGTCCTGAATTTCTAGCTAAAATATCATTTCAGAATAAATGTAAATGTAGTCTCAGAACAGATGATTTTTGTCTGGAACCAATTTGGTTTTATCCTACTAAATAAGTGAATTAGACTTTTCCTGAGTCTAATTTTTTTGACACTGCATGCTACAGCTCAAAAACTTTTTTTTAGCCCCTTGAAGAAACAGCTTCCTTTGTGTGGTGCATTCAAAAGGGGAAACAAAGGAATGGATCAGGGGAAGCTTCACTGGAGGATTTAGGAAGTTGCGAAAGCAAAACCACAGCTGTACTGGTATTCCTGTGGATCTTCAGTTGACTTTGACCATCCTGTCTGCATAGAATCCTCTGAAGAGAGGATTCTCTGGCTGGAGAAGAGCATATTGTTTAGGAAAATAGCCATCTTCAGAATTTCTGGTCCTTCTGAATGCTTGTGAGTGGGCACCTTCGGAGCTTGTAAGATACATATAGAATCATAGAATAGTTTGGATTGGAAGGGTAAGACCAGACAAAAACCTTAAAGAGTTCTCCCAAATTTCATTCACAGCAAACATAAATGAAACCACCTGTCTTTTATGCTGCTGACATGCTCTGACTCCAGAATCTAATGACCACGTGAAAATACTAGACGTATTTTTATTAGATGTGTATCAAAATCTAATGTTTTCTTCAAACACATCTTGTCAATGCCTTGAACTTCAGCCCCTGTAGTGGAATTGAAGACAGTTCTGTCTTGGAGGATCCAGATGTTTCAAGGAAGTTTTTTAGCAAATGCAGCTCTGCTTGGTCAGCTGAGAATGAAGCCTTGGTCAGTCTTGCCTATGGTTATCTTTTTTGCATGCGCCACGTGCTACAAAAGACAAGCACAAGGTGGCAGCTCAAGTTCAGTGCTTCAAGTTCAGTGCCCTTAGCTGGAGCAACTAACATCTTTTTTTCCTGAAGAGTTAATCTGTGAGTTTCATGAATCATTCCACTCTACTCTGCCCTGGTGAGACCGCATCTGGAGTACTGTGTCCAGTTCTGGGCTCCCCAGTTCAAGAAAGACAGGGAACTGCTCGAGAGGGTCCAGCAAAGGGCAACAAAGATGATTAGGGGACTGGAGCACCTTTCTTATGAGGAAAGGCTGAGGGACTTGGGTCTCTTTAGTCTAGAGAAAAGAAGATTGAGGGGGGATCTTATTAATACATACAAATACTTAATGGGAGGATGCCAGGGGGATGGGAGCAGTCTTTTTTCAGTGGCGCCCAGTGATAGGACGAGGGGTAATGGGCATAAACTTGAACATAGGAAGTTCCATCTTAACATGAGAAGGAACTTCTTTACTTTGAGGGTAATGGAGCACTGGAACAGGCTGCCCAGAGAGGTGGTGGAGTCTCCCACTCTGGAGACATTCAAAACCCACCTGGACGCTGTCCTGTGTAACGTGCTGTAGGTGACCCTGCTCTGGCAGGAGGGTTGGACTAGATGATCTCCAGAGGTCCCTTCCAACCCTAACAATTCTGTGAATTCTGTGAAAATCCACTGCATTGATCTTTTAAAGTAGGTTAAATGCTGTGGACTTCTGCTTAAGTCCAGAGCTGCTTCTTGCTTTTGTATTGACTCATAAATTGGCTGAAACTTTGGTTGTCTTTCCAAGCTGCTGTATTTGTGCTATTGCCTGTGTAAGACTATCTGAAATGTGGACTAGTTGGATTATGTGTACTAACTCTGTTCTTAAATGTTGATTGCTAGGTCACTGGAACAGGGGGACCTTTTGGAACCAGTAACATTCAGGAGCATCTCTTGCCTTTTGATCTGTCAATTTTCAAATCGCTTCATCAAATAGAGGTATGACTGAGATACTGCTCATAATTTTATAGATGCTCTGCAAATGGCAGGTCTGCTCTCAGAATTGGTGATTGTACTCTTTGATTTGGTGCTGCGTGTGTCTTCAAAATAAAGTGATTTCCAGCATATACGCAAGACCTAAACCAGGGCGGCTTTCCATTGCCTTGAAGATCTAACAAATGGGTTATAATGGGATCTCTTATTACAAACTGCTGCTCATTTGGAAAGCACCAAATATTTGTGAAAATGTCCTGACATTAAATGTGCTTGGGAAAGTACACTTTTGGTTATAGTGCTTCTTGCTTGATAGTGTGCAGAATTTTCATTGATCTGCTTTCACTGTGAATGACAGGGTTTCTAGTAGAAGTTGTTCAATGAGTATTTTATGACATACTTTCCTAAACACTTCAGATCTTTCCAGAGAGAGAATTTACAATTGTGTTGTGCAGTCTGTGCTCTGTGTCTACTTTTGGTGGGTGCAGTACCTCTTCTAGTACATGAACATTAATGTATCATTGATATGAGAGACTGAGTTGGTTAAGAACTGAAGTGGATTTCTGAAGTCTGTGATTTATTGACATTTTAATGTGGGAAAGAACTACAGCAGGCCGAAGAGTAGGAGAGAGTCTTAACCTACTGCAGAGAGGGTACTGCAGAACAGTTATCAATTTTCCCCTTTCCTGTGAGCATGTATAGTTTCAGGTGTAGCTTTGCTTAATGTGAGAAGGAAAAAAACCGGGTTTTGCTCTTGAAGACTTTTGTAATTGTATGTTCATGAAAAGTTCTGGATTGACTGGCACCAGACTGACATTTTTGTCTAGTAGCAAATACTGTCCAACAATTAATGGTGGTAAACTGGTAAGAATTTTTTCAAGGGTGGCAGGAGCTCTGTCTCTGTTTATTGTGGTTTCCCTGACATGCCAGCAAATGTGCCGGTGGTAGTGGTTGCACAATGTGTGCGACCCTCTACAGAAGAGGACCTGGTTGCTGGACAGAGGCTGTAGCAGACCTTTGGTGGCTTTGTTCCAGCTCAAGCTACGGAAAAGACTTTGTAATCTTAAACTTAGTCTGTGTAATTAGATCACTAGTGTATTAAATGCTTAGATAAGTATCCTCACTTCTTAGGCATTCCTTTTTTCTTATTTACAATATAGAACATGTGATACCAAAACATGTTTGCAGGCAGAGCCATAGTTTGAGATACTTCTCTTTTTTGGTAACAGTAAAATACTGTGCCCTATTAAACTGCTTGGGTAGTTTCACCTTGAAGGATACATGAGGCAGATAAAAAGTTAATGGAGAAGAAGCTTTGTTCAAATAAATGTTTGAATTCTACTTTTCTATAGTCGTGTCTCTGATTTCTTGCTTTAGTTTTGCCAAATGTTGGTATTTCTGACCTGCAATCTCAGGAGATTTTAAGGGAATGCTGTAACTACTTTCCAAATTGGTAGAGAATCTGCTATTGAAGCTTTTAGCTGACTCTTCCACGTCTCATATTTGTCTGTCCTGACTTTGTAACATAATTTTTTTTTAAATAGATCAGTCATTGTGGGGGAAAGCTTATCAAAGGGCTGACTTCATCAAAACATGCCCTGGCCACAATGAGTGTTCGATTTTCAGCAACATCAATGAAGGTAAGAGTGAGTTCCTACTTCTGGTGAGTGTTTAGAATGTATGCAAAAATATCATGCACGCTGTGGAAATATTCTTTTGGAGTAGTGTACTTCTCTGTACTGCCTGTTGGAGGTTCTGCTTTTAGAACCATGGAACTGAAGGGGTTTGCTAACCTTTCAGAATCTCAGTTTTAAGTGAAGTGCTTACATGTGTCCCTTCACAGGGACATTTCTGATGCTTTTATTGGAATGTATGTTTCTGGTATTCATCCAGAACTGAATGCGTATGTCTTATTCTTTTCTGTGGGCTTTGATTTGGCAAGAGATATCCAGCAGCATAAATTTCACAGTCTTTCTATTGTTCCTCCACATTCCCAATTTGGATTGACTGCTAGTGTTGGAACTCACTCCCTGTAGATCTAAAATAATTCTGACCCACTCAGCTCACATTTTAAGACGTACAACTTTAATCCAGGTGAGTATAAAGCTTAGAAACCTTCCTTACTTACACAAGGTTGTTTGGATTGTTTTCAAAACTGTTAGTTTCACTGAAGGTGTAAGCATGATATTTTAGTGTGCTTGTCTTAAATAGGAAATCCTAGTGCCTGAGGCTTCTGAGTTTGACCAGTGGGAGCCAGAGGGTGCAACTTCAAGTTGTCCAGTGACAGCAGTTATCCCAACTTGGAGAACTTTAACAACTTTGGATATGAGTCACAATAGCATCTCTCAAATTGATGATTCAGTGGTAAGAAACATTTTCTTCGTTTGTGAAAAAAAAAAAGTATGACTGATCTTCTGTGGCATATTACACAGCAGGGATTTTACAATTGCTTTATATATCTTTTTTCTGAAAGATTTTAAGCTGCACTTACATTTTTATGTTGATTAGCTACCCAAGTTAATGTTTAGGAGATTTTTTTTTTTACTACTTTGATATTTTCTTAGCTAAAGGAGAAGTTTGTCATTCTGTGCTCTGTAAGCAACACTTCCATGAATACTTACTTTTTGAAACATGCTTTTACAGTTTGCATTGGCTTGAGCCACTTTAAAAAAGTTTTTTTTAAAAAAAGAGAACAAAACCTGTATTGGGCTCAACTTGGGAGTGTTAAAAATCTGTGGCTTGCTGGTAGCCTTCTTGCCAGCAAAACAACATGAAGAGCACGGAAACAAAATTTGGAGTATTTTGCCAGTACCTTTGAACTATGTTTTGTAAATCAGTTATTAAGCAAAAAATTTAACATTCATCACAAGAACATGTGCCAAATATGAACATAATTTTTTACTTTAGCTACTCTTGTGAAGCAGGAAGTAGTTAGGTCTGTAGCTCAACTAGAGATCATGGACTTGGAGCGCAGTTTCCTTGTTCAGGATTTTTTGTCATGTAGACTTAGGGTTCTTCAGGTCTGAGTCCAGGCCTTAACTACAAGGCAAAGCATTGGTGAGATTACAGCCAAAATAAAGCATCAAATTCAAGGTTTGAGTCCTCCAAAAATAAAAGTGTTTCTGGGTTAAAGTGCATTTTTGAGAGGTTTTGTGTGACCTTGTAATTCTTGGCTAGCATGATCAAAACATGGAAACAAATCATTGAACTTATTCTGGTTTTTGGTACTGTCGTCTTTGTCCAGGTTTCTGTGTAATATAGATATGCTTGTTGATAAGACAGAAACACCCATTAATGAGTTTGATCTATAGTTAATGGGGCTAAACTAGGAGCAGCTTGCTTCTCTTCAGTGAGAAACCAGCTTTCAAATTAAAACTTAACCATGCTCCTCAGAATAACCAGGTTTTTGTAAGAGTAAGATTCAGCTCTGTTGTTGCATGGGGATATATGGAATGCTTTTTTAATACCAAAAGCTGAGAAGGAGAGACTGTGTATTGGATGATACCTTTCCTTCGCGTTGGTTATCTAGTATTGAAGGAAGTGTGGCCCCATTTATAAGCTAAAATGCATTCAACGCATTTTTTTCTACTCTTCTAGAAATTAATTCCGAAGATTGAATTCCTGGATTTGAGTCACAATGGGGTGTCTCTGGTAGAAAATTTACAGGTAAGTGATGCTTTTGAGGGTGATTTTTCTTTTGCAGACTGCCTGAGACCTTAGAACAGTTTTTTTTATTGCTTCAGAATTTTGTTGTTCATCTTCCTCATGGAGAATAGCTTAAGCCCAAATAGCTTATCCTTCATAACATCAAGTACTCTTTTAATGGTGCATTTCTTACTTGCTCTGGATATTGTCATTTCTTTGCCAATATTGACATGCAACATTTAGTTCTTAACTAAATTCATTCACTGCAGCTGTATCTGTGGGTTGGTAAAAATGCAGTTGAAGTTGCCTATCTACAAGCTTGAACTTGTGTAATGAACTATTTCATGTCATGTTTGTCATGCTAGGCAGTGTCCAGCATGAAAACACTGTTGCACTAAAAAATGAGCAAGCCATAATACAATGTTGTTGATATTGCTTAATTTTAATGGTGTATGATGTGGATTTTCTGTGTTTCTGTAGCATCTTTACAACCTTGTTCACCTGGACTTATCCTACAACAAGCTTACATCACTAGAAGGTGTTCACACAAAACTGGGAAACATCAAAACTCTGAATTTAGCAGGAAATCAGCTGGAAAGGTTGTGTGGTCTCAACAAACTGTACTCATTAGTCAACTTGGATCTGAGCAACAACAAAATAGAACAGGTAACTGTTGATTTTCAGTGTCAAATCAAATTGTGCATTAGATCATGAGCAATTTCTTCTAGTGGGTGAAGCTGCAAATAAAACTGGCTGTAGCAATTTTTCCTCATTATTGTAGGTATGTAATTTATGCAAGAAATGCTCAGTCTGTATTCTCATTTTCATTTAGCCAATCTGTATTCATCCTTTTATTCAAAAACTTTCAGATTGATGAAGTAAAAAATATAGGAAACCTTCCATGCTTAGAAAAGGTGGTCTTATCCAGCAATCCGTTGAGCATCATCCCTGATTATCGGACCAAAGTGCTTGCTCAGTTTGGGGACAGGGCCTCAGAGGTAAGCCACGGTGCATCTTCTTCCTTTGAAGCTGGCATTTGAAAAAAATCTTTTTCAAAGCCTGGTGAGGAGAGCAGTGTGAATGTTCTAAAAACCTGGTCAGTTTTTAGTGTGCATTGGGGAAGATCTGTAGAGAATGAAACCATATTAACATTATTTGACTATGCTCCTGGATCTAAATGAAAGTTTATGCTGCCTTCATGGGGTAACACAATTGTCCTAGAAGGATGTTAAACTTACCAAGCATTTCTGAGTTTGTGTTAAATTCATATCATGTCTATCAAGGTCTAGTGTGATAATGGTTACAAAGATGCATGTAGTTTGCATTAAGCTAAGATAATCGCTGATTATTTCATTAATAAAAATCAATTGCAGAGCTGCCCTGTTTTCAATATTTTTAGATGTTTTAACATTTTTCTTAGGTCTGTTTGGATAACATTGTTACCACAGAAAAGGAACTAGACACTGTGGAAGTGCTAAAAGCTATTCAAAAAGCAAAGGAGGTGAAATACAAGCTGAGCAACTCTGATAAAAAGGTGAGTTTAGCGCTGTGAGAGGAGTAGAATGTGCTGCGTACAAAAAAAAAAAGCTTAGAAAAAGACTCCTACAAGTTAGATCTAAGCGGAGTTCATTGAACTTTCCTTAGCATTAAAGTTTTTACGCTCTCTGCATTTTAATGTGGTATGAACTTTTAACATTGCCTCTTTCCTATTTAGTTTTCAATGTAATTTCAGTAATTATCTGACCTCCCTTTTTATGCTGGCTTGGGAGAGAGGAAGTGGGAGGAAAAGATAAAATGTCTTAATGGTGTACACAATGAATATGCAGTGGACCTTAACAACCATATTTTACATCTTACAGAAGTATTGCAGAGGCATGATTTTACTGCTTATGTTGCAGAGTACTGAAGTGACTTTCCCAAACTTTCTTCTTGTGGGTATTTAGCAGTGTGAAAGAATCAGAAATCTAAGTCCTCCTTGCCTTCTCTCATGTGTATCTGTATAGCTGCTTAGTCTTGTTTTGGTAATAAACTCATTATCAAAACTTGTTCTGTCCCTTCAGTGTAGAAATCCTGTTTTCATTCTCTTGTGGTTTGTGAAACTCACTGCTAGTTTTGTGCATACAGTGATTAGTTGGTGATCAGAATTTCTGTAAATGAACTCTTAGTCAAATTCCACTTAGAGTGGAAATAGAAACTTCAGAGGATGTGCCACTTCTCTCCCTGTTTCTCACTGACCCCCCCCCCCCCCCTAAAAAAAAAAAAAAAAGCTGGCACTATCTTCCCTTTTACTAAAATTGAGAAAGCTTGTGTAGACTTACTTTAGTTCAGGATCTAATGTGTCCTGTGTATTTAGGTTTTTTCTTTAATCACTGCATACTTTCTTTATTAGATCAGTGAGGACTCCAGGCTCACTGCTGCCAGCTCCAAATCAAACTGTTCTTCTCTTACTGTTCGTCCTTCCTCTCCCTCTCTGCCTCGTCCTGTCAGCTCCAGCCAAGGTAATCATGTATGTATCGTGCTGCTGGGCTGAGCCACTTGGTTCTGCTTTTCTAAGCTGCATTGATATACATGAATATTATGTGCATGGATATAGGGCGTATCAAGACAAAGCAAAGACCTGGTGGTATTGATTTAGAAAGTGGAATTTGTATGTGAATCAGCAAAACTGACCTGTTGTTCACCATAGTGTTAATTAACTGTAGTGGAAGTTTGGGTCTTCTACTGCACAATCCTGCAGAAATCACCAGCAGGGGACTGTGTATCTTTTCCTAGTTTAGATACCTGCCTTTTGGAAAACCATGGCATGTATAGACATGTTTTAAAATTACTTCTCTGCCTGTTCTTGGTCTGCAAAATGTGAGCTCAAGCTTCCGTTATTCCTCTTTTGCAAGAGTTGCATTTCTGTCAAATCAGAAGGAAGATGGAAAAAGGACATGAGTAAAAGGCAGTTGTGGGATTAGTGTTCTGGCTGAGCTTGTGATTTCAGCACATGTGTTGTGCTCTACAGCACCTGCTAACCTTATCTGAAAATTACTTTTACTGTATGTTTCAAATAAGCATGCCTGTTGCATTAGGAACTTAGAAGAATGGCTTATCTTTCATCTTTTGCAGGAGCCCATAAGACTGACTTTTATATGAATATTCATTTGTGACTGAGAAGAGACAAGGATACTATTTTTTTTGCTTTTGCATGATTGAAAACTTAAAGTGCAGTAGGATATGAATAGTGGGAGAAGACTTTGTAACCATTTAAAAGAATAGGGATTATATTCTCAATTTGGGGTGGAACAACTTACTCTTACCAATAGATTGGTGGATGGGGGAGAGAAACATGCCTGAAAAGCTTGATCTTTGTAAAGTCCATTGCTGTGATTTCTGCAAAATGAATAGAGTTGATTAGTTCACTTTATAGTTCACTCTACAAAAATGAAATTGTTCTGACAGGCAACTTAAATACAGGCTTAGTTGCTATTTATGTATTTCATTTCCCTTTGTATTCCTTCTAGATCACTTTTCATCTGCAGATGAAATGCCAGTTTTTCCAAAATGAAGTCAATGCTCGTTTTAAAGTATTAAGCATTTTAAGTTATAGGATTGAAACAGTTTGTCTATAGAACAACCTGCAGTTTTATACAGGACTAGCTGTAAATATGCACACTAGCAATAATTGTGACTGTTTACAAGTTATTTGCTAATAGTCTTTTTCTATTACAGTAAATGTTTAGGAGCAAATGAGTCTTGGGAGAAAAAAAAGTATAGATCTTTTTCTGACGTACTTGGGAGTTTTATGCAATCATAGAATAGTTTGGGTTGGAAGGGACCTCTAAAAGTCATCTAGTCCAACCCCTCTGCAATGAGCTGGGGCATCAACTAGATCGGGTTACTCAGAGCTGCCACCAGTCTGACCTTGAATGCTTCCAGGGATTGGGGCATCTACCACCTCTCTGGGCAGCCTGGGCCAGGGTTTTACCACCCTCATTGTAAAAAAATTCCTTCCTTATGTCTAGTCTAAATCTACCCTCTTCCAGTTTAAAGCCATTACCGCTTGTCCTGTTGCAACAGGCCCTGTTAAAAACTTTGTCCCCATCTTTCTTACAAGCCCCCTTTAAGTACTGAAAGGCCACAACAATGTCTCCCAGGAGCCTTCTATTCTCCAGGCTGAAAAACCCCAACTCTCAGCCTTTCTTCATAGGAGGAGTGTTCCATCCCCCGATCATTTTTGTGGCCCTCTTCTGGACGCAATCCCAAGAGGTCCATGTCTTTCCTGTGCTGAAGGCCCCAGAGCTGGGTGGGGTCTTGCCAGAGCAGAGTAGAGGGGCAGAATCGCCTCCCTTGACCTCCTTGCTGTCCTTCTTTTGATGCAGCCCAGGATACGATTGGCCTTCTGGGTTGCGAGTGCACATTGTTGACTCTTGTTGACACTCTTTTGCACCCACCAGTACCCCCAAGTCCTTCTCGGCAGGGCTGCTCTCAATCCCTTCATCCCCCAGCCTGCATTGATATGGGGGCTGCCCTGACCCAGGTGCGGGGCCCTGCACTTGGCCTTGTTGAACCTCCTGAGGTTCACATGGGCCCACTTCTTGAGCTTGTCCAGGTCCATCTGGATGGTAATCCCATCCCTTATAGGAGGATTGGTGTAAGAGTCAAGGTTTATTTACTGTAGTCTTTTTTTTCGTAAGGTTCCTTTAGTAGAATCTTGGGGGAGGATTTTATAAATAGTGGGGAAATGAGGACAAGGGCAGCCTATTTCTCAGCTTTAACAATAGAAATTATTTGCTACATATCTAGCTATCAAAGTTTGTTTTCAAAATACTGATTTTGACAAATTATTTTTTAAAATGGAAATACGCTAGGTAATTAAGTTTCCCTGTTAGACCTTAAATCATGAATAACGGAATTAATTTCCTGATATACTATTTCTATGAATTGTTTTCTCTGCAGTTTTTCTAGACACCATCTGTTTCCGTAACATATTATTCAAATTAAATGTCACTGGCAAATGGCTTATGGAAAAAGATTAAATATTTATATAGGAAACAGAAAGACAAAAATAATGCTGTCATGTTCTGGTTTTCCTGTCAATTTGTTTCCTTCTTGCTAACACAGTATTTTCTTCAAGTAATAAATACCTCTTGTGTTTCCTCTGACTGTGAGATGGTTTGATGTAATCTACTAAACTTTACAATCAATCCAGAAAGATATATGCAGGAGTTTTTATGCTGAAGCCAGAAACATATCCACACTGTAATTCTGTTGTTTACTTGCACATTTATATACTTGAGCTCTCTGGCTGGCTCAGTGGTAATGCTGAAAATTGATTTTCTCCATTGCATCAGTGTGATGCTGTGAATATCAAATAGGCAAAAAGTTAAATGTCCCTGAGAATGTTGGCTTATATGCATTCATAAGTTTTTACTGAGGATTTGGCTTTCAACCCTTCAAAAAGGTTCCAAATACAGTGAGATAATTGTCTTGAATGGCATTTGAGGGACCAGACCTTCTGAGTCTGGTTGAAGGTTTTACACAGATATTATACTTGTTCACTTGAAGCCTACAGAAATTTGGGAGAATGCTACAAAGTTTACAAAGAGTGCTCTGCTGTGTTTTTGCCAGCCTAGCAATATTTTGGTAAAAGAAGGGTTAGTATTAACAAAACTGACTAATCCTGTTAAAACTAAATAATGTGAAGAATTCTTACACCAGATGTTGAGATTTAAATTGATTGTTAGCTTGAAAAATGAGCTTTAGAACTCTTTAATGCAACTTTCAGTGCTGTTAAATGTATTTCTGTAATTAGACTAAAATTCTGCCTGCTTTTGTTTTCTCCTGGCTATTATGTGAAGATATCCTTTAGCATTAATGAGTTATGATCAGGTCTCGATTATACAATTTTAATTCCACTTGTTTGGCAGATACTGTTAGACACTCATTTTGGTTTTACTTCAATGATTTTTAAGAGCTGTTGATATTTGTTCTAGAAATAATTTGTGAAGAAACAGTCCTAGCCAGCAGTTTTTTGCAATCCAGTGGTTCGACTCCTACAGACCATACAGTTCCCCAGAGATGCTTTGAAATACCAGACTCCAGATGTAAAAATCGGGTAATTTCCATCCTTCTGTTTATTTTATGGTACTTTAAAGTGTTTTTGCAAGCTTATTTCTGATACTAAACTTATGCTATCATAGTAATCCATAGCAAAGTCTTTTGATTCTCAGAGCTATTAGAAGGGAAAAGGAGGTAGCTCCAAATTTGAGTGAAGGGGTTGATCCACCATGTAAATTAAATGCATAATCTAAG
The DNA here is from genome assembly GCF_000708025.1 of Charadrius vociferus. Classification (NCBI taxonomy): domain Eukaryota; kingdom Metazoa; phylum Chordata; class Aves; order Charadriiformes; family Charadriidae; genus Charadrius; species Charadrius vociferus. The sequence goes on from NW_009649934.1 coordinate 869,743, forward strand.
TTTACCAGAGTTGTGGAGGATTGTTTCACTGTCGTGACTGAGATGTTCACCCAGTATTAGTATCACATCACTTAATATCCCCTTGGATACTGAGTGTAAGACTTCTATATTATCTTACTACAATATCAGGTTTTGGAAGGTAGTCCTCTTGCTAGTAGAGTGGAAGAACCTTCTCCCTGTAAATAGGTAGTGCCCTTAATTTGTCTCCTTCAAACTCCTGCTGTTAACTTCTGTATTGTGATTTCATTGCTTGTATTGGAAACACTCTTCATATGCATGGCTTCAAGGAATGAAACAGCAGGACCTGGGGGAATCTCTTCCTTCGCCTGCCAGTGTGGATGTTCTTTGTCAAGTTTCTTTACCTTTTTGCCTCGCTTTACTTCAGTAAAAATTTGTAGTGTGATGAAATGTCTATGGGTCACAGGTTGGAAGGTTGGATCTATTCTCAAGTCAGCAGCAGAGTTCATTCTTCTCCTGCTTTAATAGACCGCCCAACCTAAAGTAAATAGTGGTGCAGGATCCTTAAAGGATAGCTGTTCAACTGCCAGTGAGTACAACAGTCAGGACTTTGCAGTGAGTTGACTAGCTTTAAAAAACAGGAGCCAACATTAACTTTGCTTTTCATGTCTGATGAAGTCTGACAGTAGCTGTAATAGTTGATAGCTTCCTGATGCGTTCTCCTTCTCCTTAGGCACCTGCCTCTCTATTGGATTCATGCAAAAAGTATGGAAGCGGTCATCATATGTGGTAAGTCAGATACATACATTCTGGTTTAAATGCCAGTTAGCTTTTGGGTAGTTACAGTGAATGCTGCTAAACTCAGCCTTTAAGGCAAAACAGTCTCTTTCATTGTATGCTGCCTCTGGTGTTGTTTGGGTTTTTTTTAACCAAAATCAATTTCATGATGGTATAGAGTGTTTTTAACCTTTGAACCCTGGAATGCAGTTGGTAGTGTCAGAATCAGCAATAGCTGTATTGTAAAGTGCTTTAACTCATATGGACATACTTATTGGGGTTGGGAAATGGAGGATGAGTTAAACATTTTAGTTTTCACTTTCTGTAGAATTACATGCTACCAGCCTTTAAAAAAATCAATGGCTGTGTGCAGTTATTGAGGATGTTTACCAATATTACACTGACCTAACTGTAGTAACAAGAGTAAACCTCAAAGTTCTGAGAAGCAGCACCATGAATTGTAGGTAGCTATGGCTGTTTTTAAACTCAAGCTTGTACTTACTGTGGCTTGTTATCTCTTTTGAAGTTTGACTCGTTCAGAGGAAGAACACTGTGCGGTGCCTGACCCCTGTAACACCGTCATCTTGCCTTTTAATTGTATGTCATACACTGCCACAAACCAAGATTTTATCCAGCACCTTTCTGCCTTGATAGTGCAGACTGTGCAGAGATCGCTCCCCTCCTTCACAGAGAATAAAGGAATCCCTCTGGGTGATTACAGAACTACAGACAAAGCAGATGGATATTTTGAAATGGGACTTCATGAAGGAGATCAGACTTTTGAGTTCAGCACTACTTCAGATACTCGGTCATCGGACAACGTAGCAGTTGAGAGTGTTGACATAGTCAAAATTCTCTGGAGTTTTTCTATTCACATTCATAATGGACTCAGGCAGTTTGCTTCCTGTTTGGTTTTGACTGATGATATGCTAGCTGTGTTTGAGATTCCTCATCAGGAATTGAGAGGAAATTGCCAGCACATCTCTTCAGCCTTGAAATTAACACTGTGTTTTCCGTATACTGATCTAACAGAATTTGGCTTTCTCCTGCCAGAAATCTGCTTAACACTGAAGCTGAAAAACAGTGACAACTGCTTGTTTATTGTTTCAGACTCCCAGAATCTTCAAGACTTTTATTCCTGTTTACACACGTGTTGTTCTCAACACTACACATCAGTGTTACCAAGCTCCACATTGTACTGTGGAAAAGCAAATCTCCAGGAGTTTCTCTGTCAGCTTATGGAATTGAATTGCATTTCAGCAGAAGATGTTGAAATAAAAGGTTGTTTCCCAACCTATCTCATTAACGGGAATAAAACCAATGTTCAGAAAATCTTGCATCCACCAGAGTCAGCTGACAATAACAAAGAATGGTCAAAAAATGTTTTGTGTTCTGCACTTTATTCTTCAGTGTATAAATCTTCCGACCAGGGTCCCTGTGTGGTCCATCCGTGTTGGATATTTCTGACGCCCCAGCATTTGTACATAGTAAAGGTGAATTTCAGTTTACTGCCAGGTAAATGGATAGGCACAGAAGACTTGGGAAGTATATTTAAGCTGAATAGGATTCCGTTAGCATCACTTGTCTTGCATCCAACTCATGGTTCCATCCAGCAGAAGGGTTCATTTTTGGATGGGCACGTGCTGGAGTTGCTCATTGGATACAGAATTATTACAGCAGTGTTTGTTCTACCTCATGAGAAATTCCACTTCCTAAGAATCTACAGTCTTTTAAGGACACTCCTGCAGGATGTTAAGACTATTATTATTTTCAAAGCTTCAAACAAGTCAGATGCTGTAAGAAATCACATTGTGGACACAAACAGACATGGTCAGTCAGCAAGGTAACAATTCCCATAAAAGGTCTATTGTGTGGTGCAGAAGTTAATGTGGCCTAGCCAGTGTGTTTACAGTTGTCATTGTAATTGGTTTTGGCCTGTAGATGAAGTACTTTTTCATTCTAGTAGTATGTGTGAATGGTTATCCCGGGCAGTACCTGTCTACCTTTTTTGTTTGTTTCTGTTTAGTTTAATGGGTGCAACATAAAATGTATTTTCTTGTGGAAGGAGACTTCCTATTTCATGTGCTTGCAGGCTGAGGTCGTGGCAGATTGACAACTATTCTCAAGAGAAATCATTTAAAGTAAACTATTAAGAGTATAAGTTGCCTGTTCCTAATTTCTGAGTGAAATATAAAGTACTAATTTTTGTAAGGGAAGAGCTGTGTATTTCCTTAAACTTTGATTTAATGTGTTTTCCGGATCTCTTCTAGTTTTTGCAAGCCTCATCTGACGCTGTCATCTTTATATCCATCTGAATTTCTTATGCAGAAGATAACAGAAGATAACCAGATTCCTCTTCACCTTCACGTTTCTGTGTCTCTGCAGTATGTGGCTGGGTTGAAAGGAAATGCCCTAGTTGAGTTTTTCCATGGCAACATTGCAGAGGTATTGTGCCTAGCTCAGGTGTATAAAAAAAATACCTTGTGGTCTTTCAGTACTAGACAATATTTTTAAAAGAACTTTCCTGATCAAACTTAAGAGTTAGGCTCTGTGAAACCTGGAAGCATTTTGGACAAAAACCTGTTTGTCACCCCATTTGGGGTTCCGTGCTACAGTGATTGGCATCCTGCCAGGCATACTTTGCCTTCAGGATTCTTAATGCAAAACAGGAGAGTACGTTTGTTTATGTCATGAAGATATGATTACTCCAAGAACATTCCTCTTATTTATTTTTTTTTTAAGTGGCAAAAGGAAAGAAAATTACTGGAGTGGAATTATTTTGTGATGATACCTAACTAAATCAATAAATAACTGTCCTGACTCCTTGTAATATCGGTGCGTGAATACAACACAACGTGCTCATGGCTGTAGGGACTCCAGAAACATGAGCAGATAAACCTAACTTCTGCATAACAGATTAATA
>NW_009649934.1:873430-900772 GCF_000708025.1 Charadrius vociferus
TTTAAATTCATGATGTAAGTTTTTAAGTGATAAATCATTGTGGTCTGAGTACAAATGTCAATTGAAAAGTTTATTGAGGAATAGAGACATCTTTTTATTCCCTTACCTCACTTCCAAATCTTTTAAGTAAGTACAAGTTATAAGTTGTGCTTCTCTTTTTACACCAGGAGAAGCTGATAAAGAAAGCATGTCACTCGTTTGAGGATTCACAGTAAGCTCATCAAGCTAGGAGCTGGGAAGATGCCAAGTTGGAACAGCAGTTGCAAGCTGTGCTTCTGTCCTCTCTCTTTAAGGATCTCTGAATCCAACCCCTAAGTAGCATCTGAAGGCTCAGTAGACTTGTTGAGGCTTGGGAGGCAGTGCTTATCTGTTGATTAAAATTTTTTCTGCAGTGTTTGTAGAAATTTTCTTGTGCACTAGATTTTTTTTCTTTTGTAGTTTTGGTCAGAAAACAAGGAATAATTAGACCATACAGAAGAATAATTTTCTGATATTAAACACAAGACATTTTCAGTAGACTGCTATTGTGCTTGCCTCAGCTGCTGTGTTTAGCAGATTTGAGGTGAACTTCTGTTCTTTTACTATATCGTGTTCAGATGCTTCAGATTTTGAAATTGTTTTCCTAGTAGTCTAAAGGTGCCACTGAGGCAATGGAAACTATCTGAAATATCAAAGTGTGCAAGTGATTCATGAAATACAATTTACATCTCAGGTGGAAAATGAAGAGTTGAGACATCTCATGTGGTCTTCAGTTCTGTTTTACAAGACTCCCAGTGTGGAAGTGATGGCTTGTGTGCTTCTCTCAACAAAAGCCATTTACTTTCTGTTGGATGATTCTTTCATTCATACTAATGAGCACCAGTCAGGTAAGATAGTTATTTTGATCCATTAATAAGGCTACCAACTTAATCCCTGTCTGTGTTTTTTGTCTTCAGTTTAAGTACCAGTTTTGGTTGATACTCCTACTTGGAGTTCCTCGTTGAGGGAGTGAATGGCATAGCTTGCTGTATGCCAAGTACTTGCGTGAGGCTTTTATGTTAAAAAACGGGGTCTTGAGTCATGGCTGCTTTCTAAACAGATCCTTCCATATGCCATTGTATCTGTGCTTTTCCCAGATGTCATTTCATATTCCCTAGCTTCACCTGGGCAGCTAAAGGCCCTTTCATAACCAAAATGACAAGTGAATGGTCATGAAACTCATGGTGCGCATTCTATTCATGCAAGTGGTTTATTAATGCATCTCCTGATTTAAATCTGTGATGTGATACCTACTTCAAGGAGTGATGCTAACAGAGATTTGGTTGTATTTGTTGATTCAGAAATTATTAGCCAGTATTCTCACCTTCCAAATTTCTTCCTTCAAGTGTGATGCAGGTATAAGATGCTAATATAAAAGTTATTCTTAGGAAAAGAAGAATCCTTTTTTGCTTTTGACTTTATCATATATCCTTTGTCAACAGATTTTTGGAACAAAGAAAACTCCAATTGTGAAAATAGTTCTTTCCACCTCTCTCGCTGCTTTGTGCTAAAACTTAACGACCTGCAATCAGTAAATGTTGGCCTGTTTGACCAATACTTCCGAATTACTGGTGAGTACATCTTGTGCTTTAAGCTTTTCCAGTTCTGTTTTGTCTTTTAGTCTTGTCTTAGATGGGTTCCTGTCTCTCAATTGTGTTGAGACCTCGATGGAGGGAGAATTCTCCCATGTAGAAGTGATTTAAAGTGATCTTACATATAACAAGGGTCACAAAGAAAACTGAGGGCAGTTTTTTTGTAAGATGTATTACAACGATAAGATCATAATAAGGTTGACCGCCTACAGCAATAGTAGAACTGTTAAATTGTAAGTACATCATATTTTAAATCAAGAGAAATTATATTCTTTGGGTTTTGTGGGACTTTTAAGGATTCTGTTGTTTGTTTCCAAGGATTTGAAAGCTTTCTGAATAATGATGCATGTTTTCAGGAGAAATAATCCTTGCAAGAAATTTGGTTGCAGTTGCATGTTGGTTGAAGAAATTATGATAATGCCACGTACAGATTTGTGAGTGGTTTATATTCTGGCTTCTCTTCAGGACACTCTGCAGATCATATAGTCACCTGCCTGACAAGAGACAGTTACAACACTCACACCTTCATACAGCAGCTTATGGCAGTTCTGTCACTGCTTGCACGCACACCTTCGCCTGAGCCAGTAGATAAAGACTTCTACTCTGAATTTGGGAGTAAAAACACAGGTGAGTGGTCTTTTCTACATGTCATTGTTATTTAGGCATCGTGCTTAGAACATCATCTAAAGTGTACTGATGTGAAGTTGGTGATGGCTTCTTGAGTCCAGCAAAAACAGCATTTCCTATACAGTGTTTTCGGATGTGTACTAGTGTAGCTCCCACTGCAAGTTTGACTTACAAGTCTTTACAGGTGAGGCTGAAAGAACAGTGAAGGTAACAAAGTCTGAAGGTTACGTTTTTCCTCACTTGGTCAAATAAAAGAATCCTGTCATTCCTGAGAAGGTAGTGAAGTTGAAAACTAGACTTTTTTTAAGGTATGTTAGGTTCAATTCCAATACCAGGTGAAACTTTTTTGCTTAGAATTCTGAAGCCAGCTGAAGGCATGACACAAAATGACATTTTCCTGAAGAATAGTTGTTATTGTTACTGTTTTAAGGAGAAGCTGTGTAAGCTCAGAAAGTGCAAGGTTTGGGAAGTCATAACTTTTATTACATCGATTGATTTACGCGAAAAAAAGTGGGCGTGCTTCCTTCAAGCTTGACTAGGTTGTATTTCAGTACTTAACTTATAGGGAGTAAGGGACTGCAGGGTCACCTCCTGCCACTCCAGAATGTAGCATGGAGCAGAGGAATGAGCTCATCCACTAGGGATGTAAAAGCAATTCGTGTAGAGTCGTCTTTTTCTTTTTTGTTGTTGTTTTAATTTCTGCCTTTTCTCTCTGCTTAAAAGCAGATATTTTTTTTTACGTTCAGTGATCTGATGATGCTTTCAATGAGTTCAGAACTGGGGAGTGGGAAGGTGGGAGAGGAGGTCAGCTGGTAGGGAGGTGGATAATCTGATATGAGAATCCAGCTATATTTCCTTTAACCTCTTCTGCCATCACCCTGGACTAGTTATGTCGTTAAGACTTGCAGAAAAGTGTGTTTGTAATGCAAGAGACTCCAGTAGAGATCTGCGATCTAAATAAAATTATTCCAATATTGTATACGAGTAAAACCATATATGACTAGATATAAAACTTGAAATCTTCCAGCTGCAGCCAACTGTCAAAAGTTGTTGCTTATCCTAATGCATTAAGAAAGTATTGTATAGTACTAAATGGAAGTATAATAATGTATGTTTCTTGCAGGAAAAATGGAGAATTATGAACTGATTCACTCTAGCAGAGTAAAATTTATTTATCCAAATGAAGAGGAAATTGGGGACCTTGCTTTTCTAGTGGCAGAGAAGATGGATGGTTTGACTAATCTTCAATCCCTCAACATCCTTCTGTATGTGTTGGTGTTTCAAGTAAATCATGTCGAAGAGTCTGCCCAAAACACTAGTTCACTTCAACCGAAAACACTTATATTAACCAGCTCTGATTTGTTCCTCTTTGATGAAGATTATATCAGTTACCCACTACCTGAATTTGCTAAGGAACCACCAAAGAGAGATAAGTATCAGCTTGTAGATGGAAGACGAATTCGGGATTTAGATAGAGTACTGATGGGTTATCAGACGTATCCACAGGCCCTCACATTTGTGTTTGATGATGTTCAGAATCAGGATCTGATGCAGAATTTAACACTGGATCACTTTGGAGAAACTGATAGTGCCCTGAAGGTAAATGCTAAACAAGAAGGCAGTAGGAGCAGAGAGATCCAGTGGTACATCTTTATCCCAAGTGCAGAAAGCAGGGAGAAACTAATTTCATTGCTTGCAAGACAGTGGGAGATCTTGTGTGGTAGGGAACTGCCTTTGGAACTCACTGGTTAATTGTTGCACAGCTAAGTGATTTCAGTATCTATTATAAGGTAAGGTAAAGCACAGTGTTTAAATAGATAGCACCTGTCCTTTTTTTTTTTTAATAAGGAGCTGACCTGGACTCCCTTGTTCCCTAGTGCACTGAACATTTACTAGTACATAGAAATATTCTGAAGTGTTAACTAGGGACTGAACTTCTTGTAAAGTCTATTTTTTATGCAATAGTATATAGTGCAAAAAAAATCATGAGACATCCTGGGAAACTGTATGGAAAAATTAAGGAGTCAACACTAGATATGCTGTCGCCTAGGGCTGTTAAGGTTTCAGCTATTTTTCTGTATATATCAGTCTTCTGTTCTATACAAATTCTAATGTGTAAATAAGGGTAAATGCTTGTGTATGTTCAAGTGCAATGTTCTTTGTATAAGAAGTATTTTGGGTATGCTGCTAATGCTTATTATTTAATGATCTTACAATTTTACATATGTTTTCCTTTGAAGCCGAACGTAATTATTTGCTGCCAATCACGAATTTAGCAGTAAAATTTGAGCCACAAGTAGGTGACATTTTCCTATAAAATTAGTTTCATGGCCATTCTTTTTCCTTATCCTAAGATAAAGAATTGCCTGTTAAAGATCCACTCAGTATCGTCCTGAAAGTGGAAATACCCAATATGGATATAGGAGCATTTTGTCAGCAAATAATGAATTTGTATCTCTGAACACAAAGTCTTTCTTTTGCCTATTTTGTCAGTACAAATAAAGTGTAATTTGACAGTTTTCTTTTGGCTTTGTCTTTATTCAAGTTTGTCTTGTGTTTGCAGGATACAATATCAGCAGCACATGTGTTCCTAGAGTGTATTGTAAGGTATGAAATGCGCAGCAAGATGAAAGAAGAAAATAGCTTATTCTACTATAGCAAGTTTGTACTGGTCCAGAAAGAGAGCTGAGTCATGGAAACTGAGGATCTGCAGCTTCTAAACACAATTTAAGGAGGATTTATTTCAAGTACTTTTGCTTCATCAAATATTAGGGAATTTCTTTCCAAGATGTTGTCTTTAACTTGAGTATTACTGGGCCCAACAAATTTTAGCCTCCCCCATGAAGTAGAATCCCTACTCACTATTGTGAAGAGAAATACTGAGACTTTGAAAAAGGCTGTCCTATGTCCACAGGGGTTAAGAAGGGAAGAACTGTTTTGACACGTATGTGCCAACTGATGTTCCTTAAAACTGATGCTCCTTTAAAAAAAAAAAAAAAAAAAAAAGAAAATTTTAGGTCGGAAGAGACCTCTGGAGGTCTAACAGTCAAAGCTCAGAACAGGGGAGAACTTCAAGCAGACTGCTCACGGCCTGGTCCAAACAAGTTCTGAGTTTTCTCCAAGAACTGCAAGTGCACAGTGGTACTGGGAATGTGGTGGTTCAGTGGAGTATTTGGAGGTTGGCTGTGCTCTCTGGGCTCCAGATGTAAGGAATGTTGCAGTCAGTGCAAGGATGACAGACAAAGGTAGCAAAAATCAAATTGTACTGCAGGATGCAGTGGAGTTCTCTAAACAACCAAGGAGGTGAGGAGTATTACTTGAGTGCTGCTCTGGTGTACAGTTCAGCAGAGGAAACCTAGCCCCTCTTAGGCTTAGAACAAGCTGAACAGTTAAAGTAGGGGAAAACTTTTTGAAAAAAACTTTTCTTGGGGAAAACTAAGTTTTCCTGTATTTTATAGGTCTTCTATTTCCTGAAATCTCAAGGATATTTATGTTCATTTAAGCTTAATTGTCATTAGGTGGGAAAAAAACTAACTTTTAAAATAAAAATCATGGGGATAAACAAATTAAAAACTTAGTTCTTCCTGAAGTAACTCTGTTAATCACTTATTTGTAATTCTTGTAGGTAACACTTTTGAGTTGCTGTGGGCTTCTCTTATAGTCCAATCTGCAAGCATTTGAGAAATTACCACATGAACAGATTATTTATGATACAGTTTATGGTTTAAGTGAATGCAAAGAGCATCTGTAATGAGTCCTGTGGAACTGCCTAGTATTTGAGCCAATGTGAATAGATACCTCTGCGCTCATACTAGGGGTTGTACTCATTGTTTCTGGATAAGTGAATTCTGCTTCTGTTTTATTTGCAAAGCCTGTCCTGGGGGATGCTTTGTGCTTGAGATAGACCCCAAGTTCTGTTTCTAAGCATCCTTTGTAAAGCCCAACTGTTCAAATATATTTTAATACGCTAGTGCGTATCATAGAACTGTGTATTAGAATAAACAAGAATAATCCCCTGCTTGTTACATAGTGTGAGCAGTCAAGGTCTCTTTTCAGATTTTATTGCAGCAAGAACACGGCTGTGATTAAACTTGAAATTCTTTTAAGTCCACAGCTGTTTGAAACATTAAATCTATTCGTTTGGATCAGATTATTAATTCAGGAAACAGGCACAATTCCCCCTGGAGATCTTGGTAAACACTAATCACATTTAAGATAAACAAAATGTTCAATAATTCATTGGATACATACTGCTATATTTCTTAATTCTTCCATTAAGTATCTCATCTATGGTGCTATCAGAATTGTTTATTTTCAGGGCATTTTTTTCAATAAATAGTCTTTTATACTCTGCTAGGCAAAGCATGGGCTATGCAAAGTAAAGTGTCTTCCCTGACGCTTTAGCTCTTGTGCATTTTCACTTGGGAAGAAACCAAAACCAACCCAACCAAACCCATAACAAGAAGTCCCCCTCTCTTCTGCCACCAGATCTGATCCCCTGCTCTTTGGCCTGTGTTAAAACCTGCTGGAATTACAGTGCTTTGTGGGTGCAAATTTCTGTTCATTTCAGAGCAATGCTAAACTGCCTGTTTTTATTTTCTAATCCTAATGTAATCTTTTGTTTCTAAATTTAGACATTTATTTAAATGTGTTTTTTCTTGAAAATGCACAATCCTTCATCTTGAACATTATGAATTGGCGGATTTTTTGTAGAATTACAGAATTTTCTAGGCTGGAAGGGGCCTTTAAGATTGTCAAGTCCAACCATCAACCTAACACTGTCAAAACCACCACTAAACCATGTCCCTAAGCACCACATCTACCTGTCTTTTAAATGCCTCCAGGGATGGTGGCTCTGCCACTTCCCTGGGCAGCCTGTTCCAATGCTTAACAACCCTTTCTGTGAAGAACTTTTTCCTAATATCCATCCTAAACCTCCCCTGGCACAACTTGAGGCTGTTTCCTATTGTCCTATCGCTTGTTACTAGTAAGAAGAGGTCCATCCCCACCTCTCTACGACTTCCTTTCAGGTAGTTGTAGAGAGCAATAAGGTCTCCCCTCAGCCTCCTTTTCTCCAGATTAGAGACCCCCAGTTCCCTCAGCTGCTCCTCATAACACTTCTTTTCCAGACCCCTCACCAGCTTTGTTGCCCTTCTCTGGACATGCTCCAGCCCCTCAATGTCTTTCTTGTAGTGAGGGGCCCAAAACTGAACATGGTATTTGAGCGGGGGCCTCACCGGTGCCGAGGACATGGGGATGATCACTTCCCTAGTCCTGCTGTCCACACTATTCCTGATACAGGCAGGGATGCCGTAGGCCTTCTTGGCCTCCTGGGCACACATTCAGCTGGCTGTCCACCAACACCCCTGGGTCCTTTTCCACGGGGCAGCTTTCCAGCCACTCCTACCCAAGCCTGTAGCGCTGCATGGGCTTGTTGTGACCCAAGTGCAGGACCTGGCGCTTGGCCTTGTTGAACTTCATACCACTGGCCTCAGCCCATTGATCCAGCCTGTGCAGATCCCTCTGTAGAGCCATCCTACCCTCAAGCAGATCAACGCTCCTGCCCAGCTTAGTATTGTCTGCAAACTTACTGAGGATGGACCTGATCCATTCGTCCAGGTCATTGATAAAGATATTAAACAGAACTGGCCCCAGTACCGAGCCCTGGGGAACACCACTTGTGGCTAGCCACCAACAGGAGTTAACTCCATTCACCACCACTCTTCATAAAGATTTCTCAGAGCTTTACGCAATTAGTTTCTACAGCAAGTTTGGTGAAATGAAGTAGCTTTGTAAGTGGTTGTGGTCACATAAATCAGTCTTGATTTCTTTCTCTGTTTTTGCAAGAGTGCTAGGGAGCCCTGTGTGTGTATTTCTGTTTCTTTATACTCAAATCTTTTGTAGCTTCTGACTCTTGTTCAACATTAAGACAATAACTAAGTAGCTAAAATTGTGACCAGATGCATGCGTAGGCAGGTGGGGAGATGTTTTTCAGGAAAAGTATCTCCTAAGCCATCTTAGACTTCCATAGTCTGGCTTTGCAGCAGTTGTAGATGTGTACCACCCTGGGAAGACCTATGCAATTATTTACGTTCAGTGTCATCTGCTGAGGATCTGGCCAAAGGTTTTAGAACTTCCCTTGTTTTACAATTGAAAAGATGTAAATGAATCTTATTAGGAAGGAAAGTAAATGAGGTGCTGACCTGAGCTAAACTGTATTTTCTTTGCAAGAAGAAATGACAGCGCGACCTGCATCCTGTCTGTCTTGTGTCCATTCCCATGCTGCTTTTACAGTACTCTGTGATCTGCCTGGCTGTAATGTACTGAACGCTGATGTATTTACATCAGCCCCTTTGACTTGTCTTCCTGTGCTCATCAGCTTTGATAAGGAGTTTCTTTTTTTCTTTTTAAATCGAAGTACCACAAAATGCTGCTGCTTCTTGCTTGAATGTCTCTGATCAAAAATTTTACTTCTGCGGTATTAACCTTCAAATGTACCAAATTGTAGGCAGAGAAGCAGCAACAAGAGGAAAAGTATGAAGTTGTGGTTCAGAGCAGACAGACTACAAACTTCTGTTTCCTACTCTCTACTGGATAATGAATGGCATTTGTAACTTGGAAATCTAAAAATTGATGTGGAAAAAGGGGGACTGTGAAACTCATTAGACCATGAAGGTGCTAAAGAAAGACTGTGGCCAACACTGGAAAAACCCCACCTAGATAGGTGCGTAAAAGGTAATAGTCAGAGGTAGTAAGATGGGCACTAAGGCGTTGTGCTTCAGACCGTAAGGTCTCTGAGAGGGAATGATGAGAGCTCCCGTCGCCTCTAAGGTTGTTGAAAATGCTGAGACAGTGGGATCCCAGCTTTCGGCTCCATGGCGCTGTTCTCAGGCAGGTGCTTCAGTGCAATTCTGGGCAAACTGTTGGCTGTAGCTTTAGTCAAGCACGTTATAGGCTTATATTATTATATATCCCTTACAGATAGCAGCACCTGAAGGATAAGCAGTACCACCACGGGAAAACACACTGCCTTTTTAGTCATGCTGATGTGAGCAGGTGCTGAGTTTGAATAGCTCAGCCTGTTTGTTCAGGCATCTAATACATATTGAATATCTGTGGGGCATTTAGTGCCTGACTCCCAGTACAATCTCAGAGCACTGCTTAATAGATGGGAAAGGTACGAAAGTAAAACCAAGAGATGGGAATATGTAGCCGGCTTTCACTGCAGGAGTGTGTGTAAAGGAACTGGGAGTCGATAGCAATAAATATGCCAGGACTTACACCATTTATATTTGTACTGCTGCCCTTCTAGGTTTTGAACTAACAGGATGTGCGCAGCCTTGATAATTTCTTCCTGAATTGCACGACAACATAGTGCCCAGGCAGCTCTACCTGTCTGCTTGGAATTGGACCATTGCATGTGTGAGACACAGATAAACAAACTCTTATTCGCTGTGTGACCCTTCTGTTTATTTTAGTTTTATCAGCAAACTTTAAAATTCTGTTTCCTTCCAACTTGCCAAGAGAAAAAAACCAAAAAAGTAGGATTGTGTCCTACCCTCTTCACCAAGAGCCTCAGTGTGTGTTCAGTAAGTACGATACAGCTGGCCCTCTTCCTCCACACCAGCACTTCTGGCTTGGTCTGTTTAATCCTTTCCTAGTACCTCTTCAGACTTACAGCCTTCCTACACACTTATAATTCAGAGCGAAGAGACTTTATGTTCTTTCCTAGCTTTCCCAGAAGAGTGGAACGAGAGTCTGTTTCTCACTGTGGATGTAACGGAATAGTCAGCTCCCACAGAATCTGTGTGGCAAGGTAGACTGGATGGTAAATCATTTGTCTTGGCTCTGTAATTTCTGTAAAGATTGCTTAAACAAAAGATTTCAATAGCAGGAAATTGCCCAAGCCAGCTAGGGCTGCACGCGCTTCAGAGAAGGGCTGGTGACCCAGCATTTTAAAATGCAGTGTGTGACACAGGCAGGGGGGGCCTGGAAGGGTTTGTTGCTGTATCCTTTGCCTTTACCCAGGCAATTTATTTTTTTTTTCCCATGGAGCAGGTTCAGTAGTTTTTGCCAGCAGTTTCTCAATTCTGAATGTTAATATGTTCACAGCAACAATGCCTAACGAAGTCTTAGATAAGTTACTTTAGAGGACCCAACCTTTCATCAATGCATAAAGCAAAAAGACTGAATGAGGAAAAAATCTTGAGCATTGCTGCTTGCCAGCAATCTGCTGATGATTTGGGAGATTGAGACCACAAGGTAAATTATTAGTGTTCTGTAGAAGTCGTCTGTGTCAGGGCCAGAAATTGAAGATGATTCTTCTGACACCCACGTCTGTGACTTCAACTGCTAAACCAGCTTTCTTCTGCCGTGTGGGCAGAAGACACTTTCCAAAACAAACAAAAGCCCATGTGCTGAACCTCACAGATAAACACACTGGAAGACAGTTGACAACTCCTACTGTAAATTTTAAAATTGTATTTGCACAATCCTGTTTCAATCAAACATTGACTAGGATGTGAATTAAACCCTTCTACCCTGCACAGGGCCATTTGCATGCTTTGTCATCAGATCCTTACAAGTCTTGCCTATAAATTTTCCCTTTGATGAAGGTGATTTCTTTTCCCAGTTTTCCTGTCTCACATATTCCTTTAATTGCTAGTGACATGGCAAGTCCTGTGGCTTCATTCTTATTGCACTACTGGGTATTTCCTCTGTAAATTCTGGACCAATGTTGAGCTCTGACAGATCTCAAGGTCTTGCTTTGTGGGACTTTGAGGGATTGAAATGCTTTGTGCAGAAGCCTGTGCATATGAGCTTGTCTCTTATAGAAATGAGTGAGGGAACTGTTTTTTTTTATTTATTGACAATTGTGAAGGGTGTTGGACAAAACAGGGGAATTAAAAAATTGATCCAATGCATTTTGCCTCTAAGGCATAAGCTTTGTATTGATGTTGTCCATGAGAAAATCCATCCATGTGCCTAGGAGCAATCCATCTATCAGAAGAGAACAGGAGCAGTGTGAGTGGAGCACTAATTTGTGTTTATTTCACCCACTTTTACTGCCTGTCCTGTTTCCATGCCAGTGTTGCCATCTTTGGTGGATGCAAACTGGACTGCCACTGCGAGCACATTGGCATCTTGCCGCTGTGCACTGAGCATTATGAATGGCTCTTGGCTACCCGTTAATTTGGAGGCGGTTGGTGCTTCACCTTCCTTCTAATTTCAAGAATCATGCAGATCCAAAGTTGATGCAGGTTTGGATCCAGCAGCAGTGATCAGCAAAGTAAGTTTCCGTTCTCTCAGAGCAGTTGATATGCAGCGGCTGGAACACACTGCCTGTGCTGCTTGATCAGGAAAGCAGCGTCTGATGACAGATGACCTTTTAATTTTTCAGTTTATGCTCTGCTGCTGTACAATGATGCTGCCCAGTGTTGGCATTTTTAGCTTGTATATTGCAGTTGTATTGCTTGCCTTTAAATGAGGTATGGTCAGATAAGGAAGCTGGCTGTGATCCTTTTGATGTTGCTGTGAATCTGATTTATTTTAATTCAGACAGGAACTTCACCAAGTCTTTCTCTCCCTTCCCTTTCCTTCCCTTCCTACTTTCCTTGCAGTAGGTCAGATACAGTGACAATAAGCAGCAGTGGAAAGCCTTGGAATCAATCTTTGTACGCCCTATTTCCCCCGTACCATTTTCAGTGTTGAGTCATTTAGAAAACAGTCTGAAGATTCATGGAAAGATGCCCATGCCTCTTCAAGTGCCTCAGGGTAAGCTGTTTTCACCTTAAAAGCTTATCAGCTTTCTGTGGATGCTCAGTACTGGCAACTTAAACCCTAGGTCATATAGCTAGCCCTTGGAAAACCTATCAACAAACACTCAACATCCTTCTAGGCTGCCTGTTTAGCTGTGGATGCCTAACAGGTAGCATGGAGCAGAGAAGCAGTCTCATTTTTCTGTTTACATGGCCAGTCTACCATGTAAATGTACCTACCACGACTGTAGGTAAAGACAACATTGTACAGCTTCCCTACTAATGTCCCCCTCTACAAGAATGTCCCCATTGTCCATTTGCAACTTTGCCATCCCACCAGAACTGGTCTGAGCTATGTTGCCTCTGCCTCATTTCACAGATCTGCAGGGTACCAAATGGTTTCCAGAGCTGTGTGAACCCTCTGACCTTGGCAGAGTGGCCATCTCTTGGGCACCGATGGTCCCAGAGCTGCCGTTGTCCTGTAATGGGACAAGCAGGCTGAGTTGTCAGATTGAGTTGTGGGCTGGTACTTCTCACATGGGTCGCAGTGGATGGTTGTGTGCCTTATCTGCTTCCTGTTAGTGCAGGATATATAATAGTGCTTGCTGTTCATCATGCTGACTGTCTCTGTAGGATGAAGGAAGAGGTAAAGCACAATTAACAGCACTGGTAAGTACAGTAGTTCTTATATACTTTATATATTAGCATGTGTATCTTTGGGGGGGGGAGCAAAAAAATATTAAAGCTGTCAATTATTTATGTAAACACAAGAGTAGCTTCCTATCCTGGTTTCATTTAGGAGCCTTCATGTAGCATTAATGGCTCAAAAATGAAAAGATCCCTCCTTGCTCAGTAGGATTTGTTACTAACGGAAGCAGTCTTTAGACTGCTCACTACAGTGGGTTCTCTTGACAGCGCAGAGAGACAAAGTCCATGTAAAATCTGTCCATAATCAGTCGTGATTGTTTGTAATTTTCAAACGGAGAAATTGAGTGGCACACCATAGCTCAGGCTAGCATGTTGGGGTTTTTTTAATCCCATTTTAGGACTTTTCCTGTTCTGAGTGCTTTTGAAGTGCTCCTTGGATTCATCAAGCTGTCAGCAGAGTGTTTGGAAAATTACGTGTTTTGCCACTGCTTCCATAGCACCTGTAAAATGTGATGCTTTTCTTGCTGAGAAACTCAAATACTTTAAATAAATATCAAAGCCTACCCAAAGCGTTTGATTGATTGATAGGTGTGCTTACATTATTGCTCTGAAGTGCAGCACGTCACTCTCATTGCTTTGTTCATGCATACTTTGGGATAGGCAATGGTCTACCTTCTGTTTGAGGTGTTGTGGACATATTAACATCAGTGGTAAAAGGAAATTAACTTACCCTTTATGAATTCATGGTATTTAAGTTTGCCCGTTGGATTTGCCTTCAGTTAAGCATACAGTTAACCTCTTTTCATTCCAATTAGTTGAAAACTAAGGATTTCCTTCCTTCTGTTTTGAACTGATATGTAAGAGGAAATCCGTAGATGTTCCTGTTTTGAGTAAACCTTTTACTAAGGAGTTCTGTTTGTGCATTTAAAAAAGAATAGAAAGAAAGAAAAAGGTGGTATTGATTCAGATGTAGTGCTAGAAGTAACAGATCCACTTCTGAAGGCTTTGCAGCCAAAGAGCACAGTGCGAAAATGCTCTCTCCCTGTTTACTTTTAACCTCTGGTTTGTCTTGGATCTGATTCTTAGTAGGCGGTCTTATCTTACAGAAATTGCAGCCTCTATCACCACCCCTTTTGTAGAAAGGGTCCTAGCTGTAAAAGCAAGAAAATGCATCCTCCTGGGTTGCTGTTTTTCGTCTTAGCGGCATGCTTCACTCCCACAGCTGACTGCCAGAGTCAGAAGGTAAGTCTGAGAGTCTTTGTTTAAATGTTCATTGAACAGTTCTTCATATTTGGACAGTTGTGTGTTATGAAGTAGCCCTCCCTAAAACTCCTTATTTCATTTACATTTAGTTAGGTGCAGAATAATATCCATAATTAAACTTTAGGACTGTAAGATATCTTCTCTGCTTATGTGTGGGTATGTGTGTAGTCTAAACTGAGGAACTAAAAATAAGGTAGAAGGGAGCTGCTTGAGTTTTAGATCAGATTAAATTTGTATTTATGTTCAGCAAAGAATGCAAAAGTAGCAATATGAAAGGAATATAGTCAGCATCTTTGTCTTCTGCTACGTGTGATGGGAGCTTAGTATCTGGCAGGACAGGTCCATGAGTTTCCCAAGAGAATTTTATAAAAAAATATTTAAAATCTCATCAACTTGTTGCTTTGCAACAGGGTAAATGCCTTCAGCTCCCCAGTGAGGAGTGTGGAATACCTTCCATTTTGTTTCAATTTTGTTTCAGTTTTGTTGATGTTCTTTGGATTCCTTGATCTCCGTCCTTGTGTTTAACAGCAGCATCTAGGTGGATGTATGATGCCTTTGTAGATCTGTTCTCTGGGCTCCACGGTGAGGCATCCCATTTTCTGTAGGTTAGAATTCACACCAATTCATACTATTTTGTCTTCTGCCATCGCCCTTCTTGTGTCCTGCTGTTGGAGGAATGAACTGGCCTACAAAGTCATGAGCTGTGTGGGGCATTTGGAAATCTTATTCCCTGGGGATCCGAGCTATGGAAGGGTTGTCTTGTCTTAAATGGCAAAGAGGGGCCTTATGGGGAGCGGACAGACCTGTGCTAAGGAAGGTGCATGGAAGAGTTGATTTAGAAAAAGCCAGAGCACTGAAAAGGTGCTTCAGTGTCAGAACTTGGGTGGAAGCTTTTGTATAGACCCTCTTGTAAAAGGGCCATAAATGCCTAATAAGCATACAAATAAGATAAGAAGCGCGTGAACCTTTGGGCCTGTAGGTTAGTTAGGGTGACTTGTGCACAAACATGGTTTGAAGAAGAGTCTGTACTGGTGATTCTTGTTTGTCTAGAGGCGTGAGTTCCAGGCAGATTGGTTCCAGTATAGCAGTGCGTTCAGAGGCATGGGCTTGCATCTTCAGCTGGTGTAAGTGGAAATTTTGGTCTCCTGACTTTGAGACACTGTTAATTTCTATAATCACTGAGGTGTCAGTCTTGGTGTGCAACAGTTAAAATATCGGGTATTGAGTACTCACTCATAGAGAAGTGAAATGTTTTGAATCACCTCTGGAGCAGTTTGTTTAATCCAGGAAAAATAACATTCTTTTGGAGGTTTTTTTCCCAAAAAGGTTCCCTCTTTTTGGTGAAAGAGAAGAAACATTTGAAAGGGTATAATAGGGAGTGAGGAAAAATAAAGGTCTAAGGAAGTCTTCTCCAATAGTTTAGGATGGCCATTGGATTTGATTGTGTCCTGGTTTGAGGTAAAACAGGACCAGACAGATTGCAATAGAAGTACTGTGATTCCACAAGAGGCCTCTGTTGGCTTGCAGGAGCCTTGCAGGGGCCATCAAGAGAGAAAAGGGATTTTGTGCTAGCTTTTTTTCAGCAATGTTACCTCAGGACTCTGATTTGATGGCTCAAACATGCCAGCAAATCCATCAGCCTGATTTCTTTTTTGTATACGTCTTGGTATGGGTTGGAAAAGATGCAGCAGATGTGAGAGCCGTGAAAGTTTTGCGGCTGGGAGGCCAGTCCCAGGCTGTGCTGGAGGAGGAATGGAGGCAGGTGGGAAATGAGGGGAGTGCTCCCTGCATCCCAGTGCCTCCAGTGCTCTGCAGCTGAGATGGTGGGAAACACCCAGAGCAAAAATAGATCTTGTGTTATGTGATCTCTGAGCTTGATTGTTCATCCTCGTGCTGAAAGGTGTCTTCCTTGGACAAATGTGAAGAGTTTCTGTGTCCAGGAGCCACTGGTCTGTTCAGCTAGTGTTATTGAGAACTTCTTGGGGAGGTGCATGACTGTAATGACTCAAGCATGTGTCTACAGCTCTGTTTTTTAAAGGGCCAATGCACTGGAAACCTGGTGATTCATTAGATAATGACTGTTTCCAGAACTGGCTCCCAGGATTGTTGGAGCTGAACACTGACGTCCAAATGCATTTTTTTTTTACTTCCTTAAGGTTTTGCTGTGCAGAAGGATTTGTGTTACAGTTTGGGAAGAAAAGATAAAAGGCAAGAATGAGGAGAATGAAACTAGTCCTTTAAAAACACTTCTCAGCTTATTCTCTTGAGGTGGAATAAGAGAAATATGAGCACTTGAGAAGGGACATCTGTGTCCTGAGTGAGAGGAGGAAAGGAAACACTGCAGCATCCAGAAGCTCAGATATGTCTCGTCTAAGCACAGAGGGCAGTGGCTGCTCATGCAGATGCATGTGTTTGAGTGCAGGGAGAGAGCACAGTCCAGCCCTGGCACGACAGAGCTCAGTGTGGACTGAGGCACCTTGGCTCTTAATTTCTTTTGGCTACAGCTAGATGTCTTCTGCTTAAAGATGTGCTTCTCCTTTAATTTTGGAGCTGTTTGAGAGCACCAGTCTTCCTTTTCTGTTGCTTTGTAACCGAAGACTGGTACAGTCCAAGCTCACAACATCATCTGATCGGAACGGTGGCTGTTTTCCCCCCCTTTCCCTGACATAGCCACCATGCACCTCACTGACTGTCACCCCACCAGACAGCATTGCTGCATCACAGGGACAGACATTACCTCTTGCTGCTTCCTCTCCACCATCTTCAAACTTAGAAACAGCAGTCACAGATGAGTCCAAGGGAGCAGTGCATCATTGTTTTCCAGGAGCCACCTCTGACTCGAACTCCTGTCTATCTTTCATCCTCTCCAAAATTCAGGTGTCCAGACTGTTGCATTCATGTGCTTCGATTCCCTCTTCTGCTTTCCTAAGAAGAAAAACACTCCAGAAAATGACTGCTTCATCAGTTCTGTCACTCAAATAAGAAGGGAATATTTTTTTTTAATTATTTTCCATGCAGCTGTTTTCTTCCTCTTTTCTCCCTCCTGTTGCTGCTGACACAAGCGTATTTCCTTGTAAAAAGAGGAAGATCTTACTGGAAAGCTGCCTAAAGCTCATGAAGTATACCGGGAAGATAGGGTAGGGGGGATTCCACAGTAACTATCTTGTCTTAGAAGCCTGCAAGTAATTAAAGATGCAAACAGGGAGGAGTGACAGCCCTTTTCCTCTCCCAGCTTCCATCTCCATTTAGATATGGAGCCACACCGATGAAGGGAAGAGAAGGAAAATGGAATGATGTGTGAATAATGGTGTCTTCCTCCACCACCATGACAGAGAACACATTTAATGGCCTAACTGTGTCTGACAGCCAACTCGGATGCCTGGAAGTAAAGATGAAATAGAAGATTGGAGAATTTTAATTTAGTGTTTTGTGCTCTACAGTTTGTGTGGTCTTTTTCATGCAGGTAGGGTGGCTCAGACACCTGATAAAGGTTTGTGGGGTAATTCTGACAGCATTAACATCATAAGTCATGGGAAGATGTCCACCTCTGTATTTCTTCCTTGGGCGTCTTCCCATTCCTCTTTTCTGAGTCATTGTCTCAGTGGAGGTTAAAGCTGGAATTTGATGGGACTAGAAAGGCAGGAGGTGTACCGTTCTGTCAGAATCAAGTACCTGGCTTCGGTTTGCTCCTTTCAAAGCCTATCTTTAATCTGGAGGCCTAATTTGTACTTGAATCAGCTGATTGGATGGGCTTCTTCCCTACCCCATCAATGGCACCACATGTCCTTTGAGACAGAGTACTCCGGAGGTACCACCTCGTTTATCCATCCATAATGACTGTCTTCTCTGGTTTGCTCCATGAAAAAGGGGAAATCTCCTCTGATAGTACTGTGTGCCAGTGTGGTGGAAACGTAAGGAACAGCAAAGCTGATCTCTGTCCTGCTGGATAAAATTAGTAAAGCCGGTGCTCACAGGACATGGATAGGTGGATTTGGTGGATCTCAGATTGGGTTTGAGTTGTTTATAATGCAAAGAAGGGAGTCCTTAACATAACAGGTTCCTTGGGGATTCCACCACCAAAGGAAGTGGAGGTTACAGTATGGTAAGGAAAGCCCCAGATGCATGACTAGAAACGAATATCTGTGTGAGGGGCCACCGCAGCCAAAGGAATCACTTTCGTTATTGGGCAGCATTCTTGCACAGATGGCCGCAGAAGGTGGATCCATGAAGATGAGAAAAAGCTCAACAACTCCAGGCAGAGGGAACATGGGCGTGAATCAGGAAACCATTCCAGGGAGATGTCCCTGCGGACCTGGGACTTGAGGGTTATCTCTCAGGAGGTTTTCCTGACAGGGTCTGCTGGCTATCATTTGGGAGGGCCTTCCTGAGCTGTTGATAAGTGATGGGAAGCCACGGGCTTCCTCCCTTGCCTTGAGGCAAATGTATGCATTTGGGCTTAAGTTCAGAGGAAGCAAAGCTGAGATCGCTGATGGGAATCAAAACCAGGGAGTTCTGGGCACAGGAGAGTTGCTGCATTAACAGCATTGTTCAGGATTGGCTTTAAAAATCCCAGATAAAGGCCTCCTCCCAAAATTTGATCTAATAATTTTATTATTAGAAAATACAGTGTCTGTAGAGGCACAGTTAAGGTGAGCTGTGGGGTTTTTTTTCCAGTCAGTAACCTCTTGGGGCAAACACAGCTTGTGCCTCCCATCTTTTCTCTGCCATCATCAGTGGCAAACGTTGTCTCTCTTTAAAATGAGCAATGGTGTTTCCGTGCAGTGGCTTGACTCCAGGAGTTTAGGAATACAAGGGAACCCTTTTGAGGTAAAATCATGAGCTTTAATGACAAGCTGGCATATGATGATGATTATTTGCTCTGAGGCCGTACGTTTTTCAGCTGCTCTGTCTGTGTTCCGTTTGGAGAAGCAGAGTTGGTGGGTACAGGGCTACAGAAAAGCCCTGTGAGGAAGCCTGAACCCCTAAAGTTATTTTGGTTGGGTGGAAAGACTCGTGCTGAATTTGCCACCAGCCATGTGAATTATCCAATCCTAAAGCCTGATCTTCTTGCCAGTGTTTATGGGGTCCTTCTCATGTAGGGTCAAAGCATCAGGGGCCATCCAGGTGGTCAGAGAGTTATAGAGCACCTTTCATTTAATCCACTCTTGTGCCCCTCGCACCTTCCCAAAGACAATTGCTATGAGAAATATTTGTGTGAGCAGCTCCTGGGCTCTGGGAAATAGACCGAACTAATGCACTTGGTTCATCAGACCCATGAAACAGCAATGAACCCAGCAGTGAACTGGATCATATCAATGGCATGGAAAACAGAAACACTGTGTTGCATTTTAATTCAGTGTCTTCTGGCAAGGGTTATTAATATAGGGCTTGTCCTCACATACCACTACCACATGTTTGCAAAAGATCAGCTTAAATTAACAGTGCACAGTTATGATTATTTTAGAAATTGTTAGAATTTTTGCTGTGAGGCGTAGGGGAAAGATAAGATAGCTGTGATCTGCCCTATTGCCTTCTAGCTGAGATCCAAGCAGAGCAGCACGCAGCAGCATGGCGTGATGGTTTAGCCCGTATGAGTGTGTGGTGTACCTCCCAGCAGCTGTACTGGTCACTGCCCTCCCCATTGGTATCTAAAGAATGGTGTAATGTTGATGTAAACATATTAAAGGTTGGCAAGATGAGCGGCTAGGGTAACAACTCAATTTTGGGCTTATTTCCATTCTGTTTTTCCTTTTTAAGTTAAAATCCATGCGATGCAATATCAAGACGATGTTTACCTTGAATACAGCGTGTACTGCTTGTGCTGTAGCGCCTAAAACGTTGTGTCCAAGAGGCTGGTTAAAGACCACCCAAGGATTAGGAGTGAGGGACTGCAGGTAAGGCCTATTTCCTAACCACGTTAAGGTTTTGGTGTGACCCTGCTATGCAAGTGGTAGTGTCTGTGCCTTCAGGAGAGCATATGTGTGTTTTCCGAGCTCTAAAGATCCAAGGGGTTTTGGTTTTAGATGCATAAAAATCGATTTATGGCCCCTATTATTGTTGCCTTTGTCTCCTTGCAGATCCAACGGACTTTTTGCTGGGCATAAGGTTCTATATACACAGAACAAATTACATGATATTTACCTCTAACTTGCCCTAAACAGCTTGAGTTTGCTACCCCTGCTGTAGCAACTTAACAGAGGTCTGTCTAGCATAGAAACCTGTTTCAGGCACAGAATCCCATAGTGGATTATTAAAAAAATAACATAATGATAGTTTCCCTTGTGTATCCTCCCAGCTTGCAGCAGTAATCGTCTGAACTTTTTACCTTCCTACTTTGCTTTATGACAATTGCTTGTTCATGTGTTCCTTGCTTTTATCCAGTTGAGCTTGGCTCTAATAGGAAAAGGGTGAAGGAAAACTGAATTTACCGGGAAGTTTTTAAAAAATGAAACACTATAGATTATTGTTTGTGTATCTATTCAGTAGTGAATGTTAACAGCTAATATGTAGCTCCATTGTCTACTGTTTTCTGTGATTCACTATTCTGTTGAAATACTTTAAAAATAGCTGTAACAGTTTTGAAGTTTATAGCAGTTTTTGTACAGACACACGTAGAAGTCAGATTGAAGCCAAAGCGGCAGTGCTATTGAGACAATTTCCAAGTTCCTTTTGGGAAGGATGTTGTGCCAAAAATAAAATGAAGTGAAAGAATAATGTGAGTGTATGCAGCTTTTCTGAATGTTATCTGCTCTTATGGTGGTTATTGGGCAGACTCCATGAATAGCTCTGTCCCTCATACGAGCAGAACAAGAGACACTGCCATCAAGGGCTTAACCTGTGTGTAGAGATGATGGATGAAGTGTTGAAAAGAAGATGCTGCTTCTGAGGATTTAAGGGTTTTGTCCAAGGTTGCATAGAGAATCTGTGAATAACACAGCTATTAAATCCAAATTTCCAGCATCCCAATCTGGAAGTGCAAGACAGAACGGGACAAGTCCTACAAAGAGACTTTGTTCTTTCAGGGTTATTTTGGGTGTGAAGTTGAATGTTGAGTCCCTCTGGAGATCCTAACTTTGTTTCTATGCTGTCTAACCCTCCAGCATCCAAGGTTTCTGTCCTGATGCTCTCAGACTACCCAAGGTCCTGACTTATATTCAGTCCCTGGCAGATTTCTTGTGACAAATCTTTGAGGCTCAAATCAATGGGCATCCTTAGAGAAGACATAACCCTAGTGCAAACTCTTATGTGCATGTATGGCAAAGGAAACGAGTGCCCTTCCTTCCATTCAGAGTTCAGTGCGCTGCAGTGCGATTGCTTAGAAACCCTCCAGCATGCGTGTGGTATGTTTGTGTTGTAATCATAAATCTTGGATTGTTCTTTTTAAGATACACTGTCAAGTTAGGAGAAATTACCCTTTCCCAGCCAGGGTGCTATCACATATGTAAGAAGGAAATTGAGGAGAAAAAGTGCTGTCCGGGATTCTGGGGTACGGAGTGCTATGGTAAGTTTTTCATCTTTTTATGACAATCTCTAGCTGTTGAGTAAGTCAAACCAGTTTTAATAGGAGGCATTAAATATGCATTGAGGTGATTAATTTTCATTATTCCTCAAACACTCACAAGGTCTCTGTTATCTGTCTGGGGGGTTCAGAATATAATGGGGAAGGAATCTCTGCTTCAGATGAGTTGAATCCTTACATTTAACACAGAACATAACCTCCTTTGGTGGAACTTCCTTTTGTCTTTTCTTTAAAAATAAGCTTTTGGAAAGGGATGTTTTTGTTCCTCTTTAAGAAAGTTTCCAAAGGAAGAGGAAGATATTTCTTTCTGATGTCCCTCTAGTCTGCAGTGTGTGTGCCACGTGTGCTCCTGTGTAGTCTGGAGTTAGTCAGCCATTCAACCACAGAAAATACTTAGCAATTGCAACCCAAGGTGAAAATAACCATCCCAAAGCTCCCACTCAGGTTTATGCCAGGTAATGAGAATTTGTTTTGTCTTGTGTCAGAATTCCAAACGCAAGACCTACTAAGCTAAACACTTCTCATATGACTGACTGCTGGAATATGGAAAGATATGCTCCAGTCCTGCAGAAAATAGGAAGTCGTTTGAGAGCTTGAGCCTGTTCTCACGCAGAAGTGGTTTGAATAAGCAGTTGGCTTCATCAGAGGAATTGCACATCTAAAACTTTCAGAAATAGTCCCCAGAATTTGGAGGTACCCCACTCCAAAGGTGTGTGGACCATGTTTGTCTGAGCACATTCTCAGCTCTTCATGAAGTCAGGGAAAGCTGAAAATGCTCAGTATCTTTGCAAAGCAGGCTCCCACCTGTCCTGAGTTTCAGAACTGCCCTCAGATGTTTGAGACCTCCTGTCATTGATGCTAGCACCAATGGCTCAACCTCAAAACATGTTTCTGTGCCTTTGCTAAAATTTAGTTAGTTATGGCCCATTGGGACTTTTCCTTAGACTTTTAATAAAAGGCTTTTCTTAGCTAGCAGTCAAATTGCTCCTTGGTGCCACTCCTGGCCATGCTTACCAGCTCTGGGCCAGTGTTAAGTGTATTGGATAAGCAGGAAGGGACTTTGCTGGTGAAGAGGCCGTTGCTTTTGCACAACTGGAGTGCCTGGGGGAAGAGGAGATGGAAAGGGGAATGCAGTGCTGGTTGTTCAATCTGATCTTGTCTGGCCTGTCTCTTGCCTGCTAGAGTGTCCGGGTGGCTCTCAAAATCCCTGCAGTGGCCATGGGACATGCTTGGATGGCATACAGCAAAACGGGACCTGCATCTGCAAGGTAAGTGCATGATTTGTTCTGAGGGTCATGTGCTTTTGTCAGAGGGAGTTGTATAGTACCTGTGCAGATGCCTTGGTTGAAGGCTGACCTTCTGCCTGGAAGGTCATTAGCAGCTGCTTTCGCTCCAGCTTTTCCTGGAGGTTTGATGTGTTTGGCAATAGCACTAAGACACTGTTGGTGAGGGTATGGAGTTGGGATGGGTCTCTAGGGAGAAATGAAGAAAGAATTGCATGGATTTAACCCTCTGATCAGTTGAAATAATCAGTGTGTGTGTGTGGCTGCAAGAGGCCCTGAGATACTTGGCTCTTAATGAGCTGCACCTTTTCCAGACTTGGGCCATATCCTTCCCAGATGAATCGGTTCTGCACCTTGGCTGGCAGATCCTCCTCCTCTGTCATGTCAAACCAGGACATTCTCTGAGGAAAAGCAAGAGAAACCAAAAAGAGAATTTAGGGCAGATGTTTATTTTTTTCTTTACAGCTCCAGACTTTGTACAACAAAACCATAAACAATTCCTGTGCGTTTGAATCTTATAGAGCAGTGTTTCTAAAATTTTTAGCTTAATGGATCAGTGTCAGACTTGAAACTTTCTCTTGTGAACTGTATGCTTTTACAGCACCTTTAATTAATAGCATTGTGAAGGGATAAGCTAGAATCCTACATCCTGGGCCCTTCTTTGAGAAAGCTACTTTTGGACTTGACTCAAAGACACCTTGTATCAATTCAAATATATGCTAAAGTTCCCCAAGCTCTGTATAATCAATGTCAAAAGTCCTATTGACATTGGTGGATTCCAAATTCCTTTTTCAGAGAGATATCAGAAGTCAGCTGGTACATTCCTGTCTGTTTGTGATCAGTTTCCTCAATGCCCAATAGGGTTTCGCTGGGGTTTTGCGTGCCCCCTGTGCATTGGCTTACGCTGTGATCTTCTCTGCCATGGGGGTTGGTTGATACTACTAGACCACTGAACAGATCGGTTTTCTTCACTGTATTGCTTCAGCAGTCACAGAAAATCAGAAATGGGGAGAGACTTTGAATTATAACAATGTGTGAATCAATGCAACGATACAGAAAAATAACATCTGGGACATTTTGGGGCTCTTCTAGGAGCAATACAGTGGTTTTGCCTGCCAGGATTGTCAAGATGAAAATCATTTTGGCCCAGACTGTCAGTCAGGTAAGGATGAGTAATTCAGGTGAAACCTCCACAAAAATACCTGAGAGCAAGGAAAGAGGAGGGGGAAGGCTGGGTGAAGAAGGGCGCTGGAGAGGAGGAAGGGATGCCAGCTGGCAGTGTTTAATAGCAGGTGTCTTGGTATTTTGTCTTTGTGCTCTTCTCCACTGTCGCATTACACAAATGATTCTCAGTCTTTGACTCAAATCAGTCCATTTTTCCTATGGTAAATCTCCCTCCCCCTTTACCAGGGCTATCTCAGTTTTCCCTTCTCTTTTTAGCCAGGCTGTTACCTACATCCCTGAAGTGACCCACACTCACTTCCCAACTGTTTTCCAAACTCCTGTAACTGCCCCACTTGTCTCCCAGCTTCTTCCTTGTTGCCCTCCCTACAAAATTAATACACACAGTTCTGCTTCTCATATATGGCATTTTTGGAAGCAATTTATGACTGGTGCAGCCTGGCTGTTAAAGGAGCCCTTTTTGACCAGCTCCTGGTTGCCTTGTGTCCTCACAGGTGAGATAGGTGTGATCTTGGTGGTTGTGCTCACACAATGACACCAGTGCTGGGATCACAAATGTGGTAGGCTCTCATATACTGCCTCCTTCCACATCGGCTGCAGGAGACTTAGAGGAGTGGGAAGTTAAAACACGTGCCTGAAAAGCTGGTCTAGATCTTGCATTCAGGGCTGCTCTTACAGGGCTCACTGTCATCTGGAGCCCAGGACGTGCAGTTTGCCCTCTTTAAACTCTGACTGGCATTGCCTTATTCTTTAAAGGAGCTACATTTGCTGTGGATTATTGGTGGGAAATCAGGGTGTCCCAGGGCAGTTGGCCGATGTATGTCTGGAGCCCTATGCACTGCCTTGTAGCTGAAGGTCAAGTTTGTCTGGACTTCCCTTGCAGTGTGTGACTGTGTTCACGGGGAATGCAACAGTGGCGTCACTGGGAATGGAAGCTGCACGTGCTATGGAGGCTACACTGGCCCCAGGTGTGACCAAGGTAAATACACTGGTAGCTGCAGAGGGGCTCTTAGAGTTAAGCTATTATATGGGCTTGGATGCATGCGTCCCAGAAGGAGCTGGGGGGCAATGAATCACTTAGGAATGTAGAGGGAAGGTGATCTGAGGACTGGAGATCTAGACAGAGGGAAAAGCTGGGGTCAGTCCGTGACAGTGGCTGAGATGTGCCATCTCCTTGTGCCTCTGTTCCTTCTCTGGAAACCAGATCGACTCTTTCTTCTCTCTAAGCCTTACGGGACCTCGCTACCTAGGCTGCCAGTGATTTAGAGCTGTCCACACTGCTTGTATCCCCTAGCTTTTGTGCCAGCTTGGGGCCTCTGGAAACCACATTTGACTTCATTTCCAGATATTTCGTAAAGTAAGTTGTATCTTTCAGCGGTGCCCTGCATGCTCAAAGGGAAACTCTCTTTGCTGTGTGATTCCAGAACTTCCCCTTTGCAAAGGTGTGACATGCGAGGCCAACAGCACATGTGTGGTAAGGGATGGGAGAGCAATGTGTGACTGCAAGCCGGGCTACAGAAAAAGCGGGAGCACTTGCCAAGGTGAGAAACTTCTCTGTGACCCTAAATGATCCCATGTGGAAAAATCTTACTGCACTACTATCTCCAGATGAATTTGATCACTGTGAACACAATGCCTATTTCACTGCAGAGGCTTAAGAACCTGTTTTTTCCGAACCTCTTTAAGATTAAGGGGTAAGTTTTTGGTTCCCCTCTCACTTGGTCCTGAAAGCAAGAAATGAATTAGAGTTGCAGGTTCCATCCAGCACTCACTTAAAAGTATGTACTGACTAACTGGGATATTGGTGAGTCTGTACCAGTTTAAATAATAAGACGTGTAATTGGAGGATTTCGTCACTGATTTCAAATTTAAGTTTGTGAATTGGTTTTGTTAAAAGAAAGTCAGTAAAATAAAATGCGTGTGATTAGCTAGCTATGGATAGCTCTGTTTTCACTGGCTTTATGCAATTTTTGCTGACCAAACTGCAGTTTCATATATCCTCAGATATGATGGAAATTCAGAAGTAAATCTAAGCATCCTCTGTCATTCGCACTTCTGTTACTGAACTAACATGAAGAATGTGTCATCCAAATTCCTCAGACCAAAAAACCCAAAACGTCTGCTGTCTGAAATTATTTTATTTTCCTGGGAAATTTTAGAAGTTTAATAGTATAAATTCCTTATACTCAGTTCTCTCCAGGCCTTTTGCATTCTGCTGTGCTGTAGTAAGTGCTGTTTTGAAAATAGAAATTTCGTTACTCTCTCCTCTCATCTCTTTAATTGCAGCTCAGGATCCTTGTGCTGCTTCTCCGTGCTCACCCTTCGCTACGTGTAAGGTTCTTGGACCACGAAAGTATCAATGTACCTGCAAAGAAGGATTTCAAGGAGATGGGAAGTTTTGCCAGCCCATAAACCCTTGTGTTGACAGCAATGGAGGCTGCCCAGAAAACTCTACAGTTTGTGTTTACAGACGTCCAGGAGAGGTAAGGGCAATAACAGCAGATCAGCAACCTGTAAGGGTCTGAAAAATGGCCAGGAGAGAAGTTCTTCAAATGACCTCACCATTGTGTTGGTCAAATCTGCTCTCCTTGCCTTAGATTTTGCAGAGGGAAACCAGACAGCTCCTTTGTAGTGTAATTTATTGGGTAAAAGATGATGAATGCAGCTTTATAATCACTGCGTTGCCTTCCCTTAGGTATCTTGTTTTTGCAAGCCTGGGATGAGGAGGAGAACTCCTTCGTCTGAGTGTTCTGTATTTCCCAATGATTGCCGGCAGTATTTCTGTGATGTGACTTCCACGTGTGAAATTAATTCCCAGGGGAATCCTACGTAAGCCGGTTTAAAGATTGCTATTAAAGAGGCTTATTCTGCAGTTAGAATGAAGTTTGAATGAGCTGAATTTTGAAGAAACTGAGAGTTAACTGAGGAGAATGGGCCAGAGTCACCTTTTGAGAAAAGCCTGTTTGTAACAAGTCCATTGAAAGTAGAGAGTTTTACATCAGTCATTGTAAATTTTGGCATGTGGGTCACAAGATGCAGAATCGTCTGTGATGTGAACTGGAGATGTAGTTCCCCAAGTTGGTGGTAGTAGTAGAGTATTATCAGTTAATAATCAGTCATTAAAAGGGAGATGTATGACTCTTGTTTGCTCACAGTTGTCCACATTTGATTCTGAGGGCTATGTCTTTGGCTCTACTCTCACTCAGGTCCTTAAGTAAGAAATGAATTGGAGTTGCAGATTGACAGGGAAGGGGGAAGTTGAGGGAAGAAAAACCAGACCTCATTTGGTCCTCTGGAGCCAAACACCTAGGAGTTGCTACCCCTTAGAGAGGAAATATTGCCAGATCTAGGATCATTTTTGCAGAATGGCCTCCCAACACCAAAGAAAGCTTCGCTGAGAACTTTGTGTGTTACCAAGAAAAGGTGGAGCTTCTCTGAGAGACAGAAGAGGG
>NW_009649934.1:900814-904893 GCF_000708025.1 Charadrius vociferus
GGAAAGAGCAGTCCCATCTCCTTGACCCTTCCTTCTCCAGTGCTGCTAAAACTGTTAGTATCCACCTGCTCACTGTGTGTTCCAGGCCAGAACTGAAACACGGTGGCTTCCCTTTCTGAAGATATGCAAGCAAAGTGCAGGACGCGGTGTTCAGCACAGTCCCTGCCTTAGTGTATCTCTTCCCCAGCAGCTGGCACTCAGCCCTCTGAGGCTGGAGTAATGTCAAATTCCTCCCGTGTCGCATGTCTTTGCATCCCTGAAACAGAAAGAGCAGAGCCAATACTTGGACAAAACCCAAACGGGAAAAAACATGGTTATCGGCCAGTGATCTTAAGTAGTCTCTGAGTAATGACTATAAATCCGTGTGAATCAGGACAGAGATTTTCACATGTAGATAAGCTTTTCTGGGAAAGTCATTAGTCTGTCTGGAGCCCTCATTAAGTCTAAGACGAACCGTAGCTAACTGATGTGCATGAGCTCGCACTTCTCACTGAAGCTGGGGGGTCACATAGGAGCTGTTTGCTAGATTTTCACTTAGCCTGTGGTTTTTATGCATTACATCAAATTTTCAGATGCTGTAATGACTGGTACTGACTGACTATCTAGTTAGAAAGGTGTCAATAAATATACTGTGGCTGTCTGAACTCTAGAGCACGCAATCCTTATGTTGAGAAAGCTTCTTCACTCTCTTTGGGTTGGTCCAAATTTGCTGGCACTCCAGGTGTATGCATAATTTTTCCTGTCACTTAGTTTAGGTAGACATTACTACGCTCTTAGCTGGGATTTGTCTTTCAGGTATAGATCCTGACATGTTGTCCTACTCACGTTTGTTGAATGTGTTGCAAACTGTTTTATAATGGTTTGTTATGTTTCATTCTTGTCTCTTAGCTGTGTGTGTAAAGAAGGGGAGATTGGAGATGGCAGAAGTTGCTATAAAGATCTCTTGAGTGAGATAAATCAGCATAATTCACGAGGAAGGTTTGCTGGGAAATTAAACGTCGCCAAGAAAATGTTTGGTAAATGTCATTTGAATTTGTTTGGGGAATGGAGCGAATGTGGGGACAAGAGTGTGTCAGAAAGGGCTAAAGGCCTTTCAGCATAATAGATCTATTTCTCAGAGTATGACCATGGGCTGCAAAATTAAACACATTGCATCTCTGAATCTGGATTGTGAATTGAGAACACTGTTGAGAGAGCACTGCAGGGGAGTATTAGGTATTTGACAGTTCTGGTGAAGCACGTACCATATCTGCAGAAGGAGGAAAACATGTCTTGGAGGTGTGATTCAAACCTGTTTGTATCAAACCACCAGTGTGCCTCCACCTGCAGTATCTATGCTGAAGGCTCAACAATCTTTCAGCTGTTGCTGGGTTTTCTAGTGGTTGAGAGGACCTGTTGGCTGGTGTGCCACAGGTCTTCTACTTAGTAGAACTTCTACTAAGCCCTTAAACAGCCTCCTTACCAGCACACATGTGTGAGTGGCTATTATGGAGATGAAAAGGCTTTATTCTATGCACTGTGATACTTTCTCAGTGATGAATTGCTTTGCAAAGCATAGAAGACTGTTTTAGAACCTGTGTACTGCAAGTGTGGGGAGTGATATCTGCGAAGGTTAATTTTTGCCTCACTGTAATCCAAGAAAAGAACGAGAACCCTTTAGCTAATGTGAAAGCATATTATGATAGATACCTTCTCCAACTCGTCCTCTGCACAGTCTTCTGTATCTCCACTAACTTGACAGGAGCATAGAGATAGGGCTCAAAGCTCAGCTTAGCTTTTGTATATACCCCTCCCTGCTACATATCAGTGTTGCCAACACTCCTTTTTTGCATATGTTTTCCGTAATGATTTGTGCTATGGGCAACCACGTGAAGATCTCTGGGTTCCTAACTCCCATGCAGTGGGACTTCACACCTAATGACCTTTGTTGATGTGGACTTTGTTGATGGGCCATTGACGAGTGAGTGAAGACTGACAACTGTGGGTTCATAGCAGCTTCTCAAGAAGTATTTGGTCTTAATAAATCCTGATGACACCCAAAAATTAGTTGTTTGAAGGGGAAGAGAGAGGACACTTGGGCCAAGAATAAGGTAGTAAGCATGTGGGAACAGAATTATTACGAATATTCTGCGAGTTCCAGCAGTGATTCGAAGCGGACCAAGGTCACCAGCAATCCTTCAGAAATCTTGTGGGCAAATGCTTTAAACTAATAGCAACCAAGGTGGGCTGTGAAAACAATACCAAGCTTTCTCTGCTTCCTTGTAAACAAGTACTAGTTGCTTCCATCAGGCTGAAAATGTCTATATTGAATTGTGCTGTTAACAAGAGGAATAATTACTACTGGAGTTAAACCATATGCTAAGTAACTACTTCATGTTGCCACTCTTTTTACAGCTTCTGGTTGCTCAACGTTGCTGACCAAATACGGGCCTTTGACAGTCTTTGTACCATCCCTTCTTCTGATTCATGATAGAATGGAATTTAACGTAAGTTTTCTGGGTTTTAGCAAATTTTTGCTGTCTAAGGATTCTTTCCTGCCTGAGTTCTGCAGTCTGTGAAAACTGATTGACACATGAGAGAGGAACTTTGGAAGGCAGTATTTATAGAAGCAATCTCTCGGGACTGTTCATTGTCTGGTTATGTTGCAATCTCATAGAGGATGTTACATCTCATATTTTTTTTAAAACCGTTATCTCTCTGTTCAATATTGACAGAGTTAGTTGGTTTTTAATGTCAGGAAGTGTCAGTTTTTCTGGCCATTCTTCGTTTAAAGCTCAAACCTCCTGTGTGTGACTATTCTCAAAACTTTAGGTGGCTTTTCACTACTTGAGGATGGAGTTTTCAAAAGGGGCTGAGATTTGCATCAAAGTATTGAATTTTGGGCCTATGGCCCTAGATGTGGGTATGGCATCAACTTCTTGAGAAGAGCTCATTTTTTTTAACGGGGACAGCAAGGATAGCAGGGCTGGAGAAAACTGCTGTGGGAGCCAGAACAAGAGTTTGAGAATTCTAGGCTTCAGCAAGTAGGTCCTGCGGGTCATATTATTATTTCATTTATTTTTTCATTAAATTATGTTCATTTGCAGTAATTTTGCACAGTTAAGCCCACAACCAGGCTATCCATCATTAGCATGAAAAGGTATAAAAACCATTTTCCGAGGACAGAGCTAAAAATCATCACTCACAAGCTACAAATGCAGCTCACGCAGTAGGGGTTTTAATTGCATGCTAGGCAAGGTGGCTGTTGTGTTTCAGGTGGCAGCTAGCTTGCAGCTAGCACTCAGGTATGAGAAGGTAAACGTCTTAAAAATAACTCAGACAGACAGACCAACCCCATTTGAGCATTACATTTCCATCTGATTTAGAAATATCATTCCTTTGCTTGATAGCAAAGCTATCTATGCAGCAGCAGTATTCCTCTGAAGTCACTTGCAGGTTAATTAATCTCCCTGTATTTGAATGTGTACACAAACAGAAGCAAAATATTTGCCACAGTGCTAGTCCAGTAAACCCAAATGAAGAGGGAAGCTCAATCTTGTATGCTGAAAATTCCTCTGTATGTGTTAGCTGAGAGAGAGGTAATGTGATGGCTGTTTCAGTAAATGAGGTTTTTGAAAGAACACGTCATTTATCTTCTTTATGTGGTCTTTATTCCCCAAAGGATACCACTGCTGAGGATTTGTGCAGAATGCACGTTGTTCCTGGTCTGCATTTGGTAGAAGACTTGGTAAAAGCCAAGACTGTGTGGACCTTGTCAGGACATCAGCTAACATTCAGTAGCCAGGTAAAGGATCTCCTGAACTGAAGTCCTGGACCACTGCTTTCATGTAGGACAGGCTGGAGCTTGAGCATAATTTCCTTGGTGCTCCTTCTTATCCAGAAACCCCTTTCCTCTAATCAGCCTGCCTGCTATCAGAACAACAAGCTCCTCTGTGGAGTCCGAAGCAAGGTGATTTAAGACCAGACAGCCCAAGCAACAACTTCTCCTGTCTTGCAGACAACCAATTAGCCAGAATCTGACTCCTAAGCTTGTGAATGGTCTTTCCTTGGTCTGTATATGTATTCTGGAGAATTCCCTA
>NW_009649934.1:905045-913944 GCF_000708025.1 Charadrius vociferus
CCCTACACCCTTAGCAGCTACAATATCCATGTGACATGAAAGAGGCAACAAAGTCTCTCTTCAGACTTAATGCTTCTCCTTGGAGATAGTGTGCTTGGAAACAGCCACATGCTGAATATTTTCTCTTCCAGTTTCCCGTTTCCCCTCTTTCTATTTTATTTTTCTTAGTTGCCCTAGCAAAGAGTTTTTCTTCATTATGTTCTGATATGGAAGGCTTATTTTCCCTTTTTCAATTGACTCATATTTTCCAGCATCCACTGTTATCTCTCCATCCTGCACTTTTCCTGCATGCATGCTCACAGCTGGCCAAGGGAGGGCCGTATGTTTCCTCTCTGAGGGTCCAGCCTTGGCCTTTGGGTCTAGGTCGTAATACATGCACCCTGCATGCATCAAAAGGACAAAGCACTATTCGGAGCCGGGGAATCCGAACTCAGCTTGTCGATGCTCCTTTTAAATTTCTTTCCTGTTTGTTTACTCAGGAGCCTTTTGATCAGGGAAGTCTGCCCTCCCCTTCCTTTGTTTCAGCCAGAATCCTCAGTGATGTGAACTGAAGTTCAGGGCAGAGAGGAGCAGTGCAAGAAAAGCAGATGGTGAAATGAAAAGCATGGGGAAGTTGTGCTTGCCTGAACTTGGATTATGGCTGCAGCACCAATACCTTGATGCTTAGCTTGTAGATTACCCATACGCCCAACTTCAGTGCATGGTTGTATACAATACGGAAGGACCCAGATATGTGCCTTATAATTTGGTCAGCCTGATTGGTTTGGTTTTGTTATGAAGACTCCTTGTTGGCATTATGAGCTAATAAAAATTGCAGTCAAAGCTGTAGTTCCAGGATTGCCTCCAAATTCTCTGCACCGTGCCTCTCTCCTTGTACTTGGCAGACTGATGCAGCAACTACGTGATGGTCAGTGCACCCTTTTGCAATCCAGAGCTGGGATCAAGCATTGTTCACACTCAGAGAAACTTAATTCTAGAACTGACAGTCCCAGATTAGGTCTTCTTTTTGTAATAAGACTTAAAAGTACCCCCCAGGATCAAAATATTACCCAAACTCAAGTAGAGGTGGGGTGTTTGTTTTACACCCAGGCCACTCCTTAAATTTACTTTTTTCAGAGTAGCTCTGGTTGTGCCTTCACTTTGCTGACCCATAGGCAGAGAGCACTGAAGGGAACAATGATTTATAGATCTGTTGTGATAACACAGGTATACCACAAGCAAATAATGTTTTATTATTATCCAGACGTACATCAAATCTTTTCGATATCAAGACCTGCCAGGGGAACTGTACAATGTTTTGCAGTCGAACCTACCAGCAGCCAATGGCGTCATGCATATCGTTAACAGCCTAAGGAAAACAACCAGCACTGACAACCTCAAAAACGCACAGGTACACAGACATCTGTATTTCTTCTGTTTTATGGGACAGCCGAATAAACACTTAAAAAAAATCCATTTTCATCATTAAACTTCCAAATCAGTGAGGCTTTTTTTAAAGGGAAAAGGCTATTTATTTTGTTTTCAGCTTCTGTTAGGCACTATTATGTCCACATGCCATTAAGAGTAGCTAATAGCATTGCATAAGCCAGATACAGACTTCGCAATGATGCTTTTACAGTGCTTGGATGAGTAGAGAGTTCTGCTTTCATGAGTAAGACCACTCCCTTCATAGCAAATGAGCCCTTTTTTTCAGTCGTATCTTACAGAATATATATTGAAAAAGCATTTTTCATATAAAAATCAAATGAAGATTTTCTTTAATCAGTCTGCACTGCATTTTGAAATTATAACCAAAAAGTTGTCTTTGCATTAACAATATTTAAAATGAGGACAAATAATCATTAGACTTTTGCATTTTGAAGTCATGTCTTGAATTTAAGACACTGGGCAGGGGTTCCAGGTTCAAGTTCTGCTAAGCGCAGAACTTCTCCACTGTTAGCTGGGAGAAGTTTTTGCTATAGCTGCTACATTGCTATGCCTGAGCATTTTTATATTGTTTCTCTATGCAGAAAGCAGTCCCTGCTACCTCCTAACTCCTTGCAAAAAAATTACTCATAGAATGACACAAGTTCTTGGATTTGGTAGGATTTGGTAGTAGTTTGCACTTACTTTACACCATTGTAATTAATCTATAAAAACAGTCAGACTGTGTAAGATTATGGTTGTATTTTGTATGTTTAAAAAGCAGCTGGAGGGTTGTGTTGTGTTGAGTGTTAGTAGTTCCTCAGCTGAAGTGCGCTGAGGACGGTGTATTAATTGTACAAGTTCTAGGTGTTCGTATGGATTTGATTGTGCCCATCACTGATGTTTAAGTCTGCTGTCACTTAAGATGCTCTCAGTCTTATTACCTCCATGACAACATTTTCCAAAAAGGAGTGTCTGAGGTCCAGAGGGGAAGCTGGACATGCTGGACCTCTGTGTTTGTGTGCTCAGGTACCTGCAGGGAAGGGTTTGCAGCTACTCTGGGATGGCAGGACAGAGAGAGTGCTCTCTGCAGAGGTTGTCTTTCTCTGTACTCCTTCAGATATTTCCTTCCCTTGTGATGTTGGCTTTGCAATGAGGGCTAGCGATCACATGAGCCATTTTTGGCATCAAATCCCTTTGTACTCATGTCCCTTGGAAATCATGTTCTGGGCCTCTGTGTGTTCTGCAGGAAGCACTTCTGCCAAAACCCCATGCAGATTCCTGCAAATAAAGGTCAGACAACTCACTTCACAAGTTTTGATGCTTTAAGGGACATTCCTCCTGTTATCTTTGTCTTCATGGGCAACATGGCAAAAAGGAAGTCATCTATTTCTTCTGTGTTTTCAGGAACATGCATATGTATTGTAGTTTCTCAGCACTGGAGCTCGTTTGCAGATGGCAAAGCGAGCTCTTGCCCTCAAAGCACAGGTAGGCTTGAGATGACAGAGCAGCTCCACTGCCTACCAGCCCAGAACTGATTTATATATCGCTGAAAGTAGTGTGTCTCTAGTTTTAATGGTAGTGAGCAATTGCCTCTTCATTTCATTTAGTCTGCAGATGAGAGTAGGAAAACAGAAGAGTGCTCAAGTGCATAGTACCTTGGAAAATCTGGTTGTGCACGGGAAGGAGTTTGTGCCTAAGTTACTGCAGGCTCAGTCCTTGCCGGGTCAGCTGGCCAATACAGAGAGTTTGGAGACTTTGAGGATGATGGTCTGCCATAGAACTTTACGTGCAAACCACAAACATAAACTGGCCAAGGGATTCCAGTACGTGCTCAGAGTTTGCTTCAGCCCCAGCCATTTTTTTCCTTTTGTATCTTCTTGCAGAAAACCATTGGTGAGATCCTTGCTTCGATGGAGATCTTTAGTAGATTTGAAACAATACTGGAGGTATGTTTGGGTCTGCCCCAGGAAGGTGTGGCATTGCTGCTGTTGCAAAGCCTGCTGCTGCTTTTGTGGGAATTTTGAATAACATTTAAATACATCTCCGTGGTTTGGCTTGCTTTCTGGATGCTTTTTTTCTGTGTCATTTCTTATTTTGTGCATTTTTCATAGGTGAGTATAATGGAAAAGATCAGAGTTTTCACATCTATAGGGGTTTTGGCACAAGCAGCAAGCATACGCCCCTCTTTCCCATCTGCTTCCCACCTCCCCTTCCTCTCTCCCTTGGAGAGTTTGTTCTTCAAAGCATGTTTAGTTCCTGACCACTGTCAGAAAAAAGGGTGAACCTTTCATGACTGCCCGTGTCAAGCTAGGTTGTAGCTACCTGGTTTTGGGCTGTAGATCTCTAAATAAAAGCAGTTCTCAGGTTATAAACACTTGAGGCTGCTGCCCAGGATTCTCTTAGTTAGTATTTTCGCTAGGGACTGGCTGATTTTCCTTTTACCTCCATCAGAGTCATCTGGATCTGCTCTAGCATTGTTCACAACAATCTTGGCCTGCCTGTTTTCAGCTCTGTGGCTGTTAGTTGTTTAAAAAATTCACTGAATGCAATTGTGATTATAGGCTTGATTCTCTTTTTCTTCTCTCAGGCAAAAAGATACAGTTTTAGTCTGTGTTTAAAGCATATGGGGAGCATTAGCCCAGTACTCCCTTGTTCACGTTAGCTGCATTCACACCAGTGGCTTCATTGTCCAAGCTATGTTTATGTGGCATTTATGCCCCTGTTATATTACATACCTATCCTTGGTGTCCAGTTGCCCCTTGTATACGTTTGCTTTTCAATAGCTCTGCCTCTAGTGGGTGGCTTAGAGTTTCCTCTCCCTTCCTGATAGACCACCCTCACTAACTCATGCTAGATCCACAATGAAATCTTTTACTGTTTTTGCAGAACTGCGGCTTGCCTGCGATACTGGATGGGCCAGGCCCCTTTACTGTATTTGTACCCAGCAATGATGGTGTGGATAAGTTGAGAGATGGAAGGCTCATTTATCTTTTCACAGAGGTGAGAGCGTGTGGTACTTTAAGACATCGTGAT
Source organism: Charadrius vociferus (assembly GCF_000708025.1). Taxonomy (NCBI): domain Eukaryota; kingdom Metazoa; phylum Chordata; class Aves; order Charadriiformes; family Charadriidae; genus Charadrius; species Charadrius vociferus. The sequence goes on from NW_009649934.1 coordinate 909,486, forward strand.
CTGTGTTGCTCTAGGCTGTGCTGGAATGGCTTGTGCAGTGTACCTGATCATTGCTGAAAGTTGTTCTACCTGGAGATGGCTAAACCATGTCTCTGTTTCTGTAAGGCTTTGGGAGAGAAGTGAACACTGATGGAACCTGCAATGAGAAATATGGTTAGCCAGATTGTTTAAATCTGATGTTTGGCTTTCTTTCCTCACCCTGGCTTTGGGTAGGGGAAAATAAAGGAACTTATTAGTCAAGTGAATTCACTGCTGTAGTACATTGGCATTGTCAGTCATTGGTTAAAAGAAAATGTAGTTGCTTCCTCTTAATCCTGAGTATTGAAGGGGTATCTGATTTTTATGTTCTCTTCTTTCCTTAGGGCATAAATAAGCTTCAGGAACTTGTGAAACATCATATCTACACTTCAGCAGCGGTAAGGCAGGCAGCTAGCTCTAATTCCAGATAATTGGGGTCCTTCAGGCCAGTATGTTATCAACTGTATTGTTTGGCATAGAGGTCAGAGTGTTGATGACTTCAGCTGCTACTTCTTGGACTTCCCCTGGCGGAGCAGAGATATGACTGAGGATCTGATGAGGCAAAACGTTTATCGTGAAAGTGGCTGCCAAAAGGGACAGCTTGTGCTCTTCCATCATGGAATTCTTGAGTTTCCTGGGAGTGATGATGTTCCTTAGTTGGGTGGCCTTTATGATGAAAATATTGTCCAGCAATGTTTGCTGCAGGCAAATGCTCTCTTGTTATCACTTTAATTTGTTAGACTTTTAATTAGGAGTGTACCTTAATTATGAACTTTCCAGCCTACAGTTTCCCTAAAACATGAATAGCATCAACACAAAAATTACAGCCAAGCGAAGAATTGGTCCAACCTCCCTGCTCCTTTTCCTTCATCCTTGGGCTCCACAACTGGCTAAAGTTGGAGATGAAGAATTGGTGCAAGTGAGCCTGTGATCTGACCCAGTACTGCCAATTCTTGCACCAACATTGCTGTGTACTATAATGGCAGCGTAAATAAAATCAATATCGTGCATGAACAAGACATTTTCCCTTATACAGTAAACAAGAGAAATGTTTAAAATTAGAAAAAAAAAACGTGTGGAGGAAGGGAATACTCAAGCATTATGGTACATCATCTCCTTCATTAAGAAATATCAGTATTATTCCCATTCTTTACTGAGAAACAAATGTCAGTCCTTGTGATTTTCCTAATTCCAATAGAGAAAATGAGTAGCTCTTTGATAAAATACCAAAATGTAGTTTTGGTTGCAATTGATGAATGACAACATAGTAACAAGCTGAGTGACTTTTTAATAACCTATTGGACACAGAGGTAACGATTGTCTTGCTTCTCAGAACTTCTCACTTCTCAAATCATTAAGTTTCTCAGTACAGTAGCTGCAGTTTACATTTTTTCTGCCTTTAGAAATAAGTTTATTTATAAAGTCAAAATATATACTCTGTTATGCTTCTTGCTGAGCTTTCATTGTTTATTGTATATGTCTTGAAAAATCCCCTTATTAGTCTGACCTTACTTGCAGCTGTATTAGTAAGAGACACTATTAGAGAGACTTGATTTCAGCTGTGTTGGTCTGTTACTTGCACAAGGAATGAAAACCAAGGTTGCTGCCACCAGCACCGCTATGTTTGTGCAAACAATTCACACAAAGTCCTGGATTTCCTTCTGACCCATTGTTTGTGTTTAAGGTATTTCATGAAATGTAAAGTCAAGTTAAAGTCAAGTCCCCTTTAGAAGGTATTTTAAGTGGTGGGAATCATGGAAGGATTCTGAAGCTGTACTGAAATCACCCTGCTTTTTCATGGTACTGTGCCCTTGTGTTTTTATTTCAGGTGACCGTAGAGAAATTGATAACGATGCCACACATTGTTACTATGGCTAACCAGATACTCACCATCAACATCAGTGCAGATGTAAGTATGAACCAAAACTCTTTTGGGCAAACCCTCCTGTGCTAGGAGAAAGTCTGGATGTGATTCTGAACAATGTGGTTTCAGCCCATTTCTGCTTGCCCCTCTGCTTAAAAAACTAGACTTAAATGAGGTGATTGAATTATTTTGCTTCTTATCCAACCCGTGACTCCACTAAAAGGCTTGACCATTTTTGTGCTTGCACTTTATGTTGTGTGCCGTCTGTTTCCTGCATTGGTTTATGTAGTTGATACAATCTAATGGGCTAAAACGCAGATAAATTATTTGTGTTTCTGCATCAGGGAAGAATTCTGATGGGTGAATCAGGGATCCCCTTAAACGTGCGAGACATTGTGGCATCAAATGGTATTATTCATACCTTGGACGGCATCTTCATCCCTCCTTCAATAATTCCCATTTTGCCTCACAGATGCAATGAAGAGCAACATAAAATTGTGACGGTAAATCAGCTTCTCCCCTTCTCACGCTAGCGGTGTGCTGTAGACCCCACACTCACCTGGAGGGACAAAAGCAGGCTGTGTAAATTGCATTTGGGAAATGTGTTCCCTCTAAGAGGTCCCCTGATGTGAACTCAGGCAGTATCACCACTGCCAGTGTTTCTTCTGCTAGCACTTGGCGCTGCTTTGCTGGCAATCAGCAAATGTTCCTTGTAAGTTGTTCTTTTCTTGCACCCGTCCTACCTTTGATTCAGACGTATGTTTGCCTTTTCGTAAGGCCTTATATGATCTTCTTCACACCATAGTTGCTAACTCAGCTGAAAATGCTTCGTTCCCATCGCTATCAGCATTGGTGTCCTGCAGTCTGGAGGGGAAGCAGTCATTCAGTAGCAGGAGCTACAAATGCTGTACAATATTCTCACTTGAACGGTTTTGTATACCTTATTTTAGGTGCTTGCTCCCCAGTTTGATGGTTGGTAGGTTACTGAAGAAAGAAGATGAGTCTCTGAGTAGGCAAGAGGTACCTGATTTGGAGAGACACAGTTAATCCCAAGTGGCCAGGGGGTCCATGTCACGTGACTTGCTGGTTTAGTGAGGCCTGCTGCATGGATGCCCAAAGTGTTTTCCAGCACAGCTGTGTGTCTAGTAGCTGAGATATTCACAGGGTGGAGACAGACCCCATCTTGCAGTGAGATGCAAGCATCTCCTCAAGACAAAGGAGTCATTTTATTTAAGTGATAAATGTACCCCATTTCAGAGTGTAGAAACTCCCTCCTAGGAATGTTCCTGATACACGTTGTGAAGTTTTGAATATGTACTGGGAGCAGTAGCTCTGTAGCATTCTTGGCATGGGGAATGGGTTCCTTTGAGAAGATTAAGTTTTCCCCTCTTGTTTTCTTAACAGGGCTCTTGTGTGGCTTGTGATGCCCTCAACAACAGCGTTTGCCCACCTGGCAGCAGAGAAATGGTAAATATTTGTGGTTATTTCGTATTTTCTTCTTTGCATTCTGACATACAGACACATTGATAGACAGTTTCTAACCCAAGCCACTTTCAAATAGAGAGCAGGAAAGGCAACCAGTAGAGGGGCTTGATAGAGGATACGTACTCCCCACATATCTATGGTCTGTGATCCCAGACTGTCACCCACTAACTGCTCTATGCTATTTCTTATTGTGAAGTCTGTTTGCGTCAGTGGAGAGAGCAGTGAGACAGTCTGGGCTAAATGAAATTGTAGATTTGCAGCTTTTAGCACTTCTGCTCTGCCTTAGGCAGAGCTTTCCTGCTTGCATGCTGAGTCTGCCAGCTCCTCCAGACTGCCAGAACCAAGCCTGATCCCACTAGTACCATCCAGCGCTACCACTGCCTGTATCATGGCCAGAGAATCACAACAAGCTTTCTGCACTACAGAGGGTGAGAAAGAATTTGTTCTTGCCCTGTGCTCCATGTTGATTCAGAGATGAGCAGAACTAGCTGAAGGTGGAGGAGGAGGCTGGGTGCTGGTGTTTGGGTTATCCCACGCTGAGTTTAGCAGAACAGCAAGTTCCAGGAAATCCCCATGTGAAGGCCAGGTTCAAGATGTTGTTTGTGAAAGCCAGAGAAGTGTTCACCGCTGTTAACTGTTGTGTGTCTTCTGAGAGATCTGACTTTCAGGAGAACTTGCTGATGCCGTCCCAGCATGAATGTCTGAAATAGAGCTCTGAAAAATCGCTAGTCGCTCATGTTCCTCTCTGATTGAGACAGGTGAAGCCAGAATCATCTGGGGCCCGATTCTGCCTCTGTCTAAGTCCATGATGGGTTACTGAGCATTGTTCCAAAATTATTTGCAGTCCTTTCCCCTCTCTCTCACTCTCTCCGTCTCACCTCTCTGTCTGTCTCTCACCTCCCTCCCTCTTTTTCCTTCCCTCCCTCACATTTTCATTCTTTCTCTTACTCCCCCTCTGCCCTATTGTCCCTCCCTCCTGTCTTTTCCCCCTCTCCTTTCTCTTTCCTCCCCTCTTTCTTACCCTCTATTTCTCCCCCCTGCCCTTTTCTCCCCCATCCCCTCCTCCCCCTCTCTCTCTACCCTCTGCCCTTG
>NW_009649934.1:914038-923853 GCF_000708025.1 Charadrius vociferus
CCCTTATCATAGACACTATTATTAGAACAAAAGGGGGGCACCTTGGCTCAGACTTGGGGACTGCTGGGAGCGAGGGGAAGCCGCCGTGTGCCTTCTTTCATGGTAGGCATGCCATAATGGTATCTTGTTCACCTTGGCTCCTCTGTGAACTTCCTCAGCTCAGAGATAGGCATAGTTGCTCCCCACAGCAAAAAGAGCGGAGGGGAAGGTTACAGTGCTGATGACTTGTTTTGTTTGTACAGGAACCAACACTCTTCCCAAAAGAATGTGTCTACACCCATGATCCACAAGGCCTGAACATCCTGAAGAAGGGGTGCGCCAGGTACTGCAATCAAACTGTGATGGTGAGTGTGATGGAAGACCACATTCCCTCTGAAAGGAGCTCAGTGTTGCTCTTCCTCGACTCCTTGAGCTGAGAGAGGGCTGGATAAGAGCAAAAAAAAAGCTGTCCCATGCAAAGGGCTGTCCCCAGGACCAACACATGAACTGGCTACCCGCTTTCTCTTTGGCAGAGACAGAACACAGGGTACCAGCCTGCTGCAAAAGCAGCTCGGTTAAACCTGAATACAATAAATAAATAAAATAATGCACACTAGTTGTGACCAGCCAAGCTGGAGGAAGCCACGAGACAAATGGTGCAGTGATAGCTGTGGCACGTTTTCTCTGAGGGTTGCCCTGGTTTTAGCATTTCTCCCAACGGAAGCAGAGCACAGGGAAAGTGCTGTAAGCTGTGAAGTGACTGCATCCTGTTTATGAAACATTGTCAGATGGTTCATGAAAGTCGCTCTTAGCGAGCTTATGCACCTCATGTTTGTCTGCAGCTCCTGAGTTCTCACAGTGCCAACTATATGGAATGATTTGTGACTGTCTCATTAAATACTGCTGATTGTTTGTCTTGTTATTGTTCTTCCATTGGTCATTCATCACAAGGCCTGCGATCCAAAGGAACATAGTCCTCAGCAAGGATAAAGTAGGAGTGGGTGGGCCAGCACTATTAAAGAAACAAAAGCTCATAGAAAACATGGACCCTATTTGTTGAAGTCAGAGAAAGAGCAGAAAATAGTAATTTATTCTGAGAAGAATAAGCTATGAGCAGAAAGAGGGCTATTGTTGAAAAAAAAAAAATTTAAGTGCAGAACCTCTTAGAAACACAGATGCCAGATGGGACAGTCCGTTTCAGTCCATGGCAGAGAGGAGGACCAGGATTTCAGAATTACGAGGGCAGGATGACTCCAGGCAATTCTTGATGTCACGTCATACCTTACGGATTTTGCTTTTGTTTCAGAAACCTGGATGCTGCAAAGGATTCTTTGGTCCAGACTGCATGCCGTGCCCCGGGGGATTTTCCAGTCCATGCTATGGCCGGGGAAATGTACGTATGAAAGATCCTGCTGTGTTGCAATGAGCAGTTGAGACTGTGGTTAGAGAGTGGAACTGTAGATAAGTACAATTCAGAATTTGTGCTCCAGGGCTAAGCCCACAGTGGTGGCAGCAGAAGATCCAGGGAGAATGACATGTATTCAGCAGGTTTTCTATCTTGAGCACTAATATGAATCATGTCCTGGGGGGCAACTCTGGCTATGTGGGATTTTGTATTACTACCCCACTCTTCAAAGTCCTGTTTTTTTTACTGCAAGTATCAAAGTGCCTTTGACAGATATCAACGCTTTGGCTTTGCCTTGGTTCCCTGAGTTTCAATCACTTTGGTTTTCTTTTTGTTTTCCTTCCAGTGCAGCGATGGCATACAAGGGAATGGCAACTGTCACTGCTTTGAAGGTTTCAAAGGAATAGCCTGCCACATATGTTCAAACCCAAACAAGCATGGCGAGAACTGTGACGAAGGTTGGTAATTCGGATAGAGGGACCAGAGGAAAATGCTGGGCAAGAGTATGGTGTGTGTTCCTGTATCCTGGATTCCCTTCTGGCAAGACCAGCGTCACGAAAGAAGTGATGGAATTGTCATCATGGGTGTCCCTTCAAACAACAGTGGAGAAAACATGGCTGATGTTATATTGGTGATGGGGGTCTTGGAAACATCAGCCAAATTTAGGTGTGGGACTTTGATTCAGATCTCTCCTGCTAGGAAAGAAAAGGCAGTTGACAAGGACATTGAGCCTGATAGCCTAAATTAGAGCCTGTCCTTACAGCCTATAAAAAACACGGACCCAGGCAATCACAAGATCTATTCCCTGGCCAGGTTTTGAGTTATGATGGATGTCTCTCAGCAGACATCCCTCTGTCAAGAACAAATGGGATGATCATTTGGTGTTACAAGAGGTTGTGAAGGAAAGTTGGGGATCTACAAAATGCTGTCACTGTGGTGGATTCCGGAGTTTTTATAACTACTGATCTTGCTCCATGTCCTTGGCAGATTGTGGCTGTGTGCATGGTGTCTGTGACAACAGGCCTGGCAGCGGTGGTGTGTGTCAGTCCTGGTCCTGTAAGGAAGGCTATAGCGGGAAGTTCTGTGACAAGACATCCAAGAACTGTGGCCCAGGGGGGGTCTCCCAGTACTGCCACCAGAACGCTGTCTGCAGCCTCAATGACACAGCAAGGTCAGTCTTTCTGGCATACATATTCATGTGGGCACAGTGTCATTGTACAGGCACACAGCGGCTGTGAGGGTGCCAGCCCTGTAATATATGTCTGCATACTTGGTGCACAGGATTGTTTGAGTGATGCAGCCTACCTGCTAGAAATCAAAGTCAGGTTCGTGCTTGCTTGAGAGGCTCAAAAAGCTTTTTTGCTCTCTGCTGGCTTTCAGAAAGAGCTGCTCTATCTGTGTGCCTTTTGTGCTTATACTTTTAAGGTGCATCTGCATGGATGGATACGAAGGTGACGGGTTTTCCTGCCAGCCCATCGACCTGTGCAGTCAGCCTGAACGAGGAGGCTGTTCAGAGAATGTAAGTGGGGTCAGACTGTCGAAGAGTGGAGAAGCAGCTTCTGTAAGTCAGAGCAGGGATCCAGGACTCCTGGGACTGTTACACATTTTGGGCACTAACTTTCCCCGTCTGTAAGATGGAGTGGAATAACAGGTACCTTGACACAGTCATCATAAGGAAGTCAGTTGTTCGGGTTGATTCCAAAATGCAACACACCAAAGAGAATTTGGCTGGTTTCTCTGTTGCTGTGAGCTCCAACTCATATTTCTAGTAACCATCAACACTCCATTATTAATTATCCTTAATAAACAACTGTGGTGCTTTATTATGGAAATGACTGCCAAATGGTCAGACCTCATCATAATTTAGACCCCTCAGTGAGAGGAACACATTGGGCCATGTGGAAGGAAATAGGATGGCACTGGGTACAAAGTAGGTCTTTTGAGAGAAATCTGCCCTCCGTCATTGATTCCATCCCACGTGTCCAGACAGGAAGTTGTGCTCCTCCTCTTCAGGGAATATTTCTTCTGTAATTGGAAAAGCTTTACAGAATAGTAGAGAACACCCTGGGAGTTCTGAGCCACCCTAGACACAAGTGTCTGCCTCTGAAAATACTAAATGTTTCCAAAATCGTTTTATTATGAAGTTGTCTAGGACTTTCCTGGAGAAGATGCTTCCACCCCCCACCCCCAGTGCTGGAATCAGAGTTGGTCATTCAGAAACTCTCCACGGTCTGACGGAGGAGATTTGTTGCTGCATTTGCACTGCACTCCCTTCTTCTGCTGAGTGTAATTCTCTTTCTTTCCCTTCTCCTGAAGGCTCTGTGCACCAGTACAGGCCCGGGCACCGCCACCTGCCAGTGCAACACGGGCTGGACCGGGGACGGGAAGGCCTGCGTGGCTATAGACAACTGCATGCTGGAGAGCAGAGGGAACTGTCACATCAATGCCGACTGCGTTTATATCGGCCCTGGCCAGGTATGATCAACGCTAAGCAGTCTGATGGTGGACTTAACATTTCCTAAGCTGCTCTGAGATGGCATGGGATTGCCAGAGGTAGAAATTGGGCTGGTCATCAGCAAAGCCTGCTTCTCTGCTGCCAGAAACACCGGCTGCAGCTAAAACCACAGTGTGCTTGCATGAGGTGAGGTGCGCTGACGTGTTTGAGGCTGCTGCTCTACTCTGAAACTTCTATGCAGCAAAGGGAAGAGACTACACTTCATAATACAGCTCGGTTGCTGTGTCCCCCTTGTTCCCAAGTCATAGCATTTTCTCTGGGTAATGCTAAAATATACAAAAAAGCGTGTGCAGCTGTTCAGATAGTCCGTGGAGGGAGCTGGGCCAGCAGTTGGGCATCTTGAGATAGAAGGAAGGCACACAGGAGAGGTGGCGTCTCAGGGTGCTGCTTCTCAAGGTGCTTCTCCCCACTGAGCCAGGGGAGCGTTGGACAATGTGCTGAGAAAAAGTGCCAAATCTTTAGCAGATTTTAGTGAGGGGAGATGTGCAAGTGCTCTCCTAGCTATCTTGAAAGCAGAAGCTTTGAAATTAACCCCTCTTCTGTTTCTCCCATTCACTAAGTCAGTGACATTCCCAGAAAAGCTGGAAATAAAGATGGAAACCATCATCTTCAAGTGACCCTCCCACAGCCAAACAGTGCAAGGGATCAGTGTGCTTGAGTAAGGCAGGCAACGTGTGTTCTGCGATAGAGAATGATGCCCTGCTAAGGAAATATTTCCACATTTCCAGGTCTTGAGGGACCAGGAAGAAAACTTGGGAAAATAAATGAAGAATAAGTTTTGCTGCATTAGGCCTTTTTTGGGTAGCAAATGAGGACACTCTGATAGGTCTAGACAACTGAAATGTCTCTTTCTGGCAGAGCAAGTGTGTCTGCAAGCGGGGTTATGCTGGTGATGGCTACAACTGTGATGCAATCAACCCATGCCTCATGGACAACGGTGGCTGCCATGACTTGGTGAGTAGCTAAAGTGCTGTCCCAAGGCTGGCATGGCAGTGGAGGTTCCTCTGCTCCCCGACAGAGGTTTTGCAGCCATGGCATTAAGATAATCGCAAGGATTTACATTGCATCATCTTATTGGAATGCCACTGAGGCGTTATAAAGCTTTGGTCTCTGATTTACCCAGGTGGATACTCTGATTTTTGTGAGTTCACACAACCAAATCCATCATCTAGGCTTTGCTGCATGAGGTATAACTCCAGTGCCACCATAAAGGCAACAGGAGGAAGGTGCTTTTGTGTGCTCCTCTAGCCCAGGCCATGGGAGGCCAGAATTCAATTCCTAGATAGGTGTAGCACTGCATAACCCGTGTTTGTTCTCTAATTTCTCCTTTCCTTGCATTTGCAGGCTATTTGTGTACCCCTTGGAGGAGGAGAGAGATCCTGCGCTTGCCCTCAAGGCTATATGGGTGATGGCATGACATGCTATGGGGACATTCTAAAAGTGAGTAAAAGTAAATGTCTGTGGTCTTCTTGAGACTGCAGAGAAATGGCTCTGCTCTTACTTTCCTTTTCTCTGTTACCTGAGTTGACCCCTTCTCCCAGCAGTAGCCTGACAGCACAGTACGTGTGGCTGATTGCCCAAGGCCACAGACATATAACCAGTGGCAATCATGTCTAAGCTGCTTCACCTCTGTTTGTCCTCTGCAATAAGTCATCTTTTCGTTGTTTGGAAAGTTTTTCAGGTCAGAGCTGCTAGGCCCATTTTCTGTCATTAGAAATATCAGGTGCCATTGTGGATTCAATCTCTGTCCCTGGTAAACATGAGCAATTGCAGATGAGTTGAAAAGAGTTTGTTTATTTGGGAATATATTTTTTTTAATGTCTGGAGTGTGGTTTTAGGAGTGCCCATCCCTCCCTATGATACACAGTGCCTGTAATGATTGTAAGGTGAGAGAGGAACAGTGAATTTGATACTGCAAAGGGCTCCTTTTCCAACCCCTGGGCCTCCCAGCCCCGCAACCCCAGTGTTTAGCAGGAGTAACCCTCCTGTTGTTTCTGTTTGGAAGGAGCTGGCCGGGAATGCACACTTTGCAGGCTTCTACGACTGGCTTCAGGTAAGAACAGCCATGGGATGCCCACACAGGTAAGTTCGGTAGAAGTGAAGTCTCTGTGAACGCTGCTGTTAGAGAAAGAGCAACTCCGTTTATCTTTTCCATTAGAGAAAAACAGAACAACGGTGAAGGAGAAATCGTTACAGAGCAGGCATGTAGAAAAGCTCTGGAGTCTCTGATAGGGTGAGGGTTGTGACTGTGTTTTGGGGGCCTTGTTTATTAGACCAGAGGAAGCTGGGGCTGTGTTACACTTAATTTTCATGGTGTATCATCTGTAACTCCTGGCTGTCATAAAATAGCACAGAAGGGAAAGAAAAAGGAGTAGCATTATAACAGGTGTTTTTCAGAAGAGCGTGCTTTGAGATACTTTGAGACTGTATGTCTGTTCTTTCTCTTGTTGCTGCTTCCCTGTCTCTGGTGTGACAATAATGGAGAGGCAGACTGTAGCAAGTCTGTGGAAGCATGCTACAATGTACAGCATCTAATTGAGCTTTAGCTTTCCTGTCCTGCTGCATACATTGCTTTTGCCAGGAATAATTGTGGTACCTCCCCAAAACTGGCGTTGAGGGTTCAGAAAGGATTTATGGATATGATCGAATGGGTTTGAAGATTAATTGAACTGTGTAAGTAGGGCTTAAAGCAGCACTTTTTCCCTCAGCAAACGGGTGTCACCTGTTTTGGTTAAACCATCTGTGGCATTCTTTGATTGTCAATAGCACTTACCTGTGATGCGCAGCAGAACCTGCTGTGCTGCTGGAGTGTATGTGGGATCACTGTAAATTATATTTTGCAGTATAGATGTGGCACTGGCATGTCTTATTTGTTCATTTTTGTGCTTTGGACAACAGAAATCTCTCTTCAGCATCCCAGCAGGAACCAATGTCACTGTCCTGGTGCCATCGGAGGCCGCTATCAAAAACTTGAGCAAGACTGAGAAAGATTTCTGGTTGACTCCCTACATGCTGCCATTTTTAGTCAGGTACAAGGAGACTCCTGCCTTTGCTTTATATTGCCAAACAACAGTAACAAAGCCATGAGCTGGATTTCTGCTTATACAAGATCTGTAATGAGTTATCTTGAGATAAATATACAAGCAAGATTAAATATTTAGCAGGCAAAAAAGTTAGTAGGCATTTAAAACATAACAGACCACAGGCTATGGGAAGTGGGTTTCTTCTTCATGTATCTGCAGGGAGAGATTTTCCCTGTCATGTAGATGCAGATGGCATCAGGACCATTCCATCATTCAATTCAATTCCCTCCATCGTTCTCTCCACACGCTTAACAACTTCATGTGAGAGACACAAATGTTGGGTGGTATAGTCTTATCTCCCTGTTATTACGAACAGTGCTCTAATATTTTATTTACCCGCCTTCGTTCCCTTCAGGGCCCACTTTCTTGAAGGCGTCTTCACTGGTGAAAAGCTCAAAGAGTACGACAGGCCAGAATTACCCACCCTCAACCCACAAACCAGATGGCAGATAAACACCAGGAGCGGCGTAAGGGTTTCTTTCATAACTCACATCTACCAGGATCAAATTCAGCTGCTCAAGAGCTGCTGTATCCCATGGGGGGCCTGGATGGGACACTGATGCTCTCAAACTCAGACATCTTTCAAAAATTGTACCCAGATCAATAATGTGCAGCCTTGAACAAACAATATATTTGTTTTGAACTTCCTTGGCAATTTCTAATCCTTTTGCTTCTCCCTCTGATACTTTTGCAGGTATTAACCATCCAGAACGCAAGTATAGTCGTCAGTGACATCCCTGCCAGCAACGGCATTATTCACGTCCTCAGTAAGGTACGTCGGTACATGCGATACTGGGAAGTGCTGCAGTTGTAACAGCAGGTTTGCGTTGCAGCATCTATGATGGGGCCAAGTAGGAATACATGTCTGGACGGTTAGGAAGGGATATAGTGGCTAAAATATATCTGGTTATCACAAGGTCCTGACAGATGTTTCCTGTGCAGCAGTGTCTAATGTTTAAAATATTTGTGTCCAGGACAAGCAGGAGGGGAGTTCCTCTTCTCTTGGCTGACAGAAGAAGAGTTAAGGCTATTGCAGAACTGTGTAAAATGAGGCCATTTCTAATTGCCTTTCTTGCAAGCAGGGCAGGAGCCTAGTGTGATTTCCCCCAGAGCCCCTTGCCCAACCTTGCTTATGAACTCACTTTTTCTGCAGGTTTTGTTGCCGCCTTCAGGAGATATTCCACCAAGTCCTCCAGGTCTGCAAAAACAGCTCGAGACAGTTGCCTCATTCAGCACATTCAAGGAGTTGCTACAGGTGAGCACTGTTGTGGTTGTCAGAACTGTCTTTTGAGCAAATGCCCACCTTATCCTGTATTGGTGGACCAAAATTTGGACTGCCTGGTGAGAAAAAGGACATCACCTGTTTCCTACCGTTCAGGAAGGATCTTCTAGGAAAGCTCTTTTGAGCAGCCAAAAACTTATATATTTACAGTTAGATCTTTGGATCATGGGCATGTTATTACAGTGGAAGACGGCCTGTGTACCGCAGGTGCTGTCATGCTTGTACAGGGCAGAGAAACCTAGAGGAGAAGGAAGGCTAGTTCATAATCTGTGCTTAGCTGCACTTAGGTCAGCTCAGGAGGAGGAACAAGCAGTTAGACATGTGTGACTGAGTAGAACTTGTATATCCCATTTCCAAGCATTTCCTCTAGTGCTCTTACCTTTGTAATTGATTTTGTGTGTGGTTTGTTCTTTAGTGAGTACAAGTAAAATCGCTAATGTTACTGTTTGGACATTTTTTAGCAATACCAGCTCATGGGAAAAATCGAGTCCTCTGAAAAATATACAATTTTTGTTCCTGGAAATAATTCCATTGAGGAGTACTGCCATGCTGCCAATGTGACACAGTTGGTAAGCTCACTGCTTACAGTTTGAATATGTATGTACGTGCAGGGACTTGTACACTGTCAGAACTTGAGTTCAGTGGGTTTGAGCATGGAGAGGAGAAGCATATCTGATGCTAAAGCTAGGAGAAATGTGGCAGAGATAAACGAGAGGGTTTCCTGGGGTGTTGCAATGGGATCTGAAAAGAATATTTGGACTCCAAATGCAAATTTCTGAGTAGATTTGAATGTGGATAGATGGCACGACATGTTCTCCTTTCTGACTGGCTGTGGCATATCTCTGGCAATTTTGAACCTTTTAAAAGGTTCCAAAAGACATTTATGACTTCATCCAGTAGCAGAGTCATCAGGTGTGATCAGTCATCTGTGATAGGAAGTTACTAGGCTCTGTGTGCTTAATTAGCTATTACATATTGCTTAGGAACTCTTCTCATGCCATACCTCTGACTGAATTATAGTCTAGGAAGTCAAAAGAGTCCTAACATTTGGGCTTTTTGTGGATTTAGGACAACGAGACAGTGCAGTACCACGTTGTACTGGGAGAGAAGCTCTTGCCCATGGACTTGAGAAGTGGAATCCATAAGAACAGCATGTTAGGGCTCTCCTACTGGCTAATGTTTTATCAAAACAGCACCCAGGTAAGGTGGGAAGACTGTTCTGCCATTTGAGGATCTGGCTAGACCTATCGCTTTCTAAAGCTGGTGGCTGGATACACCCTTACAGTTTGCCTACAGCTGTTTGTCTGACAGGTAATCTGTGCAAAAGGAGTTGAAGGTTATTGTCTCAGCCATTTCCTTCTCCTTTGCAGAAGTTTGTCAATAATATTCCTTTGGATGGAAAATTTCTTGAGACGAAGAATGGCATGTTGATCGGGGTTTCACAAGTCCTCCAGATACAGAAGAACCGTTGCACTGCCAATACCACCACCATACAAAAGGTAACAATGATTACCGAGGAGCTGACCACCATTTCACAGGGCTTCTCCACCT
>NW_009649934.1:924105-927968 GCF_000708025.1 Charadrius vociferus
AACCAAACTGATGAATAGCAGACAACCTACCTTGTTTTTTCCGCTTGGATGAGACAGTAGCTTGTGGTCTGACCCCAGATGAGCCTCATGTGAAATGGGGCATCATGGGGACTTGGCACCTCCTAGGCTCAGGCTCTGTATTTCTAATGCAGCAGATCTGCAGCTCCCGTGCAGATCACGTTCAGTTCACATGCTGGGGCTCGCTCACAGTGCCAGCCGTGGGGCAGGCTGGTGCAGGGACCCCCAGATACTCAGCTGTGGAAGGAGAATCCGGCCCAATTCTTGCATGGCATGACTACAAGCTCCCCTAGGAAATGCTGTGGTCTGTCTGGGAGTCATGGCCAAAGTCCAGCCCGCATGTATCTTGTGGCTCTTGGCCATCTGAAGGTTGCAGGGTCAGACTGAGGTGTGCCTGCCTTGTTGCAGATCAGAAAAAGAGTATTTGCAGCCTTGCGTGAAGGAACTCCCGGCCTGCAGAAAGCCCTACCTCATCTCAGATCAAAACCCAAATCTCTTCTGGTTTGATTTGTGGTACAGTCTCTGGAGTGCAGAAATAAGACCTTGTGTATGCCACTGGAGTGCAGGAATTATCAAAGTGCTTCACCTTGTGTGAAGCCTTTGATAGTATCCAGGACCTGAGAGTCATGCATCATGATTTTTCTTCTTTTGGTGTTTTGAGCCACGGAGATAAATACACCTTTGTCTTTGTCCCAGCCAGCAGCCCGTACAGCACCATTTGTAATTCAATATTAGTGTCTTGGTGTGACGTGGGTAGAGGGCACGTATCTGACTTGTCCTGTTCTCTGTGCCTTAGTCAAAATGCGGCAAGTGTGCAAAGGGGATCAAGTGTCCGCCTGGATCGGTTCTTGTGGTGAGTCTTTGATTCATGTGACATCTCACAGACTGTTTGCAGATAGTGCTTTGATGTCCTTTTACTGCTCTATAGATGTCATCTCGATACCTCAAAAAATGTGCCCTTGAGTCTTCTGTGGCTCACTCATTAGCAAGGTTTGTAAGAGAAAGCAGAAACCAAGGGATGCTTACGCAGGAAAAACACAACCACGAACCATGAGGCTCCTTACAGAGCTGGCAGCAGGCTTTGCCTGGATTTCGGAAGCTCTTTAGAGCATGCAGGGTGGGGAGTTTCCCCTTTTAGGAGGGAAGAAGAGATGTCTTTTTTTCATCTTTTACTCTTTTGACATTATCAAGGAAAGCCAGTTTAGGAGTGCCAATAACAATTTCCCAGCCTGGACCATGGATTTGTTCACACAGATGGGCTGGTTGTGCCTGCAGCTTGTTTGTGCGTGAGTGGCAAATGTTTCCAGAGAGGAAAACAACTAAACATTTCATCTCCGTGCTGGCTATGAATTGCCTAGCAGTGACATCTGGCTTCTTAGGCTTCATTGCTTTACTATATGCCAGAAATTTTCCCATTACTTTTTCTCAGTATTCACACTGACGTGTATACCATGGATTTGGCAGGTAACAAAATAGACTCTGTGTGGTGACCTCACATCTAGAGATGCCTCATTGGTCTTCAGCTCTGGATAGCCCAAATTTTGGGGGCTCTTCCTGTAGGATGAAAAGTGTTATTCCTCCGTTAGGCAAGAACACTGCCTTATGTGTCAAAATGTACAAGGTTTGTCTAAATATTGTAATATCTTCTATCTGTGTCCGTGTTAATTATATCTGCAGGAATTGCCAGGAAGCAAGAATCTCTCTCGCTGTGAGCTGCGCTCTGGGGATACAGCAATACTGGGCTGCCATTTCACCTGTGCAAAAGTTTCTCTGGTAAGAAAAACATTTGCCTTTCATTCATTTTGACAAAAGCAAGATGGGTATTAGAAATACAGCCATGGAAATACAGCCTGTGTGGAAGGTCTGGTTGCGTTTGTGCCATTGCGTAGCTGAGACTGGGCTTGTCTGGGTGGGAGCTGTTCTCCATTCTGGAGATAGAGGGCACTGGAGAAAAAAAAACAAATCTGCGGAAACGTCTGCGCAGTGATGGATTGTGGTCTGCTGCTTTGGTATTGTTGCTTTGAGTTTTGTCTTGCAGAGGAAGAGAAGGAGTTGAATGTTTGTAGTCTGGTTTCCTTAAGGAAATGAGGCATGAATGATGGTATTTTACTTGTGCATGTGCCTTCCCGAATAACTGATGACTAATTGGAGCCAAACCAAAGGGAGGAGCAGAAGGTCTCGCAGCTATTATGGCCGCTACAAGTTTTGTGAAAATGCATGGGTGGGAGAAAAAACTTGAAGAGGAAATAGTGAAAGAAAGACTTGTGTGAATTTGAGCTCTTATAGGTATTGAAGCATCTCCCTGGGAGGTTTAGTGGGAATGGGAGACTGAGGAGAAGGGAGAGAGGGAGTCAGACATACAGTAGTCACATGCAGAGCTTCAGTCAGCACTGGACACTTCTGCATCACTTTGTTAGATGATGTTTCTCTTCATCTGTACTGTCTAACTTGGTCCCATCATGGTTTCCTCCCTCTGTGGGTAGATGCAGAATGAAGTGAGAGCAGTTAATCAGGCTTCTGCACCAAATCACCTTTTGGCAGAGCCTTTCTCTGCCCAACGGAGTATAGTAATGGAGGGACACAGTAAGGACACAGGCAGGAGATAGCCTGGATGGGCAGAGGACTGAACATTTGCGTTACTCACCAAATGGCCGGTGTTGCTCAAGGACAGTGCAGACCTTTACATGAAGCTCTGGGCAACAGAGCACCCCATTTTAGGGGGTTCGCTCCATCTTAGCTGCGCGCATCCAGCCTTTTCATGTGTTTTCAGAAATTATGTCTATCACATAGTTAAAGGAATAGAGTAGCTTCCACAATAAAGCTATACCTTGTCTGCGCTGCACAAGACAGATCACCCCAACTTGTTCTTGTTGGTTCTTCAGAGATCCGTCTGCTGTCCCGGCTACTACGGACACATGTGCGAGATGTGCCCAGGAAAGCCAGGCCAGTGGTGCTCTGGGAACGGGGAATGCCAGGATGGCATCGAGGGCAGTGGAGAGTGCCGATGCCTGGAGGGTTTCCACGGCACCGCCTGTGAAATGTGTGAAGTGGGCCGATACGGAGTTGACTGCAAATCAGGTGACACTGGTGGCTGTTGGCAGCTTGCCTCTACCATCCTGCTTGCAAGGGGAGAAAATTGGCCACATCTCAGCTCTCGGGAGGGGTGGCAGGAGGGAGGCAATGTCCCAGGACCTCTGAGACAGGCGAACAGCTGGCAGACCACCGAGAGAGGGAAGCTTGTGAGCGCTTGTGGTCAGCCAGAGGAGTCGCCCCATTTTTCATCCTCAAACCAAGGCATGACTGACTGTGCTCTGCTGCTCGTACTGCTCTCACCCAGAGTACCGAAAGTAAAGGCGGGTGGTCTGTTCCTGGCCTTTTTGTCCTAGTAGCGAGGGAACAAGAGCTGATACACCTGTGACATTTTCTTTATGGCAGTTTGATGTGTTGGATTAGGAACAGAGCAGCCAGTGAAACGGCAGCAAGACCCTGCTTGTGAAACCTGGTTGGTTTGACAGTGACGAGTGTTTATATTTCCCCTGCAGAATGTGCCTGCGACAATGGCATATGTAACGACGGACTGCAAGGGGATGGGAGCTGCGAGTGTTTCCCAGGATGGAAGGGCCCTACCTGCCAAGAAAGTACGTGAGTGTGAAGGGGCCCATGGTGTAATACTGCCTTTTTGGCAGAGAAATCTGTGTTAGCTGAGCAAGGTGACCGCAGTTGCACATGCTTTGCATCCCCCCAAAAGCTTATCAGACTGTGCTAGTTTGTTCCTGCACAAACGCTGAATTTGTGGTGTGACTTCCCCAACAGCACATGAGCCTTGGAGTTATTTGGGTGAAATT
>NW_009649934.1:928123-944839 GCF_000708025.1 Charadrius vociferus
GGAAAAGCATGTCACCTGCTTCTGTCCCCACTGAGATTGGAGGCACCTCAAGAAGAGCCCCTTACCCTGGGAGAGAGATAGTAGCTCCCAGCCAGATTGGGATGATGTTACTTGCCTAAGAAGGCGGCAGGGCTTGACTTGAAGCCTCCAAAGGGCCCCAGTGTGTCTACTGAGTTGCTTTTTCTGCTCACAGATTGATTTAGGTGAGCTCAGGCCATGGTCTGCACTTCTCAATGAGTCTGTCATTTTGTGTCAAAGTAATGGGTTGAAGGTGGTTGTTCCTGGGATTTGGGATTGTGATTACCATTGGGGTGGGGAGTAACCTGAGCTCCTAAATACTTTGGGATTTTAAAGGTTTGCACACAAAGACTGATTTTGTACTGAAGTCAAATGTTTTGGGGGCATTTTGAAATGGAAATTGAGTGGAGCTGTCTTATATAGTGTAAATGTAAAGCATGAAACAAGTTCATCTTTTTGCTTCAAATGGGGCAAAGCCAAATGGCCTTTTATGTCTGAATTAACGAGGTTTCAGTCCTGGTTTCATTCCTAGCAATGTGGAGGCCATGCAGGTCCAAATCGAACTGTTAGCTCAGACAGAGAACATTGAATTCACTCAATTGCAAAGTGCCAAAACATAAATCCCATGAGGTTTTTCTGCTGCTGCATAGGACATGACAGGTAGCATAACTGCTGGTTGTATCATCATCATTCAGGGCACCACAAGCATGGCCGTGACGCTGTTTGTAGGGTCCTTTACTCTAGATGGCAGAAACAGCCCCAGTAAGTGCTAAATTGAAAATGCCAAGTCACATTTGTGTTTTCTTTTGCAGGAATCGAGATTGACTTATGCAACAACACTTGCCATCAAATGGCCAAGTAAGTACAGATAAGGGGCTGGGTCATTCTGAGAAAGCCATATGTGTTTGGATGTGTTTTACGTAGAGGTGATTCTGTGTTTAGGGCTTTGCAGAGGGCTGGGAGGAGGTGCCTGCTCATTAAAGGTGCATAAATGTGGGTTCCATGCTCGGAACTCTCTTTGGTGCTAAGCCGCCATCCACTTTCCCCAAGGACTTTGTCTGAGTATAAATTCTTTCCAAGTTCCTTCTGCACATGTGGATGGGAGAAAGCAGAGACTCCCAAGGTACACAAATTCTGGTCTTATTCATGGAGCAAATCAAACAGACGTTTACAAGCCCTTTCTGCCTCATCTGCCCCCACCAAGGAATTAAATAGGCTGATGGGCTGTAATGACTCCCTCTTGCTGCCTTCTCCATCCATTATCTGGTCTCCTACTTTGGAGTACCGGGATCCAGCCATCTCCATTGTACCATGCAGAAGCATACGGGCATGGTGAAGGTGCACTGTGCGAGGCGTGAAGCCTGTGCCTGGATGCCAGCTCCCCTGCAAGCGTGGCTTGACTATTTGGTACTGTAAAGAAATACACAGCAACTTCAGGCATGTTCCTCCTGTGGTCATTGTGGTCTCTAACTTCCACATGCCAGGCTTGTATGGTGTTTCCCACAGGCCGAAAAAATCAGGCGGTGTCATCAGCGATTGTTCATCCCTTTCTCATTTCAGCTGCCTCAATAGTTCTGCAGATTCCCCACCTACATGCTCCTGCTCTGCTGGATACACAGGGAATGGGACCCATTGCACAGGTATGTCCAGCAAGTGTGGGCAAGATTCAAGGCTTGCAAACATCTGTTGAGGCTACGCAGAGACGAGGGGTTTGTTTCTGAAATAAATGGCATGATGTTGCCAGGGAAAAGATCTTTCCAATCCTTTTCCACGTAGCCGTCCACCATGAACTCTGCCATGCTTTGGCAGAGAGGTTTTCCAGTCCAGAGGTTTACACGGGATGCTCTTGATGTTGCTAGAGCCTGTGAGAGAGAGAGAAAAAGGCAGTTCTTACTGCTTCTGGAGACAGATGCACATGAATGGGTTGTTTTAGTTCTGGTATCACAGCAGCAGTGGCAAAGATACAAAAATTTTGGCCATGAATCCCTGGAATATGGATGCTTCTATTCGCTAGAATCTTGTGCTCCTTCTATTTTTGGCCATGCTGAAATTGGATAGAAGTAGTGCAGCAGTTGTGCCAAAATGAGGTAGGATTTCAGGATACAGCTCTAGAGCATACAAACCTGGTCTATGTCAAAACCAGACAGACATGAAATAAACACTGAGTGATAAAATTGTAACAGTCAAATCAAAACACTGGTAGACATCACAGTTTCTTTTCAGTATTGCCCTTGTTTGAAAATGAGCAAGGGGAAAAAAAGCAAAAAATCTCTTTAAAGTTGTGAAGGACAATATTTTTTTTTCTCTTCTAACCATTAGTCCTCAGGGAGCAAACGCTGTGACAGAAAAACTTCTTAGGCAAATGTGGGGATTACTTAAGCTCAGCATGACTTTTGGACTGGCCTCTCTCAGATCTGGATGAGGCCCCATGCCTTTTAAAGGACCTACAGTTTCACTGAGGAACAAAGGGATTTGAATAAGATTTTGTGCTTTTTGTTGAGATGGATGATCATTCTGGCACAGTTCATCTTAACTAGATGCTCTGAGCAGATTCTGCTTCTCTTGTTTGTGGTCACAGAAATAGATCCATGCATTATCGATCATGGTGGCTGCTCCATATACGCTGTGTGTACTAAAGTGTCCCCAGGAGAGAGAACTTGTGTTTGTAAGGAAGGCTACGCTGGAGACGGGACGCTCTGCATGGGTGAGTGTTTAGTGCATGTTTTGGTGATAGCGGCAAAGTATCATGCATGCAAAGGGGAATTTCAGGCTAAAAGACTTAAAATTTCAGGTTAATGTGTTGAATAACTTGATTCTCCTTCTGTCTGTTTGTGCAGTGATTATTTCAAAGCCAATAATTGCTAGCTGAGCTTGATTCAACTGTGGTTTAGGTTTTTATCAAGGTGTATGCACACGTATGTGTATATGTGTTCATACATATCGGTAGATATGTGGTCAACGTTCTCCCAAGTCATGATTAGCGAAGTGATCATCGCTGTCCCAGCACAGTGCCACCCGAAAGTGGGCAGAGAGCCCACGCTGCCCTTGGCACATGCCTCGCTGGATGGCCTCAGGCCAGTATTTTGGTCTCAAACCAAAAGAGCCCTGAGAGGTTTCTCGCCCTGATGCATGTCGTGGGGATGTCCAGAGACAGAGGGTGAGGGCAGTCTCCCACAGTAGTGCTCTAAGACGAAGATGGAGCTGTGGGAGAGTCCAGTCCTCTCCTACCCTTTAAAGCACACCCAGGCAGGCATGGGATTTTCTGTGAGCACAACTCAGAGACACACATGTGCCAGAAATAGAACTTGCAGTTGTACCCTCTTCTTTTGCTATTGCAAGTCACTTTTCCACCAAAATGTTTCCCAAGCTGGGAAGGTCCTCCCTGTTGCTTTCCCAAAACTTCTTTGGGTCACCAATTCCCAGCTGCCTTGAGCAGCCCTCAGCAATAATGTGGCCTTATTGTTTTGCTGCAGAAATTGATCTCTGTCTCGAAAGCAATGGGGGCTGCCACACCAATGCAGAGTGCATTAAAACAGGCCCAAGGAAGGTGAGTACATAAGATGGATGTCAGGGCAACATTATTATGGAGGTTGTCACAGCTGTGTAATTCTCTTAGAGACAATCCTTTCCATGGCAGCGCGCTGCCTTGTGCTTGTTGCCTTCCACGCAGAAAAGTTGCCTGGGAAGGGCATGAAAAGATTTCCTTGAAAGCAGTGCCTTCTGTTGGCCAGAGGCTGGAGGCAGTCTCGGGTTATATTTGTTGTTGACACAAGTATGGTTATTCATGAATGTAGCGATGGCTGCTATACAACATGCTTCCCATTCAGCTCAACCATTTCTTTATTGGGTCCAAGTTTCAAACTGAGCATTTGCTCTCCCTCCAGGTTGCCTGCAACTGTCTTCCCGGTTACAGTGGGGATGGCGTGAGCCAGTGCAACCCCATCAACTTGTGTGAACAGGTATGTCTGCATGTCACTGTTACTGGAGGTGAAGGCCACAGCCTTGAAGCATTCAGTTCTCCCAACAGTTAACAGCAAGAATAGGGTTAGCCTGCTTGTTTAGAGCAGGCTGTCTTGCCTTTTTGCATACCAAAGGGATTTCCTGGTGTGTTTGGTTTCCATTGCCTCTCGCAATGACCTTCGAGTATGTCGGCCACCTGGAACTCCCTCTTGTGGGAGAAGCAGTGTGGAAACAGTGACATAGCGTTGGAGGCATGTGGGCTTGTTTCTCTGCATCCATTTTGTGTGGGACACGCTTGAAAGCTTAAGAGTAACCTGTGCTCATGGTGTCGCTAACATGTCAAAATGTCTCTCTGAATCACGGGGTTTGTCATCACTCTGGGTTCCAAAGTAAGGTGTGAAAATCTTGTTTCATGGGAGGATTTGGTGCTGAAAAGCCCTTGAGGATTCGGGTGAGATTTATTCTAAGGCACTAAACAGATGGGAGGAATGGTTTCCTTTCCGCTGTGCTGGATGTGGTTAGCAGCTCCGGCATGTAAGTGGCAGTTCAAATTGTTGCTGATCCCCCCCATGGAAGCCTTTTGCTTTTCTTGCTAGAACAATGGAGGCTGTAGTCCCTTTGGGCTCTGCAAATACACAGGTCCTGGCACTCGAAACTGCTCCTGCTCTTGGCACAGTGTTGGAGATGGCTTCACCTGCCATGGCAAAGTGTATCAGGTGAGAAGCATGCGCAGCATCTTTTGTGTTGGGCCCCCTGCCCTGCCCCAAACCACTCCCTCCCCTCCAAGTGGAAGCTTCAGGTGAGCAGATCTGTAGTGTCATATTGACACGTGTGTGGTGTGGGAGTGGAGACAGGTGCTTCGAGGCAAGCTATCCATAAATCATAGGTGTATTTGGTGTGCCAGCTGTGGGAGACAATCACAGTAAAGGGACTTCGCTCCAAAGGGAGTCATGATGTTGCTCTGTCAGCAACATTGGCCATACCTCCAGAGTAATGTTATCAGCAAATGGGAGTAATTTTTTTCCCCCCATCTTTCATCTCTCTCTCTGCTTCATCCTGCAGCATCTGCGATGTGAATGGTCCAGGCAGAGGTCACTGCCTGCTCTGTAACCTCCGCGTCATCTGTGCCTGCAGTGCTGGCAAGGGAGGGAGGGAAAGATCACTATGGTGTGTCTGGAGAACTGGTGTCTCACTGGGGTGGGAGAGTGACCTGGAGTGGAAGGAGCAGTCACCATGCTGGCTGGCCAGGATTGAGCAGAATGGACTTTGCTAATACCAGTTGTTTCTCTTTGTTTAAGGAGCTCGGAAGGATTGAAGACGCATCCGTGTTCTTTAAGATGATACTGGTTGGTGACAAATATCTTTGTCCTTGTCTCTGTGTAGTAAATCCCACTTAGGGTTTTCTGCAAAGGGTCTTGCTAACAGGAACCATTTTCTGTTTCCCTTCCCACAATGCTCTTCTACCACAGGCGGAAAGCATCAAGGAGCTCAGTGGGGCAGGACCTTTCACTGTCTTTGTCCCACGGACAGATTTCATAGGAAACACCACAACGGTAAGTGTCCTCCTATCCCAAGCACTGTCAGGTGTTTGACAAGCTCCAGTCATGGCACTGTCTCCTCTGGGGCTGTCTGAGCAGTGAATTGAAGCACAGGGGCTGCACTGCAGAGGGTTAAATGTATCCCCCATTCTCCATCAGTGTAAGAGCAGAGGTTTGTATGCTGGCTCACTGCAGAGACAATCTGGGCAGGGGTAGACATGGCTGCTGTTGTAAGGAGACCCTTACTGGAGCCCCTGCCTCATGGTCCTCAGAGGTACTGTGCCAAATCAGTGATGCGTGGTGACTTCCGTTGCCCGTGGCTATTAGGGGCTGGGAACAGCAAGGCTTCAAGGCATCTGTAATGAAAACCTCTTATTCTTTCTCTGTGCCCCAGGCCCTGCCATTCCACTTCTATTGGTCCCTTCCTTCTAGTCCCAACCTTTTTCTCCTTCTAGTCCCAACCTTTTTCTCATGGGTGCCCCATACACCCAGTAAAGGAACAATTCCCAGTGACCACATACCCCCGGCGTGACATCCTCAAGGCCAATGTGGTCATTTGTCCCCCATCAAGGAACCTGCATGCTGTTGAAATTTCCCAAAGCTCTTAAATGGTTTCGGGCATTCACCACATTTCGGGGGGGGCTGGCTTTCCTGCAGGGATGTGTCAAAGGGGGCTTGGGCAATCCAGGTCTCCCTCATCAGGTCTGGGCCCTCCCTGCAAGGCAAAGGGCTCTCAGTGTGACCTCATTCTTGTTTTCTGTCTGTAGTTTGAGGAGTGGAGGAGCAGAGGTCTTCTCCGGGACCTGCTTCGCTACCACATGGTGGGTTGCCAGAAGTTGCTGTCCAGTGACCTGGAAGCCCAGGAGTCCCTTACGTCTTTATCTGGCCACAAAATAAAGATCACAGTGAAAGAGGTAGTTCTCTGCCACAGTTCCCTTCCCTGTCCCGCTTGTCAGGATGTCACTTTTGCTGTCATTTGAAGGCCGCTGTGATTGTGGCAAGTGGCTTGCCTGGGGCCCGCAGACAGCTTATAGAGTGGTGCCGTGCGTGCGAATACCTCAGCACATCCCTTCTCTCTCAGAATAGCATCTATCTCAATGAGGAAGCTAAACTGGTTGTGAGTGACATCATCGGTGCGAACGGGGTCATTCATTTCATCAACAAGATCCTCATTCCGAGTGACCTGGTGGACCGAAACATTTCCTCAAAGATCTCACAGGTAAGGCTGAAGCAGTGACTGTGCCATGGTGACTGTGGTGAGGACAGGGCGAGGATCTCTCTCCCAGCAGCTCTGATAGTGCTGTCCCTGATAACCCCTCAGCCCAAGGCCACGCAGGGTGCTCTTCCTCCCTGTTCCTATCCCTGTTCCTAGCTGGTGCAGGGGTTGTCTGTGAACACAGATTTGGCTAGTGAAGGTGACAGCATTTGTGGCATAACAACATTTGGGACAGGAGCTGTGATTCATCATCAGGGAACAGTACTGGATGCAGACAGAGGGATCATGTCCCATGCCAACCGTCACACTCCTTTTCCAGTGCAGAGCAAATTGCAACGTGAGATTGCCAGTGTCTCTCTGGTACTCCTGAAACAAGTGCTAGGAGCTTATAGATCCTGCATTTTACAAAAGATGACACATTATCTGTACAGCACAACAGAGGGCTGAAATTCTTCCCAGCTCCTGCCATAGCAGCGTCTACCCAGGATGAATCAGAAAAGTGGCAGCTGCTGAGTGCCAGCGCTCACCAGGCCAAATCCATCAGCATGACGATGACAGAGATAAACTAGCATTTAGCTATTGTAGTTGTTAACCATCTGGTTTCTCCCCTGCGTTGCTGCTCCAGGTCCTGGAGGAGGACCTCTTAGCGACAGTGTTTTGCTTTCTTCCCTCTGCAGCAAAATATCACAGAAGTGGCAGAGGCCTTTGGGTACACCATTTATAGCAAGCTCCTGCAGGTGAGTGGCCTGACTCCTGCTGCTCTGTGGGGAGGTGGTGCGTGCACGCGCACATTCAGTTTTGGCTTGTGGCTTTTTCTTTCTGTCCCCTCCTATCTCCGACAGGACGCGGAGCTGCTGCCACTGGTTAGTGACCCTCTGCATAGACCCTTCACCATGCTGTGGCCCACAGATGCTGCGTTTAACGCCCTCTCGGAGAAAAGGCAGAGGTGGCTGTACCGCAGGGAGCATCGGGACGTGCTGGCCTCCTACCTCAAAGCACACATGATCAGGGACACAAA
This sequence comes from Charadrius vociferus, assembly GCF_000708025.1. Lineage (NCBI taxonomy): Eukaryota > Metazoa > Chordata > Aves > Charadriiformes > Charadriidae > Charadrius > Charadrius vociferus. Next base: position 935,874 of record NW_009649934.1, read on the forward strand.
GGTAAATGTGACAACAAACAGGCTTATACCTTCCGAGGCCACATGTGATGCCACCGCCTGCCTGTGGTTACGCCAGAGTGACCTTGCGAAATATTTTGCTGCTGTAGAACATGCAGCATAATAGTTGTCTTGAGAAGACCCAAAGCTGTTTGAGCATTTGAGGCAACTACCACTTCATCGTGAACCTCTGGTGCAGCGTGGCTGAGCTGAAACCCTCTGTCATCAGCTTCTTGGGGAGGCCACATCATCACCAGTGTCAACACAAGGCTCACAAACAGGCTCTTGTCTATAGGGGTGATGAAGGAGGGAAGTCCAGCTGAGCAAAACCAGGGTCTGCTTGCGCACGCTGGCCTCTCACTGTTCAGGAATCTGGGGCTAACCCAGCATACTTACACTGTTCCACCCACACCGGCTTCACATTCTACCACGTCGCACCCCTCTCAGTGTGGCTGCTGAGCCCCGTCCTCACCAAGCAGCATCTCGTTAGAAGTATGAACTGCCAGTTTTACCTGTCTCTCCCTTCACATTCTTCTTTTTCCCTCTTAGATTGTTGCTGGTAACGTGCCCCAAGTCGAATCCATACGGACCATGCACGGCTCCACCATCTCGTTCAGCTGCAGCAAAACCCACGTGGTGAGTGATGGTGATGCTGGGCTTGGCTTTCCACTGAGCAAGTGGGCATTTGCCACAGGGCAACCAATGCTCCATGTTGGTCACCAGCAGAGGTGAACACAGAGTTGGAGCGCTTGCAGGCTGAGACACCTCATTCCCCTGGCTACAGCTGAGCCTGCAGGGAGGCTCGAGACTCTGTGGCTAGCTGGCAGGAAAGCGTGGAGGCATGTGGTACCTGCTGGAGGCATGTGGTACCTGCTGGAGGCATGTGGTACCTGCACGTGCACTTCACGATGACCAGATTGCAAAGTCAACCGCATGGTACCATGACTTTTAACAGAGCACACGTTGCATGGACAGAGGCCATTTCTTAGGAGAGATGGCCATGAAAAGTGGCAATCGGGAAGGGTGGTCAAGGACACGAGCACAGAGATTTTGGACAGTTCTTGGGGTGATTGAGAAGTCATGGCAGCCAAAAAAGTCAAATTTTGGGTGGTGTGGCCAGTATGTAGGATGTGCCAGCATCACAAGTTGCGTTCTTCCTCTGACAGGGGGAGCTTCTGGTGGGGAATGGCGATGCCACCATCATCCAGAGGCACATGGAATTCAATGGGGGCATTGCTTATGGCATTGATAGACTGTTGGAGCCACCGGATTTGGGATCTCGATGTGATGAGTTCGTCTTTGTTGAGCTGCAGGTGAGCGCTTGCAATGAGGCCAGTGAGGATCTGTGCCATCTGTTGAGCACCATGCCTGGGAAGAGGGATGTTGGGAGGGCTTGCTGCTCTTCCTCGGCAAAGCTCTGAGCAGCCGAGAGAGGCAGAAGTGCATATTGAGTTGTTTTGGGGTTTCTTTCTCTCCTCCACAGGGATCTACGGAGAGCTGCGGACTCTGTGGCTTCGAGCCACCCTGCCCTCCGGGCTCCGTTCAACGGGTAAAGCTCACAGTTTTGTCACTAAGGCGGCCTGTTACGGGGCTGATGGCAATACCCCCACACCCCTCGTGTTTTAGCAGCAAAATGAAGGCACACCTGCATGTGGCGGGTCCCTTGGCTCAGTCACGTTGCCCGTGCCTTACCCCAAGCCATGCTGTCCCATCGGGCAGGACCTGGGCTGAGCAACACAGGGTCAGGGGCTCCAACCATCTTTGTTTAGTCAATCCCTATGTGGGTGACAGTGGCTGCAGGGCTCTCTGCAGCAGCACTGGGGGCTTCTCCAGGTGCTTTATAGCAAAAGAGCTTGGCCTGGCTGCTGGAGATGGACCAGGGATCAGATGGTGAGCAGCCTTGGGGGGCAGTGGTTGTACCCCATTCTCACTGCATCACTCATTGCCTCTCTCTGCCAAGCTTCTGGCATGTTCCTGAGGTACATCTGTGGCTCCTCTGTCACCAGTCCCATCACATGTTAGGAAGTCTCTGTTACTTGTCATAAAACTGAATGAGTAGCACAAGAAGAGTCAAGGTGAGACATCAAAGACCAATGTAGCAAACTCTGTGTTTTGCCTGTTTCCTCGCAGGGGGGAACCAGGCGCTGCTACTATTACGGAAACCAGCTGTTGAGAAACACTTTTCTGTTTCACCGCAACTCCCTGTTGCGGCCGCCCTCCCCGTGGGACCCCTTCAGAAGACACTTCTCTTCCAGGGGGCCTCTCAGACGAGGCTGCAAGAGGAGCTGCGTTTCCACCCAGTGGGTCCCTCAGTGCTGTGCGAACCACTATGGCCGTGACTGTTGGGGTAAGGAGCCGTGCAACCCTTTCCCTCCCCGGCCCTTTCTCTTGTGGGAAGGTGGTGTTTCTGGTTCAGCACAGACGTCTGGTGTCCATGAGTGTGCTTCCCCAGGGAAGGGTGGGCAAAACCCCAGGCAGGGAGCCGCAGTCTATGGAGGGTGCAGGGAACGATCCCCTAGGGGGTGCGTGTGGATGGTGTAATGGGGAATTCCCTTTCCTTGGAGAAACCCGTGTCCCCATGGAGAGCCCTGGGCACAGGGCTGCGGGGAGTGGCTGTCAGAGCTGTCACTCAGCCGCTGTCAGACATGTCACTCAGCCCTAGATGTTGCCGATGCTCAACCATTCCCTGGCATCTGCCCTCTACGCTTTGTGCATGGGCAGTTTTCACCTCCTCGGATGAATCTGCTGCCAGGTTAGCATGGAGTGGTCCAGCACAAACTCAGCACGTTACAGGCTGGAAGCTATGCCGAATTTGTCCCTCTTGCCCCCATTTCTAAGGTTTATTGTCCTGGGATGTCTGCAGCACTCACTCCCAGGACTGCTGAGCAGGCTCGGTGGCCCAAGCACCCCATAAACAGCAGTTCACATGGCACCAGGCTCCGCTCCAGCACAGGGTCACTTTGTCACAGCAGCCTCACTAAGGTACCCTATTTGCAGCGTGCCCAGGAGGGCTGGAGGCGCCGTGCGGTAACCGTGGCACCTGTGACGACAAAATCGGTGGCTCAGGGAGATGCAACTGCAGCCAGGCTTTCATCGGGACCAGCTGCGAGCTGTGTGCGCCAGGCAGATACGGGCCAGACTGCCGAGGTAAGACTCCTTCTGCCTGTGGGGCGGCAGCAATGCAGAGGGTTTGGGGAGAGGTGGCTGCGCCACGTGGTGCTACTTGAAGAGGGGGTGGTGGGTGCTGGACTCACCTCTTTGCAGCTTACAGCATAGGAATCAGTGCTGCCACGTATGCGTCGGTCCCACGAACGCTCGGGTCAGGCTTCTGGGGCCGGGGACATCCCTACGTGGCCTCGCGGCAGGATAGCCATTTGGGCAAACATAGTTTGCCATCTCAAACTACTCCAGCTGTAGTTTGAGAAGGCTGGGTGGCACGTGGCAGGAGCCACGCTACCGGTGGCCTCACTTCTGTGCTGAAGCCCCGGGGTCGAAGACTCCTCCTCATTTGTCACACGCAGCTGAGAGCCCCAGTCTGGCAGACAGCGTTATGACATATTTTGGGCTGGGGGCCAAATCCGTAAGCTGTGATGAACTCTGTACAGAAAGAGCATCTTCTGGGACATGCTCAGCAGGGACCTGTGTGTTTGTGAGGCAAAGGGAAGGAAATGGGACATTCACCTGTCCCAAGCTGGGCTTTATGAGGGCTCCAGGAACATTTTTGATGGCTGTATGGTTGCAGGGACTCGGAGTGAAAAACTCACCTCTAGAAATGCCCAGGGGAGGGGAATGATGGGAGTTTGTGGGTGCAGAGTCTTCCCCTCCTCTGTGAAGGGTGCGTGTTGCAGGGGAACGGGCTGGCAGTGACAGGAAGGGATGCGTGCGTACTGCCGTGCCTGCCTTCGGGCACTGCACACACAAGCCACCTTTCTGTCATGTGGCTGTCCCATGGCCCGAGCGTGGTCTTTCACTGCCACCAAGGCAGATGCTGTGACAGCATTTTTATCCATTCCTCACAGAGTGTAACTGTACCGAGAACGGCGTGTGCAACGGAGGACTGCATGGTGATGGCTTCTGCTTCTGTGCCGAGGGCTGGACTGGAGACCGCTGCGAAATCAGACTAGGTGACAGATGCCAAGCCCCACCACCTACTATTCCCTGGAACCTGGTGCCATATGGCCACTTTCCTAATAGCTGGATTGTTCAAGCAGCCGGTCAGAAATATCTCCAGAAAAAAGCTCTCAGTTGCAGGGCTCATCCTAAGATCTGGTCCCTGCTGTTGAATTTCACAAGGGTTGGGGTGGGGAGGAGGAGAAGGAAAGCTCCACTTGATCGTGAACAAGTCCCTGAGCTCAGAGGTGCACCAAGAAGAGCTTGAGGGTGAAGTGAAGGCCTGAGGTGTCTCTGATGAAGTAACATTCCTCTGGGTTTGGGCAAGGCATCTGCAGAAAAGCACAGGGGGAGAGAGGGGGGAGTGTGGGGCAGGTGGCCTGGGGCAGAGGCCCACCATGGCAGCTGTGTCTGTGGTGCAGCTCTGAGGTCATTCTGACCTGTGTGTGTTCTGGTTTCAGTCATGACGCCCACCTGCTCTCCACCGTGCCACCCGCAGGCCGTCTGCCGCTCCGGCAACCTCTGCGAATGCAACCTACACTACGAAGGAGATGGGAGAACGTGCTCAGGTCAGGGGGAGCCACAAAGGGATGGGATGGCAGGGTGGTGAGCGAAGGGGAAAGTGGGCAACACAGCAAGACAACAGGTGACCATCTCCTGATGGCCCTGTTGGTGTGACGACTGGCAGGACGGACAGATAGACCACCAGGACACTTAGCAAGGTGCTTTAGTTGGTCTAACACTTTTATCCCTGCAGTGATCGACATGTGCAGCCAGGACAACGGGGGGTGCGCCAGGCATGCACAGTGTATGCAGGTTGGCGTGAACGTCTCCTGTGCCTGTGCGCCCGGGTACGGAGGCGACGGCTACGTCTGCGACCCCATAGACAGGTGTGCGGACGGTAGGAATGGGGACTGCAGCGAACACGCCAACTGCATCAGCACTGGGCCGGTGAGTACCTCCCCGAGGTCTGGGGAGACTTGCGTGCCTGGGAGCACAGCGCAGGTGGCTGCCGTGGGATGCTTCAGGCTGCTGGAGGACAGCGATGTGACAGTGGCCTGCTCCTCCTCTCTGGACCCCTCAGCTATTGTGCTCATTCTGTAGGTTGTTACTGCCAGGCAGGGGCCATTGAGGGCCCTGCTGAAGTTATGCTGAGGCCATTTTCCCCCATTCCTCTGACTAAGGGGCATAAGCTGTGTCAGTCGTGGCATTTCTGGACTGTTTTGGGCGCTCCAGGATGGTCCTTTGAGGATGATGCTGGGCATTTCTGCAGAGAAACTAGAATTGCTCACTGCAGGCCAGAAGATGGGACTGGGAGCATGATGTAGTGCAAGAATCATGAGCCATGTACCCCAAAGCTCAGCTGTCTTTCAAACAGCACGTGATATGTGACATTTTTTCATTCATGTTCCGTTGGATGTGAGGGCAGGACAGAGGCTGTGTGGCTTTTTGTATCTCTGTCATAGTCCCAGTGGGCTGTGGAGGCATTTGGAAGGCTCATCCCCATCTTCATAGGGATACGAGGTTCCCCAGCTGGCATCTGCGTGTTTGCACTTGCACAAATGCCATTCTTCCTTTGTACTGCAGAACGAGCGGCGCTGTGAGTGCAAGCAGGGCTACGTCGGTGATGGGATCCAGTGCCTGGAAGAGGCCGTGCCCCCCACAGACCGGTGCCTGGAAGACAACGGACAGTGCCACCGGGAGGCCATTTGCACTGACCTACACTTTCATGGTGAGCGTGCCCAGCGCCGCAGAGCCAGGGCTGCTGTTCCGTGGAGAGGTCACACTCCCTCATCCTTCACCTTCTGGCTGGGACACCTCTCGGGAGAGGTGGAGGGTGGGAGAGCTGAGGGGCCGGAGACTTGTCTCCCTGGCTTGGTCTGGTTGTCACATTCCCCTTTTCCCCTACACGTCATACAGGGAGGACAAGCCATCCTTGTCTGCTTCTGTGTGACACATGAGGTGGCCTCTGGTGGGATTACAGTGCCAGTAAGCACTGACGCCCTTGTGGAAGGCGAGAAGCTCAGAGGAAGCTGTGCCGCATCCCCCTTCGCCCTCACTTGAGCGTCGTCCACATCCCACCCTCCCGTGCAGCACTGGGGACCCTCCGTTGGCGGTGCTGTCTGTGGGGACCCACGCCGCTGCCCCGGGGAGGCTGCTCGCTCTCTGCTGCACTGATGCTCACTGTCCTCGCTATTTTGCAGATAAGACTATGGGCGTATTTCATCTGCAGTCACCCCGAAAAAAGTACGACTTCACTTACGAGCAGGCTCAGGCGGCCTGTGCCGCAGAAGGCGCTTCCTTGGCCACTTTCCAGCAGCTCTCGGCAGCACAGCAGGTCAGGGCAGGGATGCAGAGGTCGGGCAGGGGCTGGCTCCGTCTCCTCGGGGGGTGGGGACATTGAAGTGCTTCTCCCTGGGCCCGGTCCAGTGGTAGCAAGCCCCTGACGCGTGGGTGGGTGACCTGCCAGGCCCTGTTTGCTTGGTCTACGTCCATGAAACCAGGAGGGCTGGTGGGTCTTGCCAGTCACACTGGGATGAGACCTCTGGCAGCGTCCAACCTGTTAGGTGTTGGGGGAAAGCAGCATAAGGCTGCACAGTGGGAATGTGCATTGGGGTAGAAAACCTGGGACAAGGATATTATATTTAACCTAATCATTCATTTTCCTCTGCTAGATGGGATTCCATCTGTGCTTGGTGGGTTGGCTGGACAATGGCACAGCTGGATACCCCACGGCCTACCCCAACCCCAGCTGTGGGTCTAACCGAGTGGGCATTGTGGACTACGGCCTCCGAAGCAACCTGAGCGAGACCTGGGATGCGTTCTGCTACCGGGAGAAGGGTGAGTGGTGCGAGCACAGTTCCTGGGGACGGTCCTGTCAAGCACAAGAGGTGTGTCGGGGCAGCAGGCAGAGAGCTGCCCTCAGAGCGTCCCCCTCTCCCCTTGCCTGTGTTGGGAGGGAACATGCTGAGGGGTATCCAGAAGTCAAGGGAGAGGTGGTCACTGTAGCCACCGTTGGCGGGTCAAGTCACATCTTGGCTTTCCTTTGCAGATCTGACTTGCACCTGCCGTGATGGGTTCGTGGGAGATGGGTATTGGTGCAGCGGCAAACTCCCTGATGTGCTCGCAGACCACGCTAGCTTCTCCACCTTCTATTCCGTAAGCGATGCTCTCCTGGTTCTTTGGTACGCCAGCAGCTGGCAACAAGGGGGAGGGAGGGCCTTAACAGGGAGAAGTGGTAGTTTGGTCTGTGTGGGGTGCAGAGTACAAACATGGGGGCATTTTCTTTCTGGAGCTGGGGGATAGTCTCCTGGGCTGAGGAATGTAACAGGCCTGAGTTCCCTGCAGCATGCTGATGGGGATCTCCCATCTTTTCCAGATGTTGCTCGATTTTGCCAATGACACAGAAGAAGGACTGGATTTTTTCATCTATTTGTCTGATGACTCTGCTCCTAAAACTCTCTTTGTCCCTCTGAACTCTGGCTTCGCAGACAATGAAGTAAGTAAGCAGGGATGAGCGGCCGCTCGAGGGCGCATGGAACTATGAGAGCGCCAGAGGAGAGCAGGAGTCCGCCAAAGCTGGCAGGATGGTGTCGTGAAATAGAGTCTGGGGAAGGAGGAGGAATTTAGGTCAGAGGGATGGCTGGAGGGCTCTAGTCCAACTCCAACCCCTCAGAAGAGCCATTTAGGTCAGGTTGCTCAGAGCTTTCTACAGTTGAGCTTTGACTATTTCTAAGGATGGCAATCCTCCCTTCTCTGCACAGTAGTTTTGTGCCATGTTGCCCATGAATTGAGCTGTCTTGGGGCCATGGCGAGTGTCTGGGCTTAGGCCAGGTGGGGACTGCACACAGCGGGAGGGGAAGGGGCGAGAGCCAGCTCAGCCGTTTCTCATCCCTGCTTCCTGTTGCTTTTTCAGACACTGACAGGAGAAGAACTGAAGCTCCACGTGTCATCCAGCAACGTCGTCCTCTTCAGCTTCAACCTCACAACGGGCACCATCATCCCATCCCAGTCAGGATATGACCTCCATGTATCAGACCTCCCAGAGGGCAACAGTACAGAGCACTCAGTAGGTTAAACTTCAGCAGAAGTCAAAAAAAACCCCAAGTGTTTGCCACATCTCTTTTGAGACAGAGAACAACGGGGAGGCTTTCTGGTCGGGTGACATCATCTCTGTCCTGCGCTGTAGGACGCCAAGGGGATCAATGACACGATGATTGTGGAGTGGGACATCATAGCTTTCAACGGCATCATTCACGCAATTGCAGAGCCACTGAGGATTCCACCACCCATCGTTCATCTTGGTCAGGTGAGTGTCCGACGGCACGAACAGGGAAGGAAGGTGCTGAAACAGCTGGAGTCAGGCCTGGAAACGGGGACGAGGTGACCGAGTCATCCAAAGGACTGGCCTCCTCCTCTCTGCTCTTCTGACACAGCTCATTTTGGCAGAGCAGCACATTGTCACACTGGGGCATTGCCCTTCCTCTGCCCGGGGAGTGCCGTCACCGTCACCGGGCTGCTCTTTGTCGACGCAGGTGAACGGCGTGGCCCAGGCATCGGGCTCCGTGGCCACAGGGACGTTGTCAGCGCTGTGCTTCGCGCTGGTGCTGGCTGCCGGTGCTGGCATCGCCTATTACTGCGTGAAGAGGCGGCGGCAGGAGGAGCAGTTCGGGTATTTTCAGGTGCGTGGGGGCGGCGGAGCGGGTCGGGGGGAGGCAGAGGCCTCTCCGGGGCGAGGGCAGGTGGGTGGAGGCTGGGGGAGCGCGGGTGCCCCGTGGAGTGCCCCGGGGGGCAGTGGGGGCCGCGGCGGGGGGCAGCCAGGCGTGGGAGCGGCACTCGCGGCTGCGGTGTCTCGTACG
>NW_009649934.1:945737-946826 GCF_000708025.1 Charadrius vociferus
CATGTACCCCCACACTGCGTCAGTGAGTCACCGCCCTCCCCCCCCAACCATCCCTTTTGCGCCATCCAGGTGCTCCTGTCCACACTACGGCCATAAAGGGCACAAAGCGCACTGCGCTGGACGGCTCAGGCCCGATCTGTCGGACACCCCCCCCGGCTGCACCCCGGGGCCCTGGGCGTGCACCCAGAGCGGCACCTCCCGGGCAGGCAAAGGACCAGAGCATCACCCCTGAAGGGAATTAGTGTCATGGCATCAGCTGGGGTGGAGTTAAATCAGGACAGTCGGTTAGTCAGTTAGTTACGCATGCTGCAGACGTTTATTGAGCCTTCACGCTACACACAGCACAAAGACATCAAATGCCACATGCACGTACTACAACAGCTGATTAGCGCAGCTACGTTAACAGCAATCGTTCAGGCCACTGAGTCAAGAGCGAGGCATTTTGGAAGTCTGCGACAGGCTGGCAAGTAGCACACGGATAAGGCAGTGAGACACAAGTGACAGACCGATGTGCCAGCCTGGCACACCGCCGAGGAGGAACGTGCAGGAGAAGAGATGTGTGTGTGTGTGTGTGTGTGTCACTGAGGGTTGCAGGTGCACACTGTACTTTAGCGCCTTTCTCTGAAGAGTTTCTTGGCAGAGGGTCCCCGATACCGACCTGGTTCCTCTCCCTCAGCTGCCCCCACATTGGCAATGCTCAGCCCATACGGCAATTGCCACAGCCCAGTGCTCACAAGGAACCAGACCTGCCCCCATGCTAATCCCCCGGTCTCCCCCCCAAACCCACCACGCAGACACACTGTATATCTCAAAGACCCATCACGCACACTCTGCAGTCGCTCACCCATTTGCTTGCCTGCTCGCAGCCAGACCCAGCACACGAAGTGCATCCCTTCTCTGATCCCTCTCTCTCCTACCTGTCACCTCAACACTGACTGCCCTGCGGCAGGCCGGTACCATCACCCTGGGTGCAGCAGTGAGGGGAGGAGGCAGTGGCCTGGGGTAACCAACATCTCCGGAGCCTGCACCAACAGCTCTGCCTTCAAACATCCCCTTCCTGCCCCTGCAGCTCCCCCTCTCCTGGGAGAG
>NW_009649934.1:946882-948621 GCF_000708025.1 Charadrius vociferus
CACCCCCCCCCCCCCCACCAACCAAACTGTGACCCCTCTTACACCTTTATCCCATAGCCATCACCTTCCCACACCCCCAGCTTTCTGATGACGTGGCCTTCTCCTGTTTCCCAGGGCCAGCCAGCATCAGGGTGCCACAAACGCTCAACTCCTACCCACCTAACTGCCCCTTCACCTGTCCCCAGCACCTGCCTGTCCCTCGGGGCAGTCTGAAGCCTGGCCAAAACCAGCATGGACCCAAGACAGGTGAAGAGCCTGCTTTCTGCAGCTTGCATCCTAAAGTAGCTCTGACCTGCCTGGGCTTCCACCCTTGTCCCGTCCTGTGTGCTCTGGCATCACTTGCCACCTTCCCTTTTCCTCCTCCTCAGGAGGCACGACAATGCTTTGCATGGCCATGCTCTCCTTTCTGCCCCACCACAACTTCACTCTCACACCCCATCCCCTCACCAGCCCCTACATACACCTTAGGCCACACCTCAGCAAAGATTGATGGCCACCTCTGCCGACAACCCCGCACCTTCCCTGCAAGGGTGAACACATCCCTCTACAACTCACAACTGACCACACTGCATCAATTGCCCAAATACTGATGTCACATGTCCCCAAACCCCCAAAATACTGACAGCACATGGCACTTAACTCACTCACAAACCAGGCACGTCACCACTTATTTTTAGACCTTCTGACCTACTCTCACACAAGACCTGCACATTTAACTAAGTTACCTACCAGAGTCACCAGTCGGACAGACCAGTCTGGTGGGGAGCAGGATTGGGGCTGAGGGCTGCTGGTACCAGTTCTTGATAGGTAACGCTGCTGATCCTTTGTCATTCCGTGATGCATTCACTGATGTGCTTCACTGGTTGCCCAGTTGGCACTCCTGTCCCCTCACTGTCCACCTGCAGAATCACTCATGCTGTAGTTCCCAAGGACCTTGGGGCAGCTCCAGACCTGACACACCTTGTCACACCTCCCACGGGAGTCTGCGTTGCACCCACCAAGCACCAGAGACTCGGGACTCCTATTTCTGAGCCACATCTCTGGGCACAGAGCAGGGGAAAGCAGCTTCCCACCACCAGCCCTGGTTCTCCATCTCACCTACTCCTACAGAGGACTCCCTACAGCTCACTTATGGCCCAGAACAAGCACCAGTCCTCTGTCCAGTCTGCAAAGCACCTCAGGGAAAGGGATGGAGCCAGTGAAGGGAAAAAAATAAACACACCATCTACACACATACGTAAGTGTCAAACGCCCTTTAGTGGTAGACAGAGGTGCTGCTGGCCGAGCAGCCTGGCCCCACGTAGAGACTCGCACTGTGTTGTTGCCCGGAGTACCTGTCCCTTCACCGGATATGCACCATCTCCTCCAGGAAGGGGGTTTTCATGCAGCCTGTGCAGAGCTGATCCATCCAGAGCGGAGCTTCGTGCTGCAGAGGGGTGCGCCGAGGGTAGAAGGTGAAATTCACATCGTAGTTCAGAAGGCAACTGATGGAAGCCATGTAGATGTCAGAGAACCGCACCAGCCGTCGAGAGAAGTACGTGGGGTTGTGGAAGGTGCGGAAGATGCTTCCAAACTGGGGGTTGAACAGGTTCTTCGTCAGTGACCTAAGCAGAAAGAGATGGTGCTCTAGATAAGCGGTCAGGGTCCCAGGTTCCAATCCCTTAGCCCTGGGCCACCCCACTCCCAAAAGACATCCAACCCAGGCTGCGATGCAGCCCATGCAGTGAGACCCTGATGAC
>NW_009649934.1:948915-957108 GCF_000708025.1 Charadrius vociferus
TTCCTTGTTACCTGCTATGGGCAGGGACCCACCTGCAGTGCCAGGAGCTGCAGCAGCAGACAATCAACCTCCCCCCCCTTAGGCACACACACACAGGGTGACACCACCTCCCCTTTCCCACTTTGCCCTCAAAGCTCTCTGACTCCCAACCTCCCAAGCTGCAGGGCTGCACTGCTGCATCCCCCCTAAAGACATGGCACATCAGGGATGACCACAGGCCAACGCCTGTAGTACCACTGTCCCTCAAACAGGTTACAGGACAGACCCAGTGCAGGCCTGGGAGCCCCTGAGAGCCCTCTTGAGCAAAGGGAACAATGCGCACCTGATCTCCTGACGTTCCTTCATCCACTCCAGCAATACTTGCTTCGACTCCGCATCCTGATACATCTGCCAAGACAACAGTTGTGTCAGTCCTGCAGACCACACCTCAGATCCCCTCCTGTAGTTTCCACTGTAACGCACTAACCCACGAGTCCACTGCACCAGGAGGAGATATTTTTGAGAACACAGGCACGATGGTACATACCCTGATTCCCACACTAAGCCCAAAACACAGACTCGGAAGGCAGCATATTACCCGCCCCACTCAGACAGGAGCTGTTTACCTGCATCCTCTCTAACAGCCCCGTCAGAGCCTGCTGCCAGGTCAGGGAGTGCATGTACTGCTCTGTGTTTATGATCCGAATCTCCGTCTCCAGTTCAGGAACGATGGCTCCAGTCCTCCAGCCATGACGCAGCATGAGGTCCTAGAGGTCAGGGTGAAAAAACCACCAAGAATTCAACATAAAGATTGAAAGCCAAACACAACCCAGTTTCCTAGAAGAGTTCCCATTATAGATTCCCAGGGGACAGGCATCCATGGGCCATGCCAGGTCATGCCGGTAACACCCATCTCCCAGCCACCAGCTGTGGAGAAATGCTGGATTCACACAAACTGCTCTCAAGTTCACAGACCAACAGATGTTCTTTACCCACAGAAAGTACTTCAGAAGCCCTTTCTCCACGGCTTGATTCTGCGTGACAGCAGAGGGGATGCTTTTGTGTCCTATGTGTGCCCCGAAAGCCGCAGCCTGCAGAGCACCCAGCACTGCATCCTGGAGCCCTGAGCACTCGGAGCAGGGCCCTCCCTGCCTTACACTGCCACACAGCTGCAGCCACAACAGCCATGCAGACTTGCTCCCACCTCACTGGAGAGCAGAGCCCTTTTCACTTACCGCAAGGTCGCTGTACAGATGGTCACCAAAGTAGAGCACTTTGGACCCACGCCAGCCTGTCAGCCTCAGAAAATCAAAAAGGTTACCCTGTAAGTAAAAGCAGCACAGAGAGAAACGTGGTTACAGGGCAAATGCTGCCATCCTCCCCGCATGGTACTGGGCAGCCACCTCAGCAGCAATCAACGCAACTGGATGTGCCACCTTACCACATACAGATGTGAGTGCTCTCATGAGATGTCAACCACCTTGCTCCCCTACCATCCACACCCAGAGGTTTCTGTCCTCCCCCGCCTTCTAGCTCACTTCCTTCCCATGTGACAACCCCCCTGTACACCCCTCAGCTTTTCTCAGGCTACAGAAAGAGGCAGAAACTCTTCCAAACCAAATAGGACATTCAGGGGAAGTTCTGTGCTCTAGTGCACAGCAAGTCAAGAGGACTACATGGACTAAAAAGGCAACAAAAGGAGACAGTTTAGAGGGCAAAAGTGAAAGACACCTAAATTAGAAAAGCTTGAGTGATGGACAGAAGGAACCCCAGGTGTTCTGGGTTTAGAGGTCGCTGGGCTCAGGTGACAATGCTTCATCTCACAGGCTGCATCAGAGGTAAGGTGAGCACCATCATGCAAGGCTTTCAGAGTCAGAAGCACTTGAGGCTGTTCTCACATCACTGACCACCATCCCAAGCCGAAAGCTTAAGAACACCCACGCGTTCACAGAAACTGCTTAACCAAGCCAAGACGCCAGGCAGCTCGGGCAGATTCACAGCTGAGTAAACCAAACCCAACCCCAAAGCACCCACTGAAGCACAGCACAGAGCAGCTTTTAAGGCTTTCCAAATATCCGTCCACACACAGAGGAGACTTCAGGGACCCCCCCTTCCATCTCCACACAAGTTTTCCATATGAGTCACAACGGAAACAAAACCCAAAGCAAAAGGCCCCATCAACCCCAGCAGACTAGACTGTGCCAGCACAAGCAATCAATGCAAACCCGCGAGCTCCAGCTCGCAGCGCCAGGAAAGGGCTAGCACACCTACCCAACAGCACTGGCCCGGGCACAAAACCCCCCGGCACAAGGCTGCAGCCCTGCATGTGGCCACTGGCAGCATGCTGTATGCACTGCAGTGGGTACCTGGAACCAGAGTGCTGGGCCGCCCATTGCTGCAGCAGCACTGGAGCTGTGCAGACATCCCCTAATAGCATGGACACACGGGGCCAGGCAGACCTCTGCGTTTCTTGGGCTTGATGTTGCTGCTGCTCCCATGAGGGTTGCTCAGGAAGCCCCTGGCAGAGCAGAGAAATGGACCCCTGGGAGGAGGACAGTCCTTTTGCTGTGCTCTGGTCACCTCAAGCAGCAGTGGACCTGACAACCAGGAAACTTGCGCTTGGACTTCGACTGAGCAACAGACCTATTACGTGATGTCCAGGAGCTGGCTGTCCTCCCCTCCTGAGATCGCAGACTGGGGTGGGATGGAGTACATACATGCCACAAACAGAAAGCACCACATCTATCAGAAAGGAGGGACTAGAGGGCCATCACCTGAACTTCCCAGTCCCCAGTGCAAAACACTGATCCCCGAGGTCCCATTCGTATGAGATACCCACAGCACAACTGCCATTCAGCTGTGCTTCAGGGGACAGCAACAAGTCAACTCAGAGGCCTGTGGCAACATCACCAGCACAGCAAGGTCCATGGCCGCTAACACTTGCCAGAAAGAAGCATATTGTGGCACTCCAAGAAAGCAAAAATGCTGGCAACAGGGTGGCCTACAACCAGGATACACACTTTGTCACATCCCAAGAACAACCGTTATGCAACAACCTTGATTCAGTCGGGTGAACATCCTGGTGGGGGAGAACTGGAGAGGACCCCAAAATCCCACCCTTCCCTCCTTCCTCCTTTATCTTTTCTCTTCCTCAATGCACCATTGACTTGGGTGAGCAACCTGTGGCCACAGGATGTGGGTGGTCAAGAGCAGGATTTAACTCAGCAGCGAACCCCATGGCTGAGATGCACCTTTTTGTCCGAGGGAGCTGCTAACCTACTGGGAGAGGGACTTTGTATGAACTCTACTTGCATGTTCCCAGCTCCTAGCTCTTGGCAGAGGACAGGACGCTAGCAGAGCACATTGACAGACCCACCGGACAGGCCAGAGCCTTCCCAACAGCATTACTCAAGGACGTGACCTACTTTTCTATCGCAGGTCAGGTCCCAGCTACTTGACCACGATCTCACTAACAGTTTCTTCCCGTGGGATTGGACAGCTCACATAACCAAGAACAAACCGTCCTAAAGCCAGAGGCAATTTGTTCTCAGGGGACAGACCAGCTGCAAGGAGAACACCCCAAGGCAGCAAGTTCACCAGAGTAACAGCCCATCCTTCAGACACGCTTGTCCTTCAGGAAGGGGAGAGACAGGAGCCAGACTTTGTACCCTAATTGATCACCCTTGTTTTCTCTGCTCCCTCCTCCACAAGTCCACCCTTTCCAACCTTATGGAGGATGATTTGGAGTGAGGTGTGGAAGATCATCTTACCCTGAAGGAGCATGCATTTGGGAGCCCCTCCAGGACAAGAATTCCAGGACCAGGACATCAAAAGAGCCAAGGGAAATCTGCATTATTGGCCACGCTGGACAATGTCAGAACAGAGCTCCTAGGATCGAGGTTTCACTGTATGCTGGGGCAGGGGGCATTTGCTGACCCCTGCTACACATGCTACCCCTACTACCCCTTCTCACACTAACAGGGCAGCCACAGGGAAAGACTCAGACTGGGAGAGAGAACTCAGCACAGGTCCTCGTGGGCAGAAAGGCAAGCACCCAACGCCCTAAGTCAACTGGCCCTTCTCTGCCTTTTTCCCCTTGTCCCTGTCCCTCCATCTCTAATGCCAAGCCCAGATGAGCTGGGTGGAACACATCGCTCCCATTACACACCCTTCTGCAGCATGACTCGCACACGGAGCTGGGTAGGAAACTTTCAGAGCTGCAGACAAAAAGTTTTCCTACCAGGCAGCTCTGGTTTACCTTATTTCAGCTCTGCCTCCTACAACTGTAAAAGCCTGTGATTGTCAGGAGAGCAGCCTTTTCCACACCTGGCACAAAGCATCTCTCGCCATTCTCAGAGGTCAGTTTATCACACGCTGACAGGCAACACAGCCCTTGGCAGGGTTTTCTGATATACAAAAAGGACCTTTATTCTAATGCTTACATCCCAGCAGAAGCTGGAAGACTTTTCAGAGGCATGCAAATCGTAAAGCTGTTGCTGCAGAGCACGCCAAGAGACATGCTGAAAGCATTCAGGGGGACAGTGTCCTACCAGGCCAGCAAGAGCTCTCTGCATGTGGACAGAGGGCACATCTCCCTGCCACCAGCCAGCGCAGCACACGGAGCCCAGAGTGTGTCTTCTTACAAGTGCCCTCTAACTCTATCATAGGTGCTTTTTTCAAGGATTTCCATTTTTCACTTTTCAAACAACATCAGTGTCAAACAACCACAAGTGACCTATAGAAGAACCTGTCATTTTCCCCTACCCTGACTAAGCAGATTTTTCTGTTTTCCACTGACTTCCAGGCTTTTCCAGGGACTTCCAAAACTGGGTGCCCACCATTTCAGACTCTTCCTTCATATCCCTTGTGCACCCAGGTCACTTTACCTCTTTGTAGATCTTTCCTTTCTCCAGCTGGTTTATTTTGTCCCACTGCAGTGAGCCTTTATCATCCAGTTTTCGAAAAGGTCTGGAAAAAAAGGGGGAAGACGTCAACATCTTTTGATTTTTGGTGATTGTTACCCAGCAACCACCATATTCGAATTGGAAAACTTGTTTACCTATGCAACAACTCGTAATAAAAGCTCTACATGAGAAGTGACCTTCTGGGCCTTCTGCACTATTTTCTCAGGGGAACAGAAAGAGTGAGAGGGAAATACCTTTTCAAAATGCTTCCATTGACTGTAACCATTTCATGCCAATATCCCTAACAACTCTTCTTGCTTTTCAGATACAGAGAAGAGGATAAAAAAAAAAATAATTTAAAAAAATAAAAAATAAAAAAGACACCCTCTGAAATGCTAAGGCCAAGAAGGCTTTGTGTCCTGTTGAAGTCTGGCTGTGCCCCAGCCCAACAGAGACCGTGGAATGTCTTAATAGGATAAAGCAGTCTCTGCGCTGATCTCAGCAGCTGACCCGAGCTGGCTCCTGTTGTTCCTGAGGGCTTACCTTCCACTTGAACAGAAGAAGCAAAACAAGGCTTACGTTACTTGACCTCCCATGAACATTCACGCTCGATGGGAACATTGCTCCCTCTTGGGATAGCAGATCCAAACTGTGAGCTCAGGGATTAAAAGCCTTGGTATGGAGCTGCTCCTGCTGCAAGCAGAGCACAATCTCATCCAGAAATATTGTAGGATCCTGAGCTGCCACAGGGCAGAAGGAATGCAGCCTCCCACCATGATATCCACAGCCTATCTGGGCAAGGGGCTCCTCGACCACGAGCAGTGTCCAGTGCACACCTGCATTTTCCCTCAGAGAAAATACTATACAGTTCACTACAGCTCAGCATCAGGAGGTGCCCCTCACCTTGCATGTATGTGCCGTGTCATTCCACTGGCCCACGACACGAGTGGACCTTAGGCCCCATGCAGCCCTAAGGTTTTATCTCCCAGAGGGCCAGATCATCATAGCTTCAGGCTACATTTGTAAGACACTCCACCTACAGCCCATGAAGCCCTTTACCAAGTCCGGACAGCTTATAAAGTCATTTCGTAGGTTTACTCCTGTTTATGCTAGTGGCCTGGGAAATGGGGGAAGAAAATACATAAAGAGGAAAGAATAGACCTCTCCCTCAAGGGCAGTAATTCCTGGTCAGTCATAAGTTGAGGCAACAAAGCAGACACAAGTTCCCAAAGCAACTAATGCAAAGAGCAAAGCGAGGACAGCAGCTTGCCTGTCAGCCAGTCCCTTGGCAGCTCCTAAATGACCACAAACCCAGCTGCCACGTACAAAGGCTTCCAGAGCTGCCAATTACCAAACAGCATGTATCCAGTAACAAAACAAAAAAAAACCCCAAAGCACACAGATACTGCTCTGGGGAACAGGAAAAGGAGAGACTTTGGCACACTTTCAAAGACCTAGAGCCAAGAAATGGCCAGCCCTCATACACGCCATTCCACTCCTCTTTTCTTTCTAAAGATTTACGTACATTATTACCCCTAAAAATCTAAGTTAAGTACAGACCATAACAAAACTGATAAGGCTCAAGACAGCCAATTTTAGAAACACGCTTTTTGCTTGGCACTACCCATTCTATCCACTTATTTCCAGACCGGTCAGTTCTCATCTCCTCAGGGTGTATCTGAGAGGGCAGCAGCAGGCAGGATGCCTACTGGACCTAGGTTATGCTTAGAAAACCACTACTCTTTTGGAAGGTAAGAGGAGCCGTTTACTCCAGGGAAGGGGCCCCAAAACCTCAGGCCCACATGCAGCTGTGCAGTATTGCCCCAGGACACGTACTTCCGCCGATCAGTGAAGAAGTTGGGCTTGTCAGCTTGCACAATGACCATGTCGAATAAGTCCCGCCAGTTCTTGCCAACCATGTGTTTCATTCCTTTGTCCCTAAGGGCAAAGGAACAGAAAAGTTAACAGATCCAGTACTCTCTTTCACCCACCATTGCATCTTTACAACAGTCTGTCCTAAATTTACTCTCATTTCAGTAACAGGGAAGAAAGCATAGAGATTTGCGCATCCCCCAAGGCTGCCCCATTGCACAGAGTATTGACATAGTGCTTTGACTGTTTCAAGCTGTCCCACCCTTTCTCCTGTACCATTGGAAGACCAGAGAATGTGATGCAGCAAAAGCTGCTAGCGATAATCCAAAGTGGCAGCTCTGCAATGTTGTGGCCAGCCACAGCCTTGTATCTTCCTCAAAAAGTGAGAGTCATGGTGTAGAGTGAACTGTGGGGTGCAACGTTCACCACAAACGGTTCCCAGAAAGCAGTCATCACTATTGCTACAAAAACCTCTAGCATACAGCTTTCAGATGCTCACAGGAAAGACCGCACTGCACAGCTCTCGTGCGGTAACCCATCAATGTGCAATAACAGTACTCACACAAAGCTAAAGGGACTGTTTGTAATGAGGAAGAGTTTCTTCTTGTGGTTCACCAGGCGGTTTAGCACAGCATAGATTTCATCCCCATGCAGAATATACTGTTCTGTATCAGAATAAAACAGACATCATCAATCAAAAAATTTTGGCATAATTAATGACCACATTTCTTTAAAAACAAAACCAAACCTAGCCCTATACCAATAGGGATGTAAAAGGCCTGAGTTAGATCCACCTCGGGCAGGCAGGTTGTAAACCACCATGGCAACAAAATGGCCTTCCTCATCCTCATCAATCCCATCTAGAGGGAAGAGAGACTGAGGAATTGAAAAGGCTGACAAAAATAAAGAGGGTTGATTCCAAACCCTCACAAGGGACAGGCACAGCCACTCCAGGCCATGTTGCTACCAGGAGCTTTCTTTCCCCTGAATGACCAGGAAGCCTCCCCAGATGGTACCTTTGCATGTTCACATCATGCCAAGGACCATCACCCCTTGCTTACAGGCTGAAGGAAAACAGAAACACAACCAATGAGGTAGCTGTTTCCTCCATTAAAATAGATCCTCCACCCAACCCTAAATACCACTTGGTTCTTAATGCCACTCTAACCCTCAGCCTCTAGGCATGCCACAATCAAGTATTTAACTAAATTATGTGCCCCCTGGACTCCTGTGACTGCGTGTAGGGCCTACGCAGTCATCTTACAAAGAATGCCACACAGTACGCCACACCAAAATGGAATTGGCACCAGAGCTCTATTAAACTCACCCAGATCTTTTTCAATCCATTTGTACATCACTCCTTTCACGTGTACATCTCTAATGGCATCCTAAAGAAAAGGGAAGGGAAAAAAGTTTCAGTTTTATAAATGGCATTCCT
>NW_009649934.1:957167-958443 GCF_000708025.1 Charadrius vociferus
CCACCTTCCCGCTGAATGAACAAAAGCAACATTAATGCTAGGCAGAGGACCTTGTACAGCAAGGCTTATCAACATGCCAAAAAGGAAGAACATAGCAGCTAGCTCAGCCGTACAAGGGGGAAAACCTCAAAACCTACCCATGAAAGTATAACTTCCTTCGTTCTCCTGGAAAGCAGCACGTGTTAACTCGCTGTTACCAAGGCAATCAGGACTGTGCAACTCCAAAACCATTTACTGCCCCAAAACTGTACTGACCCAGACACTGGCTGGCTTTTCTTCCTCCTTATGCCTGTGGAAGCTCTGCCACAGGTGACCCAAAGGATGGGAGCATGGCCGAGGCAAACAGCAGCAGCGGTGAGCATCTGTGATTCCAAAACGTTCCCCAGAGGCCAAGGAGGGCAGCAGCTCCTGGCCGCGGATGGCCAGTGGGCATAGGCAGAGCAGAAGCTTCCAGTAGGAGGGTGAGGGGTTTTTGCCAAAACAGAGCTGCCCACTTTTCAGGCAAGTTAAAACAGATATTGTCAAGGGCATCCAAATACCCTCTATTTTCCAGGCCAGAGGCCAAGATGCAACACATTTTTGGACACACCCAACTGAGATTCTTCCCAAATCTCCATCCAGTGAGATATGCCAGATACACAAGAACATTTCCAGAGCAGCAACACATTTTGCAGTGTTTGCACATGCAAACACTTGTTTTAACGGTACCATTTTCATCCCTGACAATTTAGACATGTGAAAAAACACTGCCTTTCCCCAGGATGCTTAAATCCCTGTCACACTGCATGTGCTGCTTCAGGAGTTGCCCCTTCCCACACTTGCCACTGACATTGCTACAGTGACACTTGCACACAACACCACACAATCAGCTGGTCTCACTGCAGTGCTGCTGAAACCTGCTCATCACCCCCCAAAATAATTTCCTTCAAAAATGGGAGAGAACCAGAATTTACAACTTAGACAAGGGATGATGAAAGAGGAGGTGTTACGTCTTCAAAACAGAGTTTTAGGAGTCTCTTTCCACCATGGTAAATGGTAAAAAGGCAGAAGTCACATCTCATTCACCAAGAGAATGCCTTATTGGAAAGAAACTGAAAAAAAAACAAGAGCACTAACAACAAAACAACTTTCTCCTGACCAGCACTGGCACTAAAAGCAAGCAACACTTTGGATTTATGTCAAAACTACCTTTGAAGAGCAGAAAGAGTTTCCAGTGTGCTCCTGCCCTAAACCTCTGCCCCCCAAAAAGCAAAAGCAAAAAAAAAGGCGGGGGGGG